>NC_041384.1:128723273-128996000 GCF_002162155.2 Triticum dicoccoides | reverse complement strand
TGAACAGGACCCCGTGGTGTGGAGGGCTGGATGAACAGTAGATGGTGGAGGGGTGGTTGAACAGGACCCCGTGGTGTGGAGGGCTGGATGAACAATAGATGGTGGAGGGGTGCCCGTGGAGGGGTGGTTGAACAGGACCTCGTGGTGTGGAGGGCTGGATGAACAGTAGATGGTGGAGGGGTGGTTGAACAGTAGCTGGTGGAGTAGCGTGCGGTGGAGGCTGGATGAACAGGAGCCCGTGGAGGCTGGATGAACATAAGCCCGTGGAGGCTGGAGGAGGTCGACGGTGGAGATGAACAGTATCCCGTGGAGTCTCGTTTTGCGGTACGCCACACCCCTCCAGATGAACAGGACCCCCGTTTCGACCGTAGCGCTCCAACACAAGTCTGTTTCGTCCATTTTGCGGTAGGCCACACCCCTCCCAATCAACAGGACCCCCGTTTCGACCATAGGAGGTCCATTTCCTCCATTTTGCGGTACGCCAAACCCCTCCCGATGAACAGGATCCCGTTTCAAACGTGGCCGGTCGAACACAAGGCCATTTCCTCCGTTCTGCGGTACGCCAGGCCTCGTTTCCATCGCCTGTTCCATCCAAGCCCTCTCGATGAACACGACGCATTCCGTTGCCTCCCCATGAACACGACGCATTCCGTTGCCTCCCCATGAACACGATGACGACGCTATTTCTCCGTTCCGACCCAGCCATGTACACGAGCCCTGGCCGTACGTATGCACGAGTAGGCGTTCGAGAACCCGCCCATATGTACACATATGTGGCCATATTTTCTTTCTTGCACCCTGGCCGCTGTACGTACGTGTAAATGCTACATGCGCGCCTCTACTACAACACGTGTGTGCCTCTACATCGACTAGTATCTACGTATACGTTCGCGACCAGAATGACAACGCTACGTACACTTCGACCAGGTGGGTCCCGACTGTCAGGCACTTCCTTGCGTGCGAAGATGTAGTTGGTGGGTCCCAGTAGTCAGGGGGAAACGTTTTTTTCGCGAAATACAGTGGCCCGTCCAGTGGGTCCCAGCTTTCAGGTGGAGGAATCATTATTTTCCGCTAATAAGGAGGCACTTCCTTGCTGCGGCCGTGGACCCAGCTGTCAGCCTCTCCACATACAGTCCACGTCCGATGGAAGTCGTTCCTTGACCATGTTGACCATGCCGCGCCGAGAGCACCAGGGCGGTGGACGATGGTGAGGCCTAGGAAGCGGACGACACGGAGGCAGGGAAGACTCGGCAGTTGTTTGATGTCTACTACACAACCTTCTTCTTGTAGACATTGTTGGGCCTCCAAGTGCAGAGGTTCGTAGGACAGTAGCAAATTTCCCTCAAGTGGATGACCTAAGGTTTATCAATCCGTGGGAGGCATAGGATGAAGATGGTCTCTCTCAAGCAACCTTGCAACCAAATAACAAAGAGTCTCTTGTGTCCCCAACACACCCAATACAATGGTAAATTTTATAGGTGCACTAGTTCGGCGAAGAGATGGTGATACAAGTGCAATATGGATAGTAGATAAAGGTATTTGTAATCTGAAATAATAAAAACAGCAAGGTAGCAAATGATAAAAGTGAGTGTAAACGATATTGCAATGCTAGTAAACAAGGCCTAGGGTTCATACTTTCGCTAGTGCAAGTACTCTCAACAATACTAACATAATTGGATCACATAACTATCCCTGAACATGCAACAAAGAGTCACTCCAAAGTCACTAATAGCGGAGAACGAACGAAGAGATTATGGTAGGGTACGAAACCACCTCAAAGTTATTTTTTCCAATCAATCCGTTGGGCTATTCCTATAAGTTTCACAAACACCCCTAGAGTTCGTACTAGAATAACACCTTAAGACACACATCAACCAAAACCCTAATGTCACCTAGATACTCCAATGTCACCTCAAGCATCCGTGGGTATGATTATACGATATGCATCACACAATCTCAGATTCATCTATTCAACCAACACAAAGGACCTCAAAGAGTGCCCCAAAGTTTCTACTGGAGAATCATGACGAAAATGTGTGCCAACCCCTATGCATAGGTTCATGGGCGGAACCCGCAAGTTGATCACCAAAAAATACATCAAGTGAATCACGTGGTATCCCATTGTCACCACAGATAAGCACATGCAACACATACATCAAGTGTTCTCAAATCCTTAAAGACTCAATCTGATAAGATAACTTCAAAGGGAAAACTCAATTCATCACAAGAGAGTATAGGGGGAGAAACATCATAGGATCCAGATATAATAGCAAAGCTCGCGATACATCAAGATCGTATCACCTCAAGAACACGAGAGAGAGAGAGAGAGAGATCAAACACATAGCTACTGGTACATACCATCAGCCCCGAGGGAGAACTACTCCCTCCTCGTCATGGAGAGCACTGGGATGATGAAGATGGCCACCGGAGAAGGATTGCCCCCTCCGACAGGGTGCCGGAACGGGTCTAGATTGGCTTTCGGTGGCTATGGAGACTTCTGGCAGCGGAACTCCCGATCTATTGTGCTCACGGATGTTTTTAGGGTATATGGAGATATATAGGCGGAAGAAGTATGTTAGGGGGGCACGAGGGGCTCACGAGGGTGGAGGGCGCACCCAAGGGGGGTGGGCGCGCCCCCTGCCTCGTGACCTCCTCACAGACCCCCTGACGTGCACTCCAAGTCTTCTAGGCTTCGTTCCTTCCAAAAATGAGTTCCGTGAAGTTTCAGGTCAATTGGACTCCGTTTAATTTTCCTTTTCTTCAAAACCCTATAACAGGGTGACAACAGAAACTGGCATTGGGCTCTGGGTTAATAGGTTAGTCCCAAAAATGATATAAAAGTGTATAATAAAGCCCATAAACATTCAAATAGTAAATAATATAGCATGGAGCAATCTAAAATTATAGATACGTTGGAGACGTATCATTGTTTCCCACGCGGAGGGGAGTACGACTATACGAGGGTTTACTGGTTCGTCTGCCGCCGCCAGAGAATAACAGCAGGTGTGGGTGAGTAGAGGGATGGCTAGGCCAGCGAAGGGAGTACGGCCGGGCGGTGAGGCCTGCGCGGCAGCACAGCCGGCCGCGAGGAGGAGGGAGCAGGCAGTCCCGCCGGCGCTTGTTTGAGCGGCTGGAGCAGGAAGAGCAGAGATTGAAGAAGCACGGCGGTCGTTGGATGGACATCCAACAATCAGTGCTTGTGCGTCAACCTTTTTTTAGGAAAGCCTCAAATCTGTGGAAAACAACATACAGCCCATCTGCCATTATTTCTAATAATTTACAGCCCATTTGCTAATTCTTAAGGGTTTTTTGGAGCCCATATTTTTTTTGTTAGCATTACAGCCCATATTGTGGCAACGGTTAAAAAATTATATGAAATTTTGCATATTTCGGTGCGGTCCGAACTGTTTTTAATCCCGAAATTTCGACTCACATTCAAACTGATTTTAAAAATAAATGTATATCAATATAAAGTCCAACAAATTCTCCACGCATAAAAATTAATGTAATTTAAAATCTTGAAATGAAAAAAAAGATATTTGAAACTAATTGCTGGTTTGATGTGTTTTAAAAATGTACAACCCATTGCTCATTACTGATGGGCCATTTTCTCGGCCAGCCGAATGAAAGCTCTCCTCATCTTGAAAGATTTGCAGCCCAACAGGCCTGACAAAGCGACTTACTTGGCAAATCACAAAAAAACTGGGCTGTGGCCGTGGACCCAGCTGTCAGCCTCTCCACGTACAGTACTCTTCCGATGGAAGTCGTTCCTTGACCACGTTGACCACGCCGCGCGGAGAGCACCACGGCGGTGGACGACGGCGAGGCCTAGGAAGGGGATGATGCGGTAGTGGAAGCCCGCGCGGAGAGGACTACGAGGGTTCACTGGTTCGGCTGTGGTGTGAGGCTGCTGTCGCCGCAGGGCCTAGCCAGCGGTGGGAATAGTAGGGGGCGGTGAGGCCTTTGCGGCAGCACAGCCGGCCACGGGAGGCAGGAGCATGCGGCACGACCGGCGCTGCTTTGGGCGGCTGGAGCAAGAAGACCAGAGGTTGAAGAAGCACTACGGCCATTGGATGGACATCGTACGGTCACTGGAGCTAGAATCGTTCATATTAACTAAGTTGACAAAGCCCTTCGTCCCCGTCAACTTAGTAGGCCCACAAGTCAGCCTCCCAGCAAGGTGGGTCCCAGCTAGCCGGGGGAGTATTCATTTTTTGTGCGTAATAAGGAGGCACTTCCGGTGGGTCCGAGCTGACAGCGGGGGGGAACGTTTTTTTTGCGAAATACGGTGGCCCGTCCGGTGGGTCCCAGCAGTCAGGGGGGAACGATTTTTTCGCAAAATACTGGTGGCCCGTCCGGTGGGCCCCCGCTGTCAGGTGGAGGAATAATTATTTTCCGCATAATAAGGAGGCACTTCCTTGCGGCTGCCGTGGACCCAGCTGTCAGCCTCTCCACGTATAGTACTCTTCCGATGGAAGTCGGTCGTTGACCACGTTGACCACACCGCGCCGAGAGCACCAGGGCGGTGGACGACGGCGAGGACTAGGAAAGGAACGACTCGGAGCCGGGGAAGACGTAGCAGTGGATGCCCACGCGAAGAGGAGTACGAGGGTTCACTGGTTCGGCTGCGGTGTGAGGCTGCTGTCGCCGCAGAATAACAGGGGTGTGGGTGAGTAGAGGAATGGCCTGGCCAGCGATGGGAGTAGTAGGGGGCGGTGAGGCCTCCGCGACATCACAGCCGGCCACGGGAGGCAGGAGCACGCGGCACGACCGGCGCTGGTTTCGGCGGCTGGAGCAAGAAGACCAGAGGTTGAAGAAGCACTACGGCCGTTGGATGAATATCGTACGGTAACAGAAGCTAGAATCGTTCATATTGACTAAGTTGACAAAGCCCTCCGTCCCCGTCAACTTGGTAGGCCCACAAGTCAGCCTCCCACTATGATGGGTTCCAGCTGGCAGGGGGAATATTCATTTTTTTGTGCGTAATAAGGAGGCACTTCCTTGCGTGCAAAGATAGCTGGTGGGTCCGACATGTTAGGGGGCACTTTATTTCGCGAAATACAGAGGCCCTTCTGGTGGGCCCCAGATGTCAGGTGAAGGAATCATTATTTTGCGCGTAATAAGGAGGCATTTCCTTGTGTGCGGCCGTGGACCCAGCTGTCAGCCTCTCCACGCACAGTCTACTTCCGATGGTGTCGTTCGTTGACCACGTTGACCATGCCACACCGAGCGCATCCAAGGTGGTGGACAACGGCGAGGCCCCGGACAGCAACGAGCCGGAGATGGGAAGACACGGGAGTAGAGTCGCAGACAGAGAGGTGTACGAGGGATAACTGGTTCTAGTGCGGTGTGGTTCGGCAGTCAGTGGAGAAGAACAGGAGGTGTGGAGGGGTGGAGGGATGGCCTGGCCAACGGTGGAGTAGCGCTACATAGCGAAGCGTGCTAAGAAGAGCTGCTATCAGCAGGAGGCGAGAGGTGGTCCCGGCGGCGCTGGAGGAACAAGACGAGAGATTGAAGATGGATGCCGGTCGTTGGATGTAACATCCAACGGCTAACATGTCAGAATCATTTGTTGACTAAATTGACAACGGCCTACATTGGCTTCGACCTATTGGCCCACATTTCAGCCTCCAAAAATGTGGCACGTATTCAACCCATTTTTTCAGAATTTACAGTCTTTTTTTGCGCGGTAGAATTTACAGTCAATTTGATCTTTTTTTTGAATTACAGCCATTAGCTGGGCTGGGTGAACAAATAATGTAGCGTCCATGCGGCCCGTTTATTTTATTTCCTAAAAAATTACAGCCCATTTGCACTTTCTCGAAATACACGATTTTGCTGGGCTGATTCTAATTATAATGTTAGGTTGGGCCAGCAATGTTATCAAAAAATAAAAAGGGGCTGAGCATTTTGTTATAATATATTTAAATAATAAGTGATATTATTACATTCGTCCTTAAATTTACAGTCTTACCAAGCTTTATATAATAACATATAAAATATATTTTTTAGAAAAACAGGGAGCATCTCCCCGGTTCCATTGCTGAGAACGAAACCACGACATATTCTGATACATCAGCTGAAAGAGCAGTTCGAAAGCAAAGGTAGAAAAGCTACAAACTAGGGGAGTGGATGAACAAGTTATCTGAATAACACAAATCACCCGAGCGGTGCCAAAGGCAGAGCGGATAGAGCACTCAAATGACAAAAGGAGGGTCCAGTGAAGCCTTCATGGTCTTCAGCCAAGGGGCCGTGTCAGCCTGCGGCGACCAGTAAGCAAGCGGAGACACCGGGCTGGAAGGCATAGCATGGTGGATGTCCCTCTTTTTCGGTGCCAGGTGCCCATCATCTTCATCAGAGATCTTGAGACGAGCCCACGGGTCCAGCCCCAGAGCAGGTCGAGCCTTGTTCAGCCACAAGTGATCGCCAACGGTTTCTGGAGGGATCTTGTTAGGGTTTCCACGAAGCTCATCAACTTGTCCTTGTCCGATCTAGAGGAGAGAATCGCCCAGTTCCTCACCATGTTCCTGATCAACCTCAAGACCTGCGGAATGGAAATCCAGGAGGTGTTACTGAAAATCATAGCATTTCTCTATTTCCAGAGGCACCAAAGGACAGCTGAGCTAACAGTGTTTAAAACTAAGCACTTTTTGGTAGCAATCCAGAATCTGGCGACAGATTCGAAGGATGAACCAATCTGACTAGAGAACTATTCCTCAATGTGGGCCCAGAGATGTTTAGCAACTATACATTCAAAAAATAGGTGAGAACAAGACTCTTGTTCCAAGCAGTAAACACAATCAAGGCGTTTGATGATGTGTCTCTTCCTAAGGTTATCCCTAGTCATCAATTTGTTTTTGGAGAGAACCAGAGAAATACATGAATTTTAGGGGGGACTCTCAATTTCCAAACAGCAGGGATAAACACGGGTTGAACCCCTCTAAAGTTGACAACATGATAGAGGGAGCTGGAAGAATACTTCCCCTTATTGTCTAGCTGCCAAATTAGGGCATTCGGCTCGGCAGTAAAGGTAATGCTTTTGGCAACTTCCTCCAACTGGAACTAGTGTTCCATGAGACTATCACTAAAGTTTCTTCTAAAAGAGAGTTTTAGGCATTGCCTGTCGGAGTAATGGGCCACGGGTAGGCTAACCCAGGCCCAGAACCTTTCAAGACATCGGGGCAGGCTGCACCCCTCAAGACCCCAGGACGTAGAGCCGCCTTCTGAGAGTCGGCTGCGAGGCAGCCGACTGCCAACTAGCGGTCGAGTCCCGAGGACGACATCAGGATGAGCCGACTCCTGAATGGCGACTTCCAGAGAAGCCGGCCATGGGGAGTCGGCCCGTGATGCCAACAACCCCCATGCCCTCATAAAGAGGGACGGGACGGGGAGTGGCCACAGTAAGGTCCACTCCCACCCTTTTCCAAGGGCAGGCGTGGCCACAGTACGCCGTACCCGCGGAGATCTCCGCCCAGCACGACAATGTTGCCATGCCGGCCCTGACGTCAGTCCCAGTGGGCGGAGTCCTGTGCCCACGACGGCCTGCCGGTACGACCCGGGGACGATGGGTCCCACTAGTCGGCGGGCGTACGAAAGACGGCGAGAGCGCCACCAGTCATCCCAGTTGGGAGTTGGCCGGCCCCTCCCACGGGTCCCACGCGCCATTAACCAGACGCGACAGGGAGTCGCCACAGTGATCGCCCGCCAGACGGGGAGCTGTCGCCACGACCCCATGACCGAGCCCGCGTCATTAGAGGCACGGCTACAGTAATCTACAGCCGACAAGACCCGCCCGCGGCGGACGCGGCCTGTCGGCTCTGTACCGAGCCAGTTTGCGAGGCCCACCAGTCGGCGGGCCCCAAGAGTCGGCGGATAAGACGGCGGCTAGAGAGACTGATGGCTGGGCCCGCGTCCAGCTGGATTACTATTGTACCCCTGGGGGTAGGCCTATATAAACCCCCCAGGGCACCCATGCAAAGGGTTGGAATCCATTAGCACTAGACCAGATCATATAGGAAGGAGAGAGCTAGCCTTGCCTTCTCCTACCTCCAGGAAACAGCTCAAGGAGCAACCGTGTACACACTTTGCCATAGTGATCATGCGGAGACCCCGCAGAGCAGCAGTAGGGGTATTATCTCCACGGAGAGCCCCGAAGCTGGGTAATATTCCCCGGCGTGCATGCCTTCGCCTTACCCCGTTTCCAGGCACCGGCGACATTCTACTCGCCCCCACCATGATAAGCCATCCTTTGGCATATGTCGCACCCAACCCCCGACATTTGGCGCCCACCGTGGGGCCTGGTGCACCGTCGTTCGGAGACCTACTCTGGACAGGAACCCTTTTTCTCCCTGGCGAGTGCAGCCAGCCCGGCACACCAGACGGAGTTTGCACCGATGCATTGCACGGTGCTGAGATCGCTTGCGCAGCCATCTGCCTCGCCGATCTTGTCGGCGAGGTTCGCCTCTCCGACGAGCCTCCATCCGACGCAGGCACAGGCGGCCCCGAGAGCCTCCTCGCGGGCCTCCTTGACCAACTCCACGTCGCTGGCGAGCCTGCCGTGGACTTGGAGTCTGTAGGCTCCACCGACCCGATGTTGATCGACTCCGACACCGCGTCGCTCGACGCGTTCCCCACCAATGTGGTGGTCTATGATGAGCCGCTCCCTCGCGCGGAGAGCGACGGAAGCACGGTCATAGTGGTGCTCGTCACCGATCATGACGAGCGTCTCGGCGGAGGAGCGCATGACCCACTAGGCGCGGCACTGCAAGACCTGACCGCGCCCATTCCGGAAGACGCTGACGCGGAGACGTTGGAGGTGCGCTGCCTTTAGCTCGTCGAAGGCGCGAAGAAGCTGGCTAGCATAAGACGCTTGTCAGAAGCCTACCAGCGTGAGATGGATCGCACTGTAGGTGGCTCGCCAACCCCAGCTGGGCCCAGCCGCCTAGGCGCGGTACAGCAGCGCGACGTGGCCATCGCCAACCTATTCGGGGAAAATCGCCCTGTGTACGCCACGCCTGCGGAGAACATTCGAGCCGCCCAGGCGGCGGCGGACGAGCTGGACAACTTCGAGGGCGAAGAGCGCCGCCTAATGATGGAGCGAGTTCAGCGGCTCCTCGACGCGGCTGCCGCGTAGAATGAGGCCGGCTACCGCACAGAGGCGCCGCAGCGACAAAACGACGACCCGCTTCCACGCCGAGACCAAGGCGCGATGTCTCAGACGCCGACTGGCGGCGCCCGAGGAAGGAAAGACAAGGATCCAGCTGTCAGCCGCAGTCGGACTCGCATTACCATAGAGCGCGACCAAGACGGCCGCCCAAGAGCAGTAGAACGATGGGACGACTGTCCGCCTCCTCCTCCTTGCAAGGAAAGGTGAGTCTCCCCGCCTCCTGTTGACCATCCGACTCTCGGCGACCGCCTTGGCCGCCGAGAGGGAGTCGGAGAAAACAACGCCTGCCACCGGATCGACCGACTTCACCGATCCCTGGCGCTTGAAGAACAAGACGAGTTAGGTCCGCCTTGTTTCGGACCCCACATTCGAGACGAGCCCTTTACCAAAGGGTTCACGCTCCCAAGAGACACGCCCAAGTACACCTGCTCCGTGAAGCCGGAGGACTGGCTGGTTAACTACTCCACGGCCGTCAACATAGCGAACGGCAACAAGCGCGTTGCCGTAAAATACGTTCCGCTCATGCTCCAGGGCACGGCTCGGACATGGCTGAACAGCCTGAAGCGCCGCAGCATCAACAACTGGGTCGACTTCACTCATGCATTCGTCCGCAACTTCACAAGCATGTACAAGCGTCCTCCCAAACCTCGCCAGCTTTCCTTGTGCATGCAAGGCCCCAACGAGTCGACTCGCGACTACCTCATGCGTTGGGCCGAGCTCCGGAACTCTTGTGAGGGCGTGCACGAGGTGCAGGCTATCGAGTACTTCACCGCAGGGTGCAGGGAAGGCACCCTCCTCAAGCACAAGCTCCTCTGCGATGAGCCAGAAACCCTCGACGAGCTGCTAATCATAGCAGACAAGTATGCCACGGCCGACTCCTCCATGAAGGCGGAGATGCAAGTTAGTGCGACTAGCAAAGTGGCCCCTAAGGCTCCTAGAACTCCGACTGGAGACGGCAGTCGGCGACAACAGCAGAGCGACCACAAGCGCAAGGCCCCACAGCCGGCTTCCAACAGCCGGCAGGTGGCAACAGTCGAAGACCAGCAGCCGGAAGGTCAGCCTCCACCCAAGCGACAGAAACGTGGCAAGCCCAACTGGTTGCCGGCTTTCTCATACGAGCAGACTCTGGATGGTCCTTGCAAGTTCCACAGCGGCGTGAAGCCGTCGAATCACACCACCCAGAAGTGCCACTGGCTCACTAGGATCGCCAAAGGAGACGGCCTCCTGCCTCCCCCACCTGCTGGGTAGCAGCCTCCGCCTCCGCCCCAGCAGCCGGCTGTCAGGCCAGTCGGCGCAGTGCAAGATGAGTACCCTGAAGAGCATGGTGCCTACGTGGTATTTACTAGTGTGGCTGATGATCGACGCAGCAGGCGGCTGCAGCAGCAAGAGGTGAATGCAGTAGCATCAGAGACACCAGAATTCATGCACTGGTCCGAGAAGCCTATCAGCTGGAGTAGAGCTGATCACCCGGAGGTGATGCCGAGTCTGGGCTCCTATGCCCTGGTCTTGGATGCCACCTTTACCACAGATAGACGAGCTGCTCGTTTCTCGCGAGTTCTGATAGACGGAGGCAGCAGCATCACATCCTGTACAAGGACACCATGGAGAAGTTAGGAATCAAGCAAAGACAGCTTCAGAATAGCCGGACTATGTTCCACGGCATTGTTCCTAGCCTTTCCTGCTCACCAATCAGCAAGATCATGATTGACATCCTCTTTGGAGACAAAGATCACTTTCGTCGAGAGTCAGTCTGGTTTGAGGTGGTGGATCTCGAGAGCCCATACCATGCATTACTTGGCCGACCCGCCCTGGCCAAGTTCATGGTGGTCCCCCACTACGCCTACCTCAAGATGAAGATGCCTAGTTCCAAAGGGATTCTGACCATAGCCGCGACTACCGGAAGTCGTCTGCCTATGCGGCTGAAAGTAGTCGGTTGGCCGAGTCCCTGGTGATTGTGGCCGAGAAGTGGCTCCTTGACCGGATTGCGGCGATGGCCGGCAAGCAGCTAGAGGCGTCGTCTAACCCCAAGGAGTCGGAGGCTGAGGGTTCGTTCAAGCCGGCCAAAGAGACAAAGAAGATACCCTTGGATCCGGAGCACTAAGAGAGGTACGTTGTCGTAGGCACAAACCTCGACAGCAAATAGGAAGGTGAGCTCGTCGATTTCCTCCGTGAGAATCGGGACATCTTCGCATGGTCCCCTGAAGACATGCCATGTGTACCGACGGAATTCGCCGAGCACAAGTTACATGTCCGATCTGATGCAAAGCCAGTCAGGCAGCCCTTGCACCGCCTATCAGAAGAAAAGAGAAGAGTTGTCGGAGAAGAGATAGCCCGACTCCTAGCAGCCGGCTTCATTATGGAAGTATTCTTTCCAGAGTGGCTAGCCAACCCGGTCCTGGTACTGAAGAAGAACAAGCAGTGGCGAATGTGTATTGACTACACAAGCCTCAACAAGGCTTGCCCCAAGGACCCGTTCGCTTTATCAAGAATTGATCAGGTGATAGACTCCACAGCCGGATGCGAACTATTGAGCTTCTTGGATGCATATTCAGGATATCACCAGATCAAGCTGAACCCGGCTGACAGACTGAAGACCGCCTTCATCACACCGTTTGGAGCCTTCTGCTACCTAACCATGACGTTCGGCTTGAGGAATGCCGGCGCCACCTTTCAGCGTTGCATGCAGAAGTGCCTCCTCAAGCAACTCGGCAGAAACGCCCATGTCTACGTGGACGATGTGGTGGTGAAGACGGAGAAGCATGGAACACTGCTGGAAGACCTCACGAAGACCTTTGAGAACCTGCGCCGATTCCAGATCAAGCTCAACCTTGAGAAGTGCGTCTTCGGAGTACCAGCCAGCCAACTCCTTGGTTTCCTGGTCTGTAAACATGGCATAGAGTGCAACCCTGTAAAGATCAAGGACATTGAGAGGATGGAGGTACCCAGCCGACTGTTGGACGTGCAAAAGTTCACTGGCTGCTTGGCGTCCATCAGCCGATTCATCAGTCGGCTGGGCGAGAAAGCCCTCCCCTTATACCAGCTCATGAAGAAGACCACTTTTTTTGTGTGGAACCACAAGGCGGACGAAGCCTTTCTCCAGTTGAAGAAGATGTTGACTACTCCACCTGTTCTGGCGGCTCCGACTCCTAAGGAGCCCATGCTCCTGTACATCGCCGCCACCAGCCGGGTAGTCAGCACAGTCATTGTAGTGGAACGCAAGGAGGAAGGCAAGGCACTACCTGTTCAGAGACCGGTATATTACCTGAGCGAAGTGCTGTCGACCTCCAAGTAGAACTACCCCCACTACCAGAAGATGTGCTATGGCGTGCACTTTGCCGCCAAGAAGTTGAAGCCTTACTTTCAAGAGCATCCAATCACTGTGGTATGCACGGCCCCACTCGCTGAGATCATCGGAAGCCGAGATGCTTCTGGCCGAGTGGCCAAATGGGCCATAGAGCTGGCTCCCTACACCATCTACTACCAGCCCCGCACCGCCATCAAGTCACAAGCACTGGCCGACTTCCTCGTCGACTGGGCCGAGACCCAGTACCTACCACCAGCGCCCGACTCCACCCATTGGCGAATGCATTTCGACGGCTCCAAAATGCGCACCGGCTTGGGAGCCGGTGTTGTCGTCACTTCTCCTAAAGGCGACAAGCTCAAATACGCATTGCAAATCCACTTTGCCGCCTCCAACAACGTCGCCGAATACGAGGCGCTCATTCACGGGCTCCGGCTTGCCAAAGAACTTGGCATTCGCCAGATTCTGTGTTATGGTGACTCCGACTTAGTGGTCCAGCAGTCGTCTGGCAACTGGGATGCCAAAGATGCAAACATGGCGAGTTACCGTTTCCTCGTGCAGCAACTCAGTGGATATTTCGAGGGGTGCGAGTTCCTCCATGTGCCAAGAAACGACAACGACCAAGCAGACGCCCTGGCACAAATCGGCTCTACCCGCCAAGCAATACCATCCGGCGTCGCCTTCAGCGCCTCCTCAAGCCGTCTGTCAAGCCTTCACCAGAATCAGACTCCATCTTTGTGCCGGCTCCCCCCAAAGAAGTCGTATCCGATTCCAGAGCCCCAGCAAACGGTACGAGGATTTTGGCAGATGGCTCAAAGCCACCACAGTCGAAGCCGGCCCAAGGACTGCAGAACCCGGCCCGGGGACTGCGGCGGCCAGCCCGAAGACTCCAGAACTCGGCATGAGGGCTGCACCAGTTGGCCCGGGGACTTCATTAATCCAGCAAGCGGTTGCTGACTCCAGCCCGCCGCCTCCCAGCCCAGCCGCCCTCGTCCAAGTCGCAGTTCTGGCAGTCGAAGAAATAGCAGCACCCTCATGGGCCCAGCCCATCCTCAAATACCTGGTGAGCAAAGAGCTGCCGACTAATGAGATCTTAGCTCGGCAAGTACAACACCGAGCGGCAGCCTACACCATAGTCAACAGAGAGCTGGTCAGGTGCAGCGTCACTGGTGTCTACCAATGCTGCGTAGAGCGAGAGCAAGGCCAAGCAATTCTCAAATACATCCATAAAGGCGAGTGCGGCCACCATGCGGCTTCAAGAGCACTCGTCGCCAAAGCCTTCCGACACGGTTTCTTTTGGCCAAGGGCCTTAGAAGAGGCCAAGGAATTGGTCCAAAAATGCAAAGGGTGCCAGAAGTTCCGCTCCAAGCCGCATTAGCCAGCTTCTGCACTCAAGACCATCCCCATTGCCTGGCCCTTCGCAGTTTGGGGCCTAGACATGGTGGGACCATTCAAGACGGCACGAGGTGGCCTAACTCACTTACTTGTCGGGGTGGACAAGTTCACCAAGTGGATAGAAGCAAAGCCAATCAAGAAACTGAATGGTCCGACTGCCGTGAGTTTCATCTCTGACATCACAATTCGGTACGGCGTACCACATAGCATCATCACCGACAATGGTACAAATTTTGCCAAAGGCGCCTTGACCCGTTTCTGCACGACACAGGGCATCCGACTGGACCTAGCGTCCGTCGCCCATCCATAGTCAAACGGCCAGGTGGAGCGAGCAAACGACCTCATCCTGTCCGGCATCAAGCCCTGACTGGTCGAGCCTCTGGAGCGCTCGACTGGCTGCTGGCTCTATGAGTTGCCAGCCGTCCTCTGGAGTCTGCGCACGACTCCAAACAAGTCAACCGGCTTCATGCCTTTCTTCCTCGTCTACGGTGCTGAAGCCATTATCCCAACGGACATAGAGTTCGATTCCCCGCGAGTCACCATGTACACCGAGGAAGAAGCAGAAGAAGCACGTCAAGACGGTGTCGATCTGCTGGAAGAGGGCCGGCTGTTGGCACTCAGCCGGTCCAGCATCTACCAGCAGAGCCTGCACAGATACTACAATAGGAAGGTCAGGCCGAGATCTTTCCAAGAAGGCGACCTTGTGCTCCGACTGATCCAACGAACAGCCGGCCAGCACAAGCTGTTGGTGCCTTGGGAAGGCCCCTTCATCATCAGCAAAGTGTTGGGCAATGACTCCTACTACCTGATCGACGCTCAGAAGCCCCGAGCACGCAAGAGGGACGACTCCGGCAAAGAGACAGAGCGGCCATGGAATGCAAATCTCCTCCGAAAATTTTACAGTTAAACGCAGTATGTATCACGCTACCTTTTGTATTAAAAGTACCAAGACTTCGCCCCCCCCCCCCCTCGAGAAGAGCTCGGGGACTGCCCTCTTTTATCTATATGATAAGAATTTTGCCTTCGAGTATATTACTCTTTGTTATGCCGCTTGGCACCGGGTTCGACTAGTCGGCCCGGGGACTTGCTGCCCTGCGCTATGAAATGCTTCCTGCAGCCGGACAAGTAGTGTGTGGCGCCTAAGCCGTCTCCTGTTAGAAGCCGCAGCTCGCAGAGCGACTGTCTGGTGGGCAGGAGTAAGGAAGAATGGGCGTCCACATGAAAAATGGCTAAGGACTCAAAGCATAAACATAGCTTAAAGCCGGCTTCCAGCCTTTTTTCGCAAACCGACTCTTGAACAGTTGGCTCACCGCCTTCTATCCGACTTGCTAAACAACTCTAAAACGGCTAAGTACCTGCCTTCCCAAAGTGACCAAGAATTTGATCCAGCAGCAGTCCGCAGAGCGGCTGTCCGACTGACAAAGACGGCAACTGAGGGAAGGCGGCAAAGGAAAATGCCAAAAGAGCAATGAGCAAGAAAAGATAGAAGTCGGATGAATATTTACATAACGAAGGCCCTTGGCCGAACCTTCGAGCAGAAGTTCAAAATACACCCCGCGGGTGGAATTGTGCGAATTAACAAGTTCTTCAAAGACTATTAAAACAGGTAAAGCAAAGATAAGGTGGCAGCCTAGGAGGCGGCAGACGGGTTCGGAGGATCGGAGGAGACGGCGGTGTTGGATGTTGGGGCGGCCGGCTAGGCGGTCTCGGCTTGATCACCTCCGGCGGCAGTCAGCTCGGGCGGGCACGGCTCGTTGCTAGAGGCGCGGTCGAGCTGAGGCTGGCCGTACGCTCCATCTTCCGGTGCCTCCATCTCGCTTCCATCCTCTTCCTCGTCTTCCTCCTCGACGCTGGAGCCGATCACCTCCACCGAGTCCTCGCCGTAGTCTGGGTTCATCCCAAACCACTCCGGCGGTACCTCCCCGCCGTCTTCAGCCCACTCGGGGACAAAGATGCTGGTGTCGGTGTACTCGGCGATCGCCGCCGCACGCTTGACAAGGGCGTCTTCCATGGCCGTCAGCTCCAGCTGGGCCTCTGACCGGAGTGTGGCCAGCCGGTCTAGGTCCAGCCTCGGATACCATGCCTTGACGAATTCCAAGGCTCGACGCGCTCCACCCGGGCCAAGGAACCCTTCCAGGCCTCAAGACGGCCAGCCGCGACCTCCAGCCAGTCGGCAGTCCGACTGGGGGTGCGTGGAGCCTGCATGTCCGGCCACAGGGCAGCGATCGTTTGGGCACCGACACGTTGAAGCCGGTGCAGCATCCGATGGGCCGGCCGCAGATGAGCCCCAATGCTCAGAATATGCTCATCAAGGGTCCGGGGGGCATCGGCGGCGATCTGCGCGCCATCCGCCCTCCGCTCCTCGCGATCAGCCTCAATAGCTTGAATGGCGGCCTGCGAGTGGTCGGGGAAGAAGTCTGTCAAGACGGAAAGAATGAAGAACAAGTCAAAAAACCAGGAGTCGGCTCGACCTATAGTTGGTGGCTCGAAGAAGAAAAGCAAAGAAGCTCACCGTCGATGAGGTCCTTGATCTCGTGGAAGCCGGAGGCCAGCATTGCCTCCTTGTCAGTCCAGGAGGAGCGCTCGCTCACGAACTTGGCCAGGAGGGCGGCCTCCTTCTCTTCCGCCTCCTTCTATGTCTTCTTAAGCAGCTCCTTCTGCTCTGCCAATTGTGCGGCCAGCAGATCGCGCTCTGCGGCGAGCTTGCTGCACTCCTCCCCCTTGGCACGCAATGCGGTGTGGGCTTCGCTCAGCTGCTGTTGAAGAGTGGCGTTGGCCTCTGAAGAGAAAGAAGGAGGGCGTTAAGTCATCAAGAAAGAAGGTCGCCGGGGAGATCCGGCCCGACTGCTTAGCAGTCGGCCCGAATCTCGGGGACTACAGCCCGCGGGTGCGCCAGCGCGCCCCCGCAAAGAAGAAAAAGGACTCACTCCGGCTCTCCGACAAGTCGGCGGTCCTCTTACCCAGCTCTTCAACATTGCGGTTGAAGGCTGTGACACGAAGGTTGTGATAGTTCTGTGACAAGTATTTCAGACAAAAGTTAGTACTCGGAACTCGCCAATTGGAGTTCCGGGCCGCCTGCTCAGCAGCCGGCCAGAAACTCGGAGACTACACCCACTGGGTGCGCTGGCGCGCCCCCACAGAGAGGAACAAGAAAACAAAGACAAAGGATAAAGCATACCCGGATGGCTGCCCGCGATGCCAGGTGCGCCTTGGTGCAGTTTTGGATAGCATCACTCTCAGCTCACAGCTTCGTCTGGACATCCAGAAGCGCCTGGTTCAGCGGGCCCGTGCTGCCTCCTCTCACCCACCCAATGGGCGCGGCACTCGTCGCTTCGGCATCTGGGATCGTCGAGCTGGCGGTGCCAGTCTCCAAGGGGCGTGGCGCCGAAGTCGCCTTCTCAAGACGGCGGCGCGTTGGCGAGCCGACTTGAAGGAGTAGACTTGCCATGGCCTCGTCTTCAGTCGACGGCAAGGGCGGGTCCACCGGCTGTTTGCCTTGCGCGCTTCTAGACGGCAGCGGGGGCGGCGGTGGCGGCATGACCGCGTCCGGCATGGAGGCATCGCTGCTGCCCCTCTCCACGATCGGGAACTCGCCGCCGGCTTCTCATGACTGCCCCGTGAACTCCGGTGGCAGCGGCGCAGAGTTCAGAGGGGTGACGAACACCGCCGATCGCCGGTGCGCGACTTCCTTAGCTTGAAGCCTTGCCGTGACGGCGGCCTTGGCCCCCTCCAGATTTTTCACGGCGGAGGCCTCCACCTTCTCGGCCTCTGCTTTCTCCAGGCGGGCGGCCTGTTCCTCCTCGCACTTCTCCTACGCGTTCCGCTCCGTCGCCTCCCGGAGGTCGGCGGCAGGGTCAATCCGATGAGTAGTGGCAGACGTTTCCGCCGACCCCACAACGAAGGCGGCGGCAACCCTCTCAAGAGTGAGGGGAGCCCTGAAGAGAGGGAAGCATATGAAAGACTCAGATAAGATCAACAAAGAGAAAATAAAGATAAGGGACGGAGGCGCTTACGCAGAGACCAGCGGTGGCATCTTCACTTCCTTGCAGAAGCGGTTGGCTTTCGCGGCCGCCTCTTCCAACTTGGTCGCGGCGGCCGCTCCCTTAAACTTCTTCGACCGGCCACCAAGTGTACTCGGCCCGGCCCGGCGCTTCTTCGCGCCGCCTTGAGCGTCCAAGACGGCGGAGGAACTCGCGCTTGGCTGGCCAGCCTTTGGCTGGTGACGCGGGGCGACTTCCCCCTCAGCATCCTCATCAGGCCAGTCGGCAAAAGTGGCCGTAGGCCCGGAGCTGACTGCTTCTCCTCCTCCCTCAGCGTCGGCCTCCATAGCCGCCGCCCCCAAGTCAGGATCATCGACGTCGCTCTCCGCCCGATCGGGGACAAACTGATGAGCCGGCCCCGTGGTGCCGGCCGAGGGAGGGACGAGAGGGTTCTGATTCAAAACAAAAATGGTCAGACTGGACAAGTCGGACTCGACAACAAAAGAAACAGAAGAAGAAGGAAGACGACTTACAATAGGCGGGGGTTGGCACGTGAGTACGGCTCCTTGCCGAACCTCCAATCCACCGAGAGACCGCAGTTCATGATGTAGTTCACCGTGTTCGCCACCTCCGCGTGAGGCATGTCCTTGGAGCACATCTGACTCGGGTCCCGATGACCGCTCATCTGGCAGATCAGGTGAGGTCGGTCTTGGAGTGGGAGGACTCGGCGCACCACGAAGGCGGCCAGCAAGTCGGCCCCAGTCAAGCCCTCCGACTGCGTCAACACTCGGAGTCGCGCGACGGCGGCAGCGCCAGCAGGTGACAACGTCCTCGCTTGGTGTGACCAGGTGGGGAGCCCTCCAGCCGGCGCGCCAGCTTCGTAAGCCGCCAGGTTAACCCAGTCGCCTTCTGGGGCGACGTTCTTCACATAAAAATAGGACCGCTGCCACATCTTCATCGACTTAATCAGTGCGATGGTGGGAAACAGATTGTCGGCTACTGATCTCCGCATCACGATAAACGCACCACACTGGGCCGGCACGCCGGCGACGTGTGTGCCGAGCTTGGACTGGAAGAACTCACCCCAGAGCTCGATGGTGGGGAGAACACCGAGGAAGCCTTCGCATAGGGTGGCGAAGGCAGCAAGCAGCACCACCGTGTTTGGAGTAAGGTGGTGCAACTGGAGCCCGTGGAACTCCAAGAAGGAGCGGAAGAAGCCGCTCGCCGGCAGCCCCAGGCCGCGGATAAGGTGCGAGCGGAATATGACCCGCTCGCCCTCCTCCGGCGCCGGCGATATTTCCCCCTCCGGCGCGAGGCGGACCTGCACTAAGCCCCTATCGGGCAGCCGCCGCATCTTGTGGAGGATCTCGACATCGTCGTCATCGACCTCGGAGCCATCCCACACTCCGGAGCGCACAGTAGGAGGCGCGGCGGCGGAGGAAGAGCTCATCGCTGCGGTCGTGGCGTGGTTCGGAGCAGCAGCGGCAAGAGGAAGAAGAAGCAAGAGGGAGCGAAAGGGAGTAGGGAGAATGGGCGCGCGTGCGTCGCCGTCCCATCCCCCCACCTACTTGTAGGCTCGTGGGCTGAGAAGCCGAGGGGGCGGTCGTGGGATTAACTGCACCCAGGACCCCACGACCCCCATGATTTACCACATGAAGTTACTGCGTGCAATAACCATGCGGGAACCCCAACCGTCCGCACGGCCACAACGGATCCGTTCACACGCCGAGGCGCGGTAGTGGCGGGCCCCACCTATAGGCATGTCCCGTCGCGCGCGTGGGTGGGCAGACTGGCTCAGCCACGTGGTGCCTCGCGACAGGTCCACAACGGGCGGCAACCCGGAGGCTTATCAGGCACGCCGCCTGGACTCCGCTGCGACGTTCAAACTTTTTTAGGGGCAAGTCGGCCTTAAGCAAGTCTGGCTCCAACTAGTCGGCTTGACAGAAGACGGCTAGCGAGGCCCAGATCCGACCGCCGGAAAGAAGAAACTGTTGAGGCTCCTCGCCATATCGCCCTCGGTGCCTCACCAGCTTCGGGGACTACTGTCGGAGTAATGGGCCACGGGTAGGCTAACCCAGGCCCAGAACCTTTCAAGACATCGTGGCAGGCTGCACCCCTCAAGACCCCAGGACGAAGAGCCGCCTTCTGAGAGTCGGCTGTGAGGCAGCCGACTGCCAACTCGCGGCCGAGTCCCGAGGACGACTTCAGGATGAGCCGACTCCTGACTGGCGACTTCCAGAGAAGCCGGCCATGGGGAGACGGCCCGTGACGCGAACAACCCCCATGCCCTCATAAAGAGGGACGGGACGGGGAGTGGCCACAGTAAGGTCCACTCCCACCCTTTTCCAAGGACAGGCGTGGCCACAGTACGCCGTACCCACGGAGATCTCCGCCCGGCGCGACACCGTTGCCATGCCGGCCCTGACGTCAATCCCAGTGGGCGGAGTCCTGTGCCCATGATGGCCTGCCGGTACGACCCAGGGACGACGGATCCCACTAGTCGGCGGGCGTACGGAAGACGGCAAGAGCGCCACCAGTTGGCCCAGTTGGGAGTCGGCCCCCAGGAGTTGGCCGACCCCTCCCACGGGTCCCACGCGCCATTAACCAGACGTGACAGGGAGTGGCCATAGTGATTGCCCGCCAGACGGCGGAGCTGTCGCCACGACCCCATGACCGAGCCTGCGTCATTAGAGGCACGGCTATAGTAATCTACAGCCGGCAAGACCCGCCCATGGCGGACACGGCCTATCGGCTCCGTACCGAGCCAGTTGGTGGGGCCCACCAGTCAGCGGGCCCCAGGAGTCAGCGGATAAGACGGCGGCCAGAGAGACTGACAGCTGGGCCCGCGTCCAGCCGGATTACTATTGTACCCCTGGGGGTAGGCCTATATAAACCCCTCAGGGCACCCATGCAAAGGGTTGGAATCCATTAGCACTAGACGAGATCATATAGGAAGGAGAGAGCTAGCCTTGCCTTCTCCTACCTCCAGGAAACAGCTCAAGGAGCAACCGTGTACACACTTTGCCATAGTGATCATGCGGAGACCCCGCAGAGCAGCAGTAGGGGTATTATCTCCACGGAAAGCCCCGAAGCTGGGTAATATTCGCCGAAGTGCATGCCTTCACCTTATCCCGTTTCCAGGCACCGGCGACGTTCTACTCGCCCCCACCATGATAAGCCATCCTTTGGCATATGTCGCACCCAACCCCCGACATTGACCGTCCCAAAATTCATTGACACTTTTGTTAAGCTCATTGCGGACAGAGTAAATAGGCCAAAATTGGACTGCTAGGGGGGATGTGCCAAACCAAGTATCTTCCCAGAACCTGGTTCTGCTCCCATCCCCTATGTTCCATCTGTAGCCAAATTTTACAGCATGCATAATAGATTTTAATGCTTTTCAGAATCTAGAGGTCATAGGGTTGGAGGAAGGGAAAAATATATTAGGTTTATTTTGTAGGTGTTTATGGGCAATAAGAAGCTTCCAGGTTTTCAGGTCTTCCTCATAGAATCTTTTAATCCAAGACCCTAGAAGACAGATGTTAATTTCTTGGAGGTTAGGTATGCCTAGGCCTCCAAAATCTTTTTTCATAGAGACTACAGCCCAATTAGCAAGGTGTAGCTTCCTATTTCCCTCAAAATCATTCCACAAGCAATGAGACATCTGAGAATTGATGAGGTTCACTGCCCATTTAGGGAACTTGAAGAAGGAGAGGAGATACACTGGAATGCTAGCCAAACAAGTTTGTATGAGGATCAATCTACCTCTGTAAGAGAGAAGTTTGCCCCTCCACCCAGCAATCCTTTTAATGATTTTATCTAGAAGGGGTTGGATATCCTCTCTCCTCAGTTTATCATAGTGGAGAGGGATACCTAGGTACTTAATGGGGAAGTTACCTTTATTACAGACTAGAATAGAGAGGAAGTCAGCTAACTCCTGATCATCCATGTTGATAGGGGTGAGTTCACTTTTAGAGTAGTTGATTCTCATGCTTGAGACTTGTTCAAACCAGGTTAGAACAGTTTTCAGATTGCTAGCATGTGTGGAGTCATTGTCTAAGAAAAGGATGGTATCATCTGCATATTGAAGGCAGATGATGCCACCAGGGCAGACCTCAGGACAGAGCCCTGCAATCAGACTATGATCAGCAGCTTTGCTCAGCATTTTACTAAGAACGTCCACTACTAAATTGAACAAAAGCGGGGAGATGGGGTCACCTTGCCTAAGGCCTTTACCAGCAAGGAAAAATCCCAACAGACCCCTCATGAGTAAATTGCTAGATCCAACTCTCCTCTATGAAAGGCTTGGAAAAGATCTAAGAGACCATTTTTCACCAAGTCCCAAAAATGCTGGTAAAATAAGAAGGAAATCTCATCAGGACCAGGAGCCCCATCAGGACAAGAGCTAAAAATGGCTTCCTTCACCTCTGTCTCTAAAAAAGGGGCTTCTAGCAGCTCATTTTCAGCAGGAGAGACTTTTTCAGAAGCAGAGAAAAAATTGTTTTGTAGAGAGAACCCAGAAGGGTTTTCTTTCTTAAACAGGTCTTTGTAGAAGTCACTAGCCACTTTCAGCATCTCATCTACCTCAGTAACAGGGCCATTAGGGCCATCAAGGGAGTTAATGAGGGTTTTCCTCCTCCTCTGGTTAGCTACTGCATGGAAGTAAGCAGTATTTCTACCACCCTCCTTAATTTTCCTATCTCTAGACCTTTGTTTGGCTTTGATTTCTTCTTGAAGCCAAATTTTCTTGAGCTCTCCATGGACAAAGTTTAATCTATTAGTCTCAGCCTCAGAGAGGTCAGTGGTTTCTGCCTTAATATCTAGAGAATCATACTCAAGGAGGAGAAGCCTTTTGTATCTTCTAAGATTAGCTTCCTCATTGGAGTTCCACCCTTTGATAGTTCTTCTAAATCTCCTAATTTTGATCTGCCAATTTTCTAGGGGGCAGCTACTCCCAGTAGGCTCATTCCAGATTTTCCTGACTAGCTCAGTAAAATCTTTTCTAAGCAACCACCACTTTTCAAATATAAAACTATTGCTCTTTGGAGTTTGGTTAAGACCAGAGTCCCAAAGCAAAGGAGTGTGGTCACTACCACATCTGGGCAGAGCTCTACAACTAGAAAGGAGAAAAAACTATCTAATTCTGTGTCACAGAAAATTCTGTCAATGGTGGACATAATCCTGGAGCAGCACTTCCAACATATCTAGCAGAACTGTGGGTTTTCCTTCTAACAGGGCAATTCCCAACTTTATGGGTAACCATTTTGCAGATAAAACAACACATGGGCTTGACACATTTATCCAAATGATGCCCTGGTTCCCCACAGTTGTAGCAGATCACCTCAGAGTATGCCATAAGGCCCGAAGCAGGGGCAGGAGCAGTTTTCTCGATGTCCTATCTCTTCTTTTGCTGATTCTTGCCTTGCGATTTCCCACTGATCTGAGAGTCAGAACCACCAGCAGATTGATCTTGGGCAATTACAGGAGCCTGCCCAGATTGTGCCCCCATTTGGGGCGGAGGTGGGCCGTACCACTGCCCAACCGGCGCTCCCCCCATTGTGATAGGGGAAATTCATCGGAGTTCCTGGTTCCTTCTCATCCTCCAGCCAGATGTTGTCTCTCAGGAAGCAGAAATAACCACCAGATAGCTCAATTGAAGCAGATTGCAAGCCTAATTTTAATCTTCTGCAGGTTTGGGGGAGAGGTAAGGTAGGGGATCCACCTGCTCCGGCTCCTGTGGCGTGCTGGTGGGCAGGAGTTCAGTCAAGCATTCCCATCTCGTAGCACGGCTTGGATCTCCTGAATTCACTTCTCCTTTCGCCCATCGAATGAACGCAATCGGCGACTCACTGGGGTGGGGCATCCTGTGCTTTTCCGAGAAATCTCCTTCGAACTAGATCCGCAGGGCTAGATTCAGCAGCTCCCAATCCACATGTTCATTGCACATCCGAGCATACCTGCACGAGTGAGAGAACGGATTCGGTCCATCCTTGGCTTCCTCCCTCGCAGCTTCCTCCCCTGCTTCCCTCTATTCGCGCGTGCACTGGGTCCAGGAGAGAGCGTTGTCGCGGATCCGCATCGCCCGCTCCCTCCATCTCCTCCCTCGAGTCTCCCGCAGCACCGCTGGTGCGACGGAGTCGAGCGGCTGGAGCATCCGCGGGAAGGCTTTGTAGACATGTGGGAGATGCATCTTGTACATCTGCATGTCTTCCAGCCATTCCCCCGTGGATATGGTCGGCGACTCCATGGGGCGCGCGAGCGGACTTGCTAAGGGGGGCAGGCGCGCCCGGAGTCAGGAGGCGGGGGGTGGCGGCGAGATCTATGGCGGCGGCGAGGGTGGAGGTAGTGGTGGGGGCGGCGGCGAGGGTGGAGGTGGTGGCAGGGGCGAAGGGGATCGCGAGAGCGGTCATCTATTTGCCAATTATGTGAACTAAATAGTCAACATATAAAATAATTTAAATATATACAATATAGTTAGAAGGGAAACATAAGTTGGACCTGGCGTTCCTATTCTTATATAAAAATAGAACAGACCTCTGTGTTTTCTTTAAAAAAATACACAAATTGGGCTGCCAAAAATAAAACCTCGGATGGGGTCCATAGGCCGGTCGATACATGACGGCCCTAAGAAAATACAAACAGGCCTATGGACCTCCCATCCAAGGACGTGGGCTGCGCATGTTAAAAATGAAAGCCTAGACGGGGCAGCCCAAAACCACGTCCAACACTTGCCAAAACTTCGTCCCTCGTTTTCTTTGTGTTTCGCACACTCAACATTGTGTGGGCATTTTAACTGTGCATCATATGAAGATGTGCTATGCATGAATGTTGATCAGCATAATGTTAACTGGATGGTAGTTCCATTTTTGACCATGAATAAAACTTCCAACATGATGTTAACCCTGTTTGAAAAGGTCATGTTAATATAAATGCTCTGCCTCTAAAAGTTGCAGTTTCTTATCTGAAACTGAACTTGAAGTTTCTTATCTGAAACTGAAACTTGCAGTTTCTTCTCTGAGAATCACATTGTCTGCACTTTTATACTCCTATGAAACTACATTTTTAAGAGCTAAAAATAGATGTCTAGAATTCATAAAATACTTCATATGCTCAATACTGAAAATCTGAAATTCAAAAGACATTCATATCTGAAAGTACTCTCAAAATACACAACACAAAACACAATTCACAACCTGCAAATACTGACAACCCTCAGCTCCTACTGACAATTCACAACCTACCCGACTATTGGGCTGGGGGGCAGCCCCCTCCTATTCCTCGGCGGCAGACAGCCGCCCCGTGAGACGATGTGAACGGCGAGGGAGACGATGGCGGGGAAGCGTCGTTGGGCCAACTGCTTTTCTCCTCTTGCAGTTGGGTTCGGTCGACGAAGACTCCACCGGCTTGCTCTGGCAGGACACCCTCACAAACGGCACCCTATAGATGCTCGATCCTTCAATCCCTGGTGGATGCTCCATCTGGGATCGATACTCCCACCACCGCTCCCTCACGAACGGATTCGGTGAATCTGTTTGCTCCATGGTCCAGAGGAGCAGCTCTATGTACTCCAGCGCGACTCCCTCCGGGAGTATTGCCGCCTTTTCGCTCTGTTGCAGATATTTGGCCATGGATGTCACCGTCGCCGCTAGTTGGTCCTTGTTGTTAAACCAAGACTGTATCTCCAACATCCTAGCTAGCTTCACAGGGTCGCCGTCTGCGATCCTCACGTATCGGTTGTACTCCTCCATCAATCTACTTCTCCACAGCACCTTCACTCGCCGGCGGTGGTTTTTGAATGGAAGAGGAGAGGAGCAGCGCTGGTTTTGGATTAGAACGGGAGAGGAGCGACGCTAGTTTTGGACTGGAACAGGGAGGAGGGGCGGTGGTTTTGAAATGGAAGAGGAGAGGAGCGGCGCTGCATTTAGATTGGAACGGGAGAGGAGCGGCGATGGTTTAAGAGGAGAAGAGCGGAAGAGCGGCGCTGGTCTTGGAAGTATTTTTTGTTGTTTCGCGTATTTTGGGTCAAAGTTTGACCACGTACTGTATTTGACAAGCAAAATGTGAATGCATGTCACCAAATTGATTTTGATTTTGATCCAGTCAGAGCGCGCCGGCCCTCTCGTCCAATCCTAAATCGCTGCCGCACGCTCCTCTCCCTCTTTTCCATTGCAAAACCACCTCCTCTCCTCTCCATCATCTCCATTCCAAAACCACCATCTCGCCTCTCCCTCTTCTCTATTGCAAGACCACCGTCTCTCCTCTGTTTTCTAGATGCTTTGCTCCATGGCGCGGGCGCAATCCATGGATACAAAATTAGTATAGTGTATACTATTTAAAAGTCGAGGGCGGGGCTTTTCCTGCGTGGTACGCGGTGGGGCAGTTCCGCCTAGTCGGTTTGACAGAGACGCGAGAAGACGAGGGACTAGGCTGCTGCAAATGTAGGGCTGTGTGATTTGACAGCGAGTTACTGCTGGACAGGTGGGGCCCCGTGATATGACTTGCCATTATCATTTTAACTGCGGCGCTACGACCGGCGTGAGTCTCCCAGATTCCTGACCACCTCCATACAGGTGCCTCTCCCAATGCTCCACCATGTAGTAGAGGCTGGCTCTTGCATGAGAGCCCACTTCTCCACTTTTTCCTTGCCTCTCTTTCCTCCACATATGCAAAAATGCCATGTAAAGCACACTATTGTACTTACTTTTACTTGCTCCTATAGGTGCTTAAGCTTGCCACATAAGCATAAAGTCTGATGTGGCAAGTTAATCAAGAAGAGAGAAACTAGTTTGGTGACCCAAGGAAGAAATGGTGCTAAGCGCGTGTACCTAGGTGAAAAAATAATTTTGAGTCTATAGCTAATTAAATCAAGCAAACTTAGCAACACCATTTCATTGGAAGAGGTCACTCCTTGGCAAATGCAATAAATACACACGCTTAGCACCGTTTCTTCCTTGAGTACGAAGAAAGAGATAGAGAGGAGTAAAAAAATACACTTATAGCCAACCTTGTTGTAGTATGAGTGACTAAGTGATGACTATGTATGACATGCCAACATCAGATAGCCTAACGCACCGTGTTAAATCTCCAAGGGCGCGACCGCGCGAGTGACGCGACGGTCGTGGTAGGCGCGACCATGATACAGGCTGCTGGCAGCCCTTGGATCTGAGATCAAACGGTCGCATGCTAAGTTGCTGAAAATTTGCAGAATAACCCTCCAGGATAGGATATTCACCCATAGGTCTAGAATCACGCCATGCAACCGTTCGATCTCAGATCCAAGGGCTCTCGGAAGCCCGTATCATGGGAGAATGGAAAGCCACTACCCTGTCGTTCGCACGCTGGCAGTTCACTCCTACTCGTCCCCGCACATCCTTCAATACTATGGCGGTTCGCTCCTAGTCGTCACGTCCATTCACATTACGGCAGTTCCACTAATCCTAACCCTCCTCCCAAATCCATGGCGTCCAAAATCTCCATGATCGGCGGTGAGTACAAGGTTAGAACCATCATCGGCGATGAGTTCGACGTAATCTACACCCGTTCTTCCACGACGGTGAAAGGATGCCTTTCTCGCTTCAGACACATGTTCGAAGACTCAGATGATGAGTGGGTCACTGGGCTAGATGTTGAGTACACCACAGTCCTGGGACGAGAGAAGGATCTAAAGGACGAAGAGAGGAAGAAGCCCGCCATGATCCAGGTTTGCGTGCATGACTTATGCTTGGTCTACCACATATGCCATGCCGACGTTGAGTGCCAGGATTTTAAGGACTTCCTCGAGAGCAACCTAGTCAAATTCGTTACTGTAGACTTTGGTAACGACAAAGCAGTCCTGCATCGGATAGACCTCGTTGTAGGCAACACCTTCGACCTCCAGAAGAATCAGTCGGTGTCCTCTCGTCAGCCTTCAATGCTGACCCTGGCAGGAGCCATGGTTCATCCTTCGTATGGTAAACTGGAGAAACCTCATTACACGTTTCATCGTCATGCATGGAAGCGGAATGTACTAGATATAGACCACATCCACTACGCTGCAATGGATGGCTATGTTTGCTTCAATATCTACAAGGGTTGGATGAAGAGCAACAGCCAAGTGTGCGGTTCAAGCAAAGAAGTATCGGCCAAGAGGAACAGGGACAAGGACGAAGTCGAGGACGTGGACGAGGACTCCGAGTAAGGTGGCAGTGTCGTTGCTCGTGGTGGTTCTAATGCAGTGTCTACCGGAATAGTTGCAAAGTTTAATTTTAGGTGTGCTTAGTTTAATTTGAGGGGTGTGTTGTGCTGAGCCCCCAGCAGAACTATGTTATGTTTCTTCTTGTTACTTTAACTCTTCAGTACGTACATACTAGTATTTCTTACATTTCATCTTTTAGTTGGTATAGTACTACCACTCGTTTCTTCACATTATATACGTACAATATATATGGCCAACATCATATAGCCAGCAATTTAGTTGTCAAAGAATTTCAGGGTGCTTAGTTTTGTCAAAGAATTCCAGGATGCTTAGAGGGTGCTTGGATCCAAGGGACTTATTTTAGTCTGACTAAAAATAGTCTCTTTAAGAGGCTAAAGTTCCAAGCACCACTGACTAAAGAGGGGCTAAAACTAGTCTTGAGACTAAAAAAATTTAGTTAGGGGTACCCCTACTAAAATGTGGATTAGTCCTCTCTCTACTCATTTAACTCCTCTCCTTTAACACGGGCGAGTTCTGGATTGGAGGGTTTGGAGGATAATAAATGCTCATTAACTTGATTTTAGCCTTTTTAGTATTTGGATCCACGCATGGGTGAGGCTAGCATGTTTTAGTCCCACTACTTTTAGTCATGGGACTAAAACGTATCCAAACACCCTCTTAGTTTTATTTGAGGGGTGGGTTGTGCTGGACACCATTATTGTGACTAGCCTTTTTAATAGTACTATATGCATAATTTGGCGACGAGCGCTCTCTATATGTACCACCTTTTTTTAATTTCAAGGTTTGCTCCATGGCGCAATCCATCGATACTACTATTGTACAAAAGTATACATTTTTTAAAAGGTTAGAGGGCGGGGCAGTCTAGCTTGGTCGGTTTCACGAGAGGCGAGGGCCTTTGTGATTTGACGGCTGATTACTGCTGGAAGGCGGGGCCTTTTGATTTGACTGCTCGTATAAATGCACCGACGACCTGATCGAGGAGGAGCAAAGAACCGTGCGGTATACTCAAGTTTTCCACTGGAGTAGTAGGAGCACGAAACACGGCAGCCCAGTGCCATATGGCGATAAAAATGATCTAATTTTCTAGTCATCTCATTGTTAGCATTGTTCTATTCATTCCCTCAAAAAAACATTGTTCTATTCATGCCTTGCAGAGAACATGACACGTGCGGCGAAACACCCGAAGCAAAAGATGAAACACAGGAGCAAAAGAAGAAGGAATATTATCACCCCAAATGATCTAATTTGCCACGGAGTCTAACTGCTTCTTCATCGCCTCCATGACCTCCATCTCCTAGCGCGTCTCATCTGCCATCTTCATCATTGTGTCCATGACGCGGCATTTCTCGACGTGAGCCTTCATCATCTGTTCCACGGCCATATTACATGGTTTACAATCCTACGAATCAAACAACCAAGATAGGAAAAATTCCTAATGATTAGAATCCTCCAAAATTCCTTTGAGAATCCTTTGAATCAAATAAGCCCTTAATCTATTTTATGATTCATGGAATTGTGCGTTTTAAAGCATAAAGTAAAAAACAAATAATGGCAATTCAGCTAGAAAAAAGTTTGGGCAGTTATGATACGGAAGATTCTAGAACAAAAGAGAACCATTGTTGTTTTGAGGTTTGTGCATTATGCTTAAGTTCAACCATGGAGTCTGCTAGATTGTACATGTGGCAAAATCCGGTGGGGGCCTAGAATATGGTGCGAGGGGCCGAGTGGAGGGAGACTATGAAGGAATGCATAAGTGTGAGATCGATATTTAGAGAGAGAGGGCGAACACGTAAGCTGATGCGCGCAGTGGTGGAGCCATGAAAAATAAATGAGCTAGGGGGCCAAGCATTGCTAATCCTTTACAAGGAGGGTCAATTCATGAACTTAAACCATTTTTAGCAGCAATTGTCTAATGATCACATTCATATTAGCCTTGATATATAGTGATGTTAGGGGGGAGGGGGCAGGGCCCTTACTGCCCCATGTCTTCGCCATTGTGCACGCGTCTGAGAGATGAAGTGGAAGGCATGGATGATGAGAGGGGGACGTTGGATACATAATTAATGTGGGTGTATTAGCTATATATGTTAATCCTATATAGAGAGGTATAGATTGATCGATGTGGACGTGGGAAAGAGGGTGAGACCGCACTGGATATATCAATTGATCGGTTTGTGTGGAAAACTATGAAAGACCTAGCTATATACACACATACATAGAGGAACATTGATCGTTGCGCATGCACGCGTGAGAGATAAAGAATGCCCGATATGATGAAGAGGGGGATGTGTGTTGGTGTGTGCCTTCATGGGAGACCGACCTGAAGAAAAAGATTGCATGTGTGCGATGGATAATGCCGACTGGTAATGTGTGTGCATGCATGCACGAGAGAAGGTTAGTGGTTCAATTATAAAGAGAAGACTACTGTGTGGGTGTAAAAGAATAGCTGAATAGGTGAGGTCACAATCCATGTAAAGTTGAATTCAAATATTTGAATAAGAGATCCTGATGTTTGAAACCCATGCATGCATGAATATAACGGAGATCTGCGTGGTGTGGTTTGGAAATGATCATGTTGTAATGTATACACATTGAACAAGGTCAGACTGATTTGAATTTGAGATACCGATGGCAGACATCATTTGGCCACGTCGCATCCGTGCATGGACACACTATTCTAATTGGAGATGATGGGCGGCTTTTGCATCACATATCTATATCTATACCCCTATACATATATATATATTATATATTTTTTATATTGTGTGCGGGTAACTTTAACTTTGAAGGATGGTCGTTGGATGAGGCGAATCCGATGGTCCAAAGATGGCAAATTTGAGCACTACTGGCCGTTGGATATCATCTAGATTCCACCAGATTTCGCCACATGTATAATCTAGAAGACTCCATGGTTGAACTTAAGCATAATGCACAAACATCAAAACACAAGCACTTCTTATTTGTTCTAGAATCTTCCGTATCAGAATTGCCCAAATGTTTTTCTACATGATTTGCCATTATTTGTTTTTACTTTATGTCTTACGACGCACAATTACATGAATCTTAAAATAGATTAGCTTTCTTATAAAAACTAGATGATTTTGAATGAAATGAACTATAAGAATTAAACGAACATCTACATCATGCATATATGACTCAAATCTTGCATGCTATAATGTGGTATTTATTCATAATTTGGTTGCCAAATCTCATGCGTGCGATGCACGTGTACCTTACTCTAGTCTAAATGGTATTTGTGTGTGTTGTGCGTGTTGAGGTGCAAATTGTCTTTTTTGGGTACACGTTAAGCTTGTTCTTCCGAAATTTCAAGTCGCGCCTTGTTATGCCGAAAATTCAAGCTAGCGTCTCTGTCTATCGTGCTGGGAAACTCCCGCCTCTTCAACCCGTGCCTTGTTAGCCTGAAATAGTAAAGATATATCTTTGTCTCATTGTGCTCCGACAACTCCCTCCATCTCAACTCGCGCCTTGTTATTCCAAAATTACAACGCGCGCGAAAACTCCCACCTCATGTGAAATCCCGACACGCGAAATGCCCGTGGTACCCCTGAACCGAAAGAACCTCCTCAAATCGGTGGGGGTACTTTCGTAACTTACCCCATATTTCGGACAAGCGCGTCTCTAAGCCATGGTTCCCCACTACTATCCCATCCGCCCACCCATTCGTACACCGAGGCCGCGAAAACCCGCGACGAAACCCCACACCCTGTTCCGTCCGCCACCCAGCCAGAGCCTCTTCCCCGACGACGTCGTCCAAAGCAACACCTAGATGTCCCTCATCCACCGTACCAGATGAGGATCCGTCGTCGATCTCATCGTCCCGCCGGTTCAGCCACACCGTCCTCCACCTCCAAGGAGCTGCCCCGACGTTCCCCTCATTTTTCGCGCCACCTCCATTCCCACACCACCGTCTTCACCTGCACCACCGGAAGAGCATCATCATCACCGTTTCCTCAGATGAAGCTGCGTCCTAATCGGCGCCACCAAAGAGGTTGTACACTAATCGCCGTATTTTCTTCTTGATTCGATCTCACGGTGCTGCTGCCGCTCGGTCCCGAGCCGACACGGCGCGGCTCCATCCACGACGGCGTCTCCGTCCACTTCCTCCATGGAGTCGCTCCCTCGGCGGCGACGTCCACATCAGTAGGACCTGCTGCTGCTTTAGCTCTCGCTCGCGCTGCTGCTCTCGCTCTTGCTCTTGCTTGTGATGCTGCTCCGATTTAGCTACACTTCACTCCGATGCCGCCGGGGTGAAGGAAGAACCAGCCGCAGCAGGGAGGGGGGCTCACCGGAGAGGTACCCCACTATCTATCTTAGGGTTCAGGATGGGGGCGGTGGTCGCCGGCGGTGGCGGGGCATTGGCGGGGCGGTGGCGTGGGGATCGCTGGAGAAAAAGCTTGGCAAGGGGGGGGCTAGAGGGATGGCCGGGGCGGCGGTGGACCAGCGGTGGGAGTGTTTTCGGGGCGGGCGGGGCGGCGCACTGCCGGCCGCGGGCGGCGGGGGGCTGCTGTTTGGCCGGCTCAGGGGGGTGGAGGTTGAAGATGAACCCCAGGCCCTTGATTTCGTATCCAATGGCTGCAAAATCGACTGACCAGAGATGAAAAGGTCAGTCGACCGACGTGTAGCCTCACCTTTCTAGTGCGTTCAGTTTCGACAGCAAAATTTAGTTTCGACAGCAAAATTCAGTTTCGACAGTTAAGTTCACTTTCGACAGTTAAGTTCAGTTTTGACAGTTAAATTCAGTTTTGACAGTTGAGTTCAGAGATGAGCGGCTGATGTATTTTACATCTAGCACTTTGTGTTTATGTATTTTACATCATGTATTGGAGATGCTATTAGAATTCCACTCAGGTTAACGTTGTTCGTTGTCTCTCTTGTCCTGCTTCAGCCTCGGCGTCGTACAACTCACCGGAGCTGCTCCAACGACGAAACCCTCTATCACAGCGGTGCAGTACCTAGGGCTCCATCTCCAGACGCCTAAGATCTTCTTCCCCTCCGCCGACAGCCAAGTCAGCCGGAGCATCCTCAGCAGCCAACCCAATCACGCTGAGATCGACATGGCTTCGCCAAAGAGGTTGTACACTTGTTGCATCTCTTTTTTACTCTACATGTTATATATATTGTCCATTGAGCACCCGTAGTAACGGGAAATACGATTATTTTATCCTACTATATGACAAGCAGTGAGGTACGAGGCAACTTAGCTATCCGTGATGGACTCTCTTGAACGCCATCATTATTTATCTCTGCGTGTTTGAGCTGTGCATTTGTCGATGGGCCTGGGAGTTGAGCTAGTATGGCAGTGGCCTGGGTCCAAAGTAATAGAAGTAGCACAAAAACATTTTTTTAGTGTAGGATTTTCCTTGCTCAAGCCTGCCTACTAGAATCACCAGTGCTTGAAAGGAAAAGTGAATGAAAAACATCGGAATTGGAAAGTTTCCTATGGTACTACTTTTCATGAATTTGGTGCAAAGGAATGGAGCAAAGGAAAACTGTAGGATTTGTTCCTTTAGTGTCTCCTTGAAAGAAAAACTGTAGGAATTCTAATTTCCACTTCTCCTCCTTTTCATATTCCTATTCATCAAGCACAAGACTAAGAGATAGTAGCATAATAGCATTATAACCGTACATTTTCTTGTGGTTTGACTTAATCTCACCATGCTTTTTTGCATCATGTGATCTTTCAATTGTTGTGAATCAAACACCCAGATTGGCATAAATCTTGTGTTTTTAAATTCTCTGTTTTGCACGTGCATTCCTATCCTATTCCTGTCTATTTCCTATCCATTCATTGTTAGAATCCTCAAATTCCAACAAGCCCTTACTCAATTACTTCTGTTACAGATATGTGTCAAAGAAAACCTTGTGTGGTTTGTCCTGCTCCTGCGGCGCTGTGTTCCACCCCAGCTCAGCTACTCCAATGATGGAAGGGTTCACCACAGCAGGGATCCGCTCTCCAGAATGTCGTTCGCCGCCTCAAATCTTCTTCCCCGCCGCTGGCAGCCACGGCAACTGCATTACCATCATCAACTGAGCAGATGACCTTGAGGACTACACGGGTCCGCAAGAGAGGTCGCAGTCTTTCGTGTCTGCTTATGGTATGCGTCTCTTAATATGATGACATGCTACATTATCATCGTGTTCACCTATTAGACTCTGAGTCAGGTCCAAAGTAATGCTGAAACTTGAGTTTTTAAATGGTTGTGGGGTACATATTGGGGTAGCAATCAGTACTATCTGTCTACTATCTGGTTAATCTCTGGTGTCTACTATGGGTTTCATGTTGGGTGCAACCAAACATTAAAGGAGCCATTATCTGTATTTTTTAACAAAAGCTATTATCTGCCTACTATCATTGGTTTTGGGTCTATCCACAGTTTGCTACCATCACTCTGGATTTGTGCATGCACTCCTTACATAATCTCACTATGTTTTATTCCTATGCATGCCAGCTATTGTACACAGTGGAACTAATCATGTAGAGCAAAAGAGACAAGCCTTGCGTGGCAATAAAATTTCATGCAGACGTCGTTCCATGGTGGGCGCAAAGGCAGCCCCCCTCCACCCATTTCGGATCGTAATCAAGAGGAAGATAACTGTTATGAGGGGGATTCAGAAGGAGAAGACAACTCCTATTTACCCCATGAGGTATTCGCTCTAACTTGGCATGCTGATGTTGGTAATATCATGCATATGGTGCCTTGCATTGCTTACTGTATACATTAAAGATGTCATCTGCTTAGTTTAGACATGCTTTGTGTCAATGCCATCTGTTTAGTTTCTTTATCGTATATGTGAATCATGCAATGCCATCTTGTCTAGCCAGGCATCATATATGTGAATTTTGCAATGCCACCCTGGTTAGACAGTCATCTTATATGTGAATTATATCATGCCATCATTCTTTTATTACGTGTTAAATTTGTCAACAATTTTAGTACATTCAATTACTCTTCCTGTGCATCAGCCATTTGGCATGGTCATGGAAAAATCTGGAGTGGAAACAAGGTCTTCAGAGCAGACAATGCTATCTGACGAAGCGCATGTCTTGCTGGTTACCGATAGCTCCTTAGAGGAGGATTCAGAGACAGATGACCAGTCATATCCCCCCCCCCCGAGGTGCATGCCCTAACTTGGCAGGGTTATGTTGCTCATATCGTGCGTATGGTATCTTGCATTGCTATGTCATTTGCTTAGTTTAGACATGCTTTGTGTGAATGCCACCTATTTAGTGTCTAATTACCATATATGTGAATTATGCAATGCCATCTTGTTACAAGACATTATATATGTGAATTATGCAATGTTATCTTGTTGCAACGCATTATGTATGTGAATTATGCAATGCCATGCTGTTTAGGCAAGCGTCATATATGTGAATTATATCATGCCGTCCTTTTTTGTATTTCTCATTGCTTTTGTCGACAATGTTTGTATATTCAACTGCTCTTCCTGTGCATCAGCCATTTGAATTGGTGATGGAGAAATCTGGAGTGAAAACAAGGTCTCCAGAGCAGACAATGCTACCTGCTGAAGCAGATATCTTGCTGGTTACAGATAGCTCTTTAGAGGAGGATTCGGAGGCAGATGACTAGTCCTATTATCCCCCTGAGGTGTATGCTCAAACTTGGAAGGGTTATATTACTCATATAATGCATATGTTGTATTGCAATGCTTAGTTTTTACATCATATACACAATATTGAATGCCATCTCCTTAGTTGACACATCATATATGCGATTGCCCTCTGCTCACTTCCTTAGTATATAAATTATATATTTGAATTATGTCATGCCATGATGTTTACATAGACAGCATGTATCTGAATTATGGCATGCCAATCCATTTTCTAAAGACATAATATAGTTATATCATCTCATCCTGTTTACATAGTCATCATATTAAAATTATGTCATTCTATCCATGAATTATATCATGCCATCATGTTTCCATCGACGGCATGTTTGTGATTTATGGCATGCTAACCACTTTAATAGACACATCGTATAGTTATATCATGCCATCCTGTTTACATAGTCGTCATATTTTGAAGTATGTCATTCTATCCTATTTAGTTAGACATCATACATGTGAAATTGTGTCATGCTATCCTGTTTAATTAGCCATCATATATGTGAAATTATGTCCTGCTATTCTGTTTGCTTAGACAAGATAAATATGAATTATTTCATGCCCTGTTTTCTTCCCTACTATCCATTGCACCTGTCTATCTTACAATGTCTATACATTCAATTACTTTTCTTGTTTATCAACCATTTCAATTGGAGGGAGTGATGGCAGTATCTGTGGGAGTAAAAACACGGTCTTCAGAAAAGATCGTGCTACCTATTGATGCAGATAGAACCACGGTTGTACTTTCCCAAGAACCAGCCCCACCACACATAACCCACACTCATGCAGATTGTACCCCTACCCAGTTGGACAGAGAACCAGCTACACCCCTTGTAACCCCAACCCCAGCAGATAGACACCCAGTTCCCGTTGACACAGCACCGTCTCCACCACAGAGCACCCAAACACGAGCAGTTAGTAAGGCAACTGCAGTGCCCAAATCACGAGGACCACCACTCCGAACCCGAAGTCAACGCTTAAAGCAGAAGAAGAATTGTTCTCAGGTCAGGTTTCGTAGCTATGGTTCATACTACTTTGCTCTTGCATCACTGTATTTACTGATACCAACTAATTTCAAATTTGAAGGATGCAATTGAAACTCCAATGGCGCAATAGGTATGTTTTAAACCTGTTTCTTCAACGTGATTGGTTGTTTACTGTTGTAACTTGCTCTATGTTGATTTCAGTTTCAATTGAATAAACAGCTATGTCCTCATGCCATGCACATTACAAGTGTTGTTATTGTTGTGTAGTTTCCACACTTATATTATGTCTATGCTGCTTTGTCTTAAATAGATATGATTCGAACTGTATCTATCTTGATTTGGCAACATAAACTAGAATGAGTTTCATATATATAGACCATACGGTGACCATACTACATAGATATATGTTTGTTTCATGCTGTTATCTTGTCCACCTTACTACTGAACTGGTTTACCAAAATGAGTTTCATATACTACATTGTAAACCTGAGATGTGTTTGTTTGTTTCTCTTTTAGAACGCGGATAAAATATTGGAGAAGAGTACCCTGTTATGTAATGGTAAAGGAAGTAATGCAGATAAGGTTCAAGATAGTGAACATCCTTGTTGGTCTCCAAGAAAGCTGATAAAAACTATATTGAAGACACTGAGACAACCCCAAAGTCCTGTCTTGATGTAGTGTTCAAGTTACTGGCTACCACTTCTAGCACCAGCCCTTCGAACTCATTGCCTGAATCAGTTCGGCTTCTTGAGTCTCAACTTCAAGTTGAAAGACATCGATCAGATGTTATGCGACAGGAAGCCGAAGGACTGAGGAAGTCCCTGCAGAATTCAGATGCATACTTTCTGGTGCAACAGCAAGCATTGGAGGACTTAAGCGCCAAACAAGAGAAACTTAATAAGCTTGCTAAGCATCTTGCCAGCATTATGGGTACCCAGGATATTGTTTCTTGAGCTCTTCTGAAGTGGTTTCAGTTCTGGACTTGTTTTGCTGCGGCTTTTATATGTCGATGTGTTCCCTATATTTGCACTGGTGGCGAACTTTGATGCCCAGTGGATGTAATATGTGTAATAGCCGTGATAGCCTAGTGTAAGTTGCTTGCTTATTTATTTCCTTGTTGTCTTGTTTATTTGTTTGCTTGTAGTCAGTGCAGTTCTTTTTCTGTGGTTTGCTAGTGGCTGCAATAACCTACTTTTTAAAACTAGGCCACAATAACCATGGGCTAATATTTGCTGTAGTGACACCGGGCCTCCTACGGGCCGTAGAAACAGTGGGCCTTCTACAGGCCATAGAAACAGTGGGCCTTCTACGGGCTGTAGAAACAATGGGCCTTCTATGGGCCGTATCATCAATGGGCCTTCTACGGGCCGTATCATCAATGGGCCTTATATGGGTCGTATGATCGATTGGCCAAACATGGGCCAAACAGACCGCATTCTGGCCGTAAACGGGCTAGAGTTGGAATCGTCCGTTCATGAGCCGACCATAACGGGCCATCGTTAATAGGCCGTATTTGATGACGCTATGAAAATGGCCCAACGTATTAACGGACCACAAACGGGCCGACTGTAACCACGGGATGAATTTGGCCAACAAGCAGAAAATGACAGTAACGGGCCGTAAGTAAATGAATGCTGGAAATGAGCCCAAGAATAAATGGGCTCTGAGAAGGCCGAAAGATAACATGGGCTGGAGACGGCCCAACAGAATAACGGGCCGTTAATGGGTATAAAGTGATACACTGTTCATTACGGGCCAGTTTCACCACGGGCTGTTAATGGGTGTAAAGTGATAGACTGTTCATTACGGGCCAGTTTCAGCACGGGCTGCTAATGGGCCAAGAGTTACAAAGGGCCTCATATGGGCCGAAAGGTGTCATGGGCTATACATGGGCCAGAAGTGAAAACGGGCTGGAATCATATTGGACGGCCCACATGACGCTACTGGGCCTAATTCGGAAAGGTCATAACGGGCCTTGGGTTAGAAGGCTGTAAATGGGCTATATGCGAACAGGTCGTTAACAGGCTTTCCATGGGCCGGCCCGCCAGCTTTTGACCAAGTCAAATGGGCCGGCCTTTTCACAGGAATGGGCCATTGTTGGGTCGTGCCACATGTCGACGTATCATAGGCGCCTTCTGTCCAGTGAGTGGATGACATCTGTCCCAACGATGAGCCGGCACGTGTTTCCTCTAGCCAATGATGATTTTACACGTGGAAAATCCCCATTGGTCGGGGCTGTTAACGGGTTATCTGATCCAAAACCCGACCCGATAGCTTAACGGTGTTCCGTTACGGTGGATGCCACGTGTCGGTCACCCTTGACGAAAGCAATTCTGTGACGCATGATTTATTGTCATGGAAGTGGCCACTTCCGTGATGATAATTTTGGTAACGTCATGGAACACTTCTACGACAGCACAGGTATGACTATCTTGATTCTGTCATAAATTTGTCATGGATGTACATGCATGAAAAAAAGCGACCTACAGTGACAAACACGTATCATCACGGAAGTGTATTTTTTTGTAGTGCCAGGAGCCAGAGGATCCCGAGGATGATTCTACGTGGAGTTCGACTTCGAGGAGTAGTCAGGAGGATCCCAGGCAGGAGGTCTGCGTCTCTTTCGATATGTATCCCAATTTGTGCTAGCCTTCTTAAGGCAAACTTGTATAACTTATGTTTGTACTCAGATATTGTTGCTTCCGCTGACTCGTCTATGATCAAGCTCTTGTATTCGAGCCCTCGAGGTCCCTGACTTGTAATTATAAAGCTTGTATAATTTTAATTTGTGTCTAGAGTTATGTTGTGATATCTTCCCATGAGTCCTTGATCTTGGTCGTACACATTTGTGTGCATGATTAGTGTACGGTCAAATCGGGGGCGTCACAGGGGGCACCCCATAGACACACAAGTTGATCATTGATCTCTTAGCCGTGTGCGGTGCCCCCCTCCACCATAATCCACCTCGGTCATATTGTGTAACGCCCCGAGACCGATGTGCCAGGTGTCCTCCAGTTATTCGTTGTTGTTGCCTTGTCATTTCTTGCGTGTCATGCATTGCATATCATGTCATCATGTGCATTTCTTTTGCATACCTGTTTGTCTCATGCATCCGAGCATTTTCCCGTTGTCCGTTTCGCATTCCGGCGCTCCTATGTCACCCGCTGTCCCTTTCTACCTCTTTTCGTGTGCGGGTGTTAAACATTTCCGGATTGGACCGAGACTTGTCATGCGGCCTTGGTTTACTACTGGTAGACCGCCTGTCAAGTTTCGTGCCATTTGGACTTCGTTTGATACTCCAACGGTTAACCGAGGGACCGAAAAGGCCTCGTGTGTGTTGCAGCCCAACACCTTTCCAAAGTGGCCCAAAACCCACCTAATACCCATCCATCGTCCAGAGCGTTCGATCACGATTGCGTGGCCGCAAACTGCACCTCATTTGGAGCTTCCTAGCTCCCTCTACCTCTATAAATAGGCCTCCTCCCCGAAATTCCGGGTCTCCTCCACCCCTAACCCTAAATTTTCCCTCTGCACCGCGCCGGACATGTCTGACTCCGGCCGGACGCATCGCCGCCGCCAATCGCGTACTGCTACCTGTCGCACCCTCCGCGCCCCGCTGCCAGGCTCGCCGGGCCTAGCCGCGGCCCTCCCGGCCCGGTCGGTCGCCGCCGCCTGCCTGCGACCGCGGCTTGCCCGCCTCCCTGCCGCGCGCCGCCTCGCGCCGCCGGCCGCCCATCGTCACTCGCCGCTGCCATCTCCGCTGCCGTGCCCGCGCCGCCTCCCGCTCCCTGCCGCGCCGCCCCGCATCGGATAGCGCCGCCCGAGCCGCCCCGGCTTCGCCACCGCGCCGACGCCGCCAACCACCGCAGCCGCCCGCTCCGGCCCCGCAGAGGACTCCGGCGAGCTCCGCCGCTCCGGCGACCCCTCCTCCTTCTTCCCCGAGCACTGTTCCGGCGATCTTCTCCAAATTTCGGCGAGATCTCGATCGTCCTCGATCCACGTGCAAACCCTAGATCCAGATCTGGAGAGGTTGACTTTTTGCCCTGTCTCAGTTATTTTTTTGTAATATTCATCATGCCATAACTCTGCATCCGTAGCTTCGATTCGTGCGTGTAGCATATCAAAATGTTCGTCTCGACGAGTACATCATTGCATCTCATTGCATCATTTTCATTTGAGCTCATCTTGATGCCCAAAATGCTGTTGGAAGAGGGCTATGTGGTGAATTTGTCATATCTGTTTCAGCAAATGGCATTTTATCATTTTTGCCATGATTAATGTGTGCATGCTATGATCCTGAGCTTTAAATGTGTTTTGTTATATGCCATGCCATCTTTACAGTGGTGCTTGCCATGTATTTTTGTGATATTTGTGGTGACTAGCACAAGCTTGCAAAGTAGCGTAATCGCTAATGCTGATTTCATTTGCAGTTTTGCCATGCTTGTTTGAACCTGTTAATGAGTGAATTAGCCGTAGCTCAGTGTTCATCTTTTGTTAAGCATCTTGAGTGGATCCCTGCCATGTACTTTTTTGTCATGCTTGAGTGCTGTAGCATATTTATCTTGTTGCATTTAGATGGTTACTTGCTGTTTATCGCAGACCAGTGCCATATTTGTTTTGCTTGCCATTTCCAAACCGTGCATCCGATTCCGGTGATTTTTATATCGATTTCAACTGAAATCACCTCACCTTTCGAGTGGCACTCTTGGATTTCCAAGTTGAGGCCAGGTTCAATCATTCTTTTCCAAATCATGCATATGCATCACATACCGCATCCCGCATATCATACCATGTTCATGTGTTGGTTGTTTATGTCGCAAGTGAGGTAATCTTCACACAACCGGCAGACGGCCCGTCCCAAGCTTGAAGTATCTGAAAGTGCCTGCAGCGCGGCTTCCTTATTTTGCTTTATCCAATCATGTCTTCTTTGTTGAATTGGAACATCCTATGTTGGAATGTACGTGGCTTAAACTCTGAACCTAAACTTTTGGCGCTATCTAATGCTATCGCTTCTAGTGGTTGTGCTATAATTTGTCTGCAAGAAACAAAAAACCCACCATTGATAATATGTTCATTAAGTCTTGCTGCCCGAAGAGATTTGACAAATTCGCTTACATACCCTCGCATGGTGCCTCGGGAGGGATCGTCACAATTTGGAATAGTGCCATTTTTACTGGCTCTGTGATTTTGGAAGAAGACTTTGCTTTGGCCATTAAGTTTCGTTCCACACAGTCTTCCCAGGAATGGACACTGGTGAATATCTATGGACCCTGTCAAGGGGATTGTAGAGTGACCTACACAAACTGGCTCCAAAATCTTAATATACCAACTAATGATGATTGGCTCTTATTGGGAGACTTTAATTACATATGAGGCTCCGACAACAGAAACAAACCTGGAGGTAATCCGAATGACATGATTGCTTTCAACGACATCATACGATCTAATCAGTTAATTGAACTGCCAATCAAGGGCAGGGTCTACACATGGAGCAAAATGCAGCTTGATCCATTACTCGAACAGCTCGACTGGTTTCTCACTTCCAACAATTGGACATCTTCATACCCCAACACCATAGTTGTGCCCTTGGGAAAACCAGTTTCAGATCATATCCCGTGTGTGGTGAAAATTGAAACATCCATTCCACGCAGTAAAAGTTTTAGGTTCGAATCTTATTGGACTGAACATCCTGGTTTTTGTGAGTTGGTCCAATCGGTCTGGTCAAGAACTTCCAAGAATACCTCAAATGCAGCCACTTTGTTAGCCAGAAAATTCAAAGCACTAAGATATGAGTTGAAGCGGTGGAGCAAACGAATCTCTAAACTGACAGTGGCGATTGATAACTCCAATCTGGCATTGGACAATCTGGATGCTCTTGAAAACATTAGAGCCCTCTCCACGCCAGAGCAAAACTTCAGGAAAATCCTGAAAAGGCACCTCCTTCGGCTATTGAGCTATCAATGACAATATTGGCAAAAGAGATGCACTATCCGTTGGATCAAATTTGTGACGAAGACCCTAAATTTCTGAAAGCTCTGGCTTCTAAGAGGTACAGACGGAACACAATACCAACACTCAAACTCTCAGATGGATCGGTCATTGATGACCACGCGGGCAAAGAGGCAGTCATATATCAAACATTTAAAGAGCGGTTTGGAAAATCAAGTGAATTCCAAATGAAATTCAACCTCCCTAACATCATCAAGAAAGTTGAGGGACTGGATCTACTTACCGTTCCCTTCACCAAGGAGGAGATAGATGTGATCATCAAAGAAATGTCGGCCGACCGAGCCCCAGGACCGGATGGTTTTTCTGGTATCTTTATCAAAAAATGCTGGCATATTATTAAGAATGACTTCTATGAGCTATGCAACCAGTTCTATGAGGGGAACCTAAATCTCGAAAGCATTAATGAGGGGTTTATTACACTCATTCCTAAGGTTCGCTCCCCAGAGACCGTCTCTGACTTTAGACCAATCACTTTGTTGAATTGTTGTCTTAAGATTCTCACAAAACTTCTTGCCAACCGACTACAAAAGCTCATACTTAAAATCGTTCATCGAAATCAATATGGATTCCTGAAAGGCAGATCACAACAGGACTGTTTAGCCTGGGTGTTCAAATATATCCATCAGTGTCAAACCTCCAAGGAAAAGATCATTCTCCTAAAACTGGATTTCGCCAAGGCCTTTGACACGATCGAACATGATGTTATGCTTATGATTATGCAGCATATGGGCTTTGATGACAGATGGCTCAATTGGGTAAAATGCATTTTCTCCTCTGGCAAGTCAGCAGTGCTTTTAAATGGTGTCCCTGGTCGCCAATTCAACTATAAATGCGGAGTTCGCCAAGGAGACCCCTTCTCTCCATTGATTTTTGTACTGGCGGCTGACCTCTTGCAAGATGCAATTAACGATGCTTTCAGACATGGGAGAATTCAGCTACCGTTCCCCAGAGCGATCCAACACGACTACCCTGTGATACAGTACGCGGATGACACGCTCATTCTTCTTCCTGCCTGCCCGTTCCAAGCCCGCACGATTAAAAGCATTCTCACTGACTACGCTGTCTCCATTGGGCTCAAGATAAACTTCCACAAGTCTACACTCATCCCAATCAACTATGAGGCCGACTGCTACAATGAGCTCTCCAATATCTTTGGATGCAAAGTAGGTTCCATGCCTTTCACTTACCTAGGGTTACCTCTCGGGACAACCAAGCCCTCAGTCCAAGATTTAATGCCGCTTGTTTGCACAATGGAACGATGGATGACAAGCACCCTGGCCTTGATGTCATATGGAGCTAGGCTATCACTACTCAATACCATCATCACATCCCTAGTTATCTTTGCTCTATGCACTCTCAGACTACCACCAAAGATACTTGAGCTGCTTGACAAATTGCGAAGGAAGTACCTCTGGACAAAAAAGACTGAACATGGGGACAAATGCAACTCGCTTGCGGCATGGAGCATGGTGTGTCGACCAAAACAGTGTGGGGGTCTTGGCATAATAAACCTACGCATACAAAGCAATGCCCTCCTTCTCAAATACCTGCATAAATTCTACAACAGACACGATGTGCCTTGGGTGGAGCTCGTATGGTCCACATACTACACAAACAAAATCCCCCATGCCATGGAACCATGCGGATCATTCTGGTGGCGAGATGTTCTCAAGCTCACCCCAATCTACAGAGGTATTTCAAAAGCAATTGTGCATGATGGAGCCACAGTGCTCATGTGGAAAGACCTGTGGCTTGAAGCCACTCTCGAAGAAACGTACCAGCGCGCCTTTTCCTTCGCAATAAATGAAGATATTTCGGTCAAAGATTTCCTAGGATGCACGTCGCTGCATGAAACGTTTCACCTCCCACTCTCAGTTCAAGCAATGCAAGAAGTCCGTGATCTATAGCAAAAGGCGTGGCATGTTGGCAACATTACTGACCCGACCCCCCACGATAACTGGACATATTGTTGGGGTTCCGTGGAATTTAAGGCAATCAGATATTACAAGTTCTATTTTAGAGAGGTGCATGCACATCAATCATACAATTGGCTCTAGGCAGCCAGGTCAACGGTGAAAATTAATGTGTTTGGGAGGCTTCTTCTCTCAGACCGCTTAAACACACGTAACATGCTCAAGAGGAGACACTACAACATTGGAGACAATTACAATTGCCTTCTTTGTGACCAGCGAATTGAAGAGACTGTCGAACACATGATCTTCTAATGCCCTTTTAGCCAACATTGTTGGTCCATTCTAGGGATAACTTGGCAGCAAACTGGTTCAAGGCTTCGGTGGATCAGCATGGCAGCTCATGATTGGAACAATCCCATGTTCATGGATGTCTTCCTTCACGCGGCTTGGAGCATTTGGAAAGAGAGGAATAACAAACATTTCAGAAGCATCACCCCAACTATTCTCTCTTGGCTCGAACGTTTCAAACATGATTTTAGCCTGCTCCAACATAGAACCAGAGAAGATGTGAGAGACTTTATTCTCTCCTTTGTAAATAGCTTAGAACCCCCTTGACTGCATATCCATAAAAAATGTAGCGGCCCCAACCTCCACAAGTGGAGGTCAGGCACCATGTAAATCCTCCTTGTACATTGTATCCTTCTTTTGAGTAATACAAACACAGTGGGAGCCTCTCCCACTGTCTAATTCCTCAAAAAAATCTTCACACAACCCATGTAATACATAAGGGAAAAAGATACATAGTTGGCTTACAATCGCCACTTCACACAATTACATGAATAAAGCATTACATCATCCAAATACAATCAAGCCCCGACTACGGAACCCAAAATAAAAGAAGACTACCCCAAAAGCGACACGATCCCCGATCGACCCCAACTGGGCTCCACTACTGATCAACTAGAACGAAACAACACAAAGGACAAGATCTTCATCGAGCTCCTCCTTGAGCTTGGTTGCATCATCTGGACGGTTCAACGGCACCTGCAAGCTGGTTTAGGAAGTATCTATGAGTCACGGGGACTCAGCAATCTCACACCCTCGCGATCAAGACTATTTAAGCTTATAGGTAGGGTAAAAGTTATGAGGTGGAGCTGCAGCAAGCGACTAGCATATATGGTGGCTAAACATACGCAAATGAAAGAGAGAAGAGAAGGCAAAGCACGATCGTGAAACTATGATCAAGAAGTGATCCTAGAACAACCTACGTCAAGCATAACTCCAACACCGTGTTCACTTCCCGGACTCCGCCGAAAAAAGACCATCACGGTCACACACGCGGTTGATGTATTTTAATTAAGGTCAACTTCAGGTTTTCTACAACCGGACGTTAACAAATTCCCGTCTGCCCATAACCGTGGGCACGGCTTTCGAAAGTTCAAATCCCTATAGGGGTGTCCCAACTTAGCCCATCACAAGCTCTCACGGTCAATGAAGGATATTCCTTCTAGCGGGAAGACCCGATCAGGCTCGGAATCCCGATTACAAGACATTTCGACAATGATAAAACAAGACCAGCAACACCGCCCGAATGTGCCGACAAATCCCGATAGGAGATGCACATATCTCATTCTCAGGGCACACTCAGATAAGCTCTCCATACAACTAAAACCAAACCTTGAGTTTCCCCGAGGGGCGCTGCATAGGGCTCTAGTTTGGACCAACACTCAGAGGAGCACTGGCCCGGAGGGTAAAATAATGATGACCCTCAGGAGCGCGACTCCCAAGGGAAAATAAAAGGGTAGGTGGCGAATGGTAAAACCAATGTTGGGCATTGCTGGAGGAGTTTTATTCAAGGCGAACTGTCAAGGGGTTCCCATTATAACCCAACTGTGTAAGGAACGCAAAATCTGGGAACATAACACCGATATGACAGAAACTAGGGCGACAAGAGTGGAACAAAACACCAGGCATAAGGCCGAGCCTTCCAATCTTTACCAAGTATATAGATGCATTAATTAAATAAGAGATATTGTGATATCCCAACAAAATATCCATGTTCCAACATGGAACAATCTCCAATCTTCACCTGCAACTAACAATGCTATAAAAGGGGCTGAGCAAAGCGGTAACATAGCCAAACAACGGTTTGCTAGGACAAGGTGGGTTAGAGGCTTGGCTTAACAATATGGGAGGCATGATAAGCAAGTGGTAGGTATCGCACCATAGGCATAGCAAAAGAGTGAGCATCTAGCAAGCAAAGATCGAAGTGATTTCGAGGGTATGGTCATCTTGCCTGAGATCCCACAAGGAAGAAGAACGAGTCCATGAAGAAGACAAACAGACGTAGTCGAACGGGTCCTCACAAACGCGACGTTATCGGAACCAACCCGAAGAAGCAAACACCGGAAAGAAGCACACAACATAGTAAACAACCGACACATGAACATGGTATGATATGTGGGATGTGGTATGTGATGCATATGCATGATTTGGAAAGGAATGATTGAACCTGACCTCAACTTGGAAATCCAAGAGTGCCACTAGAAAGGTGAGGTGACTTCGGTTGAAATCGATATAAAGATCACCGGAATCGGATGCACGGTTTGGAAATGGCAAGCAAAACAAATATGGCACCGATCTGCGATAAACAGCAAGTAACCATCTAAATGCAACAAGATAAATATGCTACAACACTCAAGCATGACAACAAAATACATGGCAGGGATCCAATCAAGATGCTTAACAAAAGATGAACACTGAGCTACGGCTAATTCACTCATTAACAGGTTCAAATAAGCATGGCAAAAGTGCAAATGACAACAGGTTTCAGACTTTGTGAAATTAACACAAGTATGGAATTTATCATCAGGAAGCAAACTTTAGAGCATGAAAAATACAAGCTACAAGAACTTAACATGGTAAGGCAAGGCATGGCATGAAGTTACTCAAAGCACTTAACAAAAGCCCCTTAGTGCCCTTAAGCCAAAAGGGATCAGAACATATAATTGCAAGCATGTGAACATGGCAAAAACATAAACAGATTTCAGACTTAGTGAAAAACTGGAGCATGCAAATCAGTTAACGAGTAGGCATGTTTACAAGCTCGATGCACTCACTACAGAGCATGGCATGACAAACTAAGTATACACCCATCAAGAAGACATGGCATAGGAGCTAGACATGGCAAGAACAACAACATAGCATGCACGGATCAATAGCAACATCCTCGGCAAAATCGCTAAACAAGTTAACAATCTGCCAGGAACACTATATAGCAAAAGTAGAGCTCAATTGACTCAAATTAGGGTGCTCCATAAATTCAAACAAAGACATGGATGGATAGAGCACCACAATGTTAACAAAACATCCTTAATGATCATCCTCAAAAGAGGCACGGATCACTAGGAAACAACATGAACATATGGCATAACAACAAAATCAGGACAAGGACTTTGTGAAATTCTAAATCCCTGAAATCAGCAATACCGATTACGCTACTTTGCAAGCTTGTACTAGTCACCACAAATATCACAAAAATACATGACAAGCACCACTGTAAAGATGGCATGGCATACAACAAAACACATGTAGAGCTCAGGATCATAGTATGCACACATTAATCATGGCAAAAATGACAGAATGTCATTTGCTGAAACAGATCTGACAAATTCACCACATGGCCCTCTTCCAACAGCATTTTGGGCATCAAGATGAGCTCAAATGAAAATGATGCAATGAGATGAAATGATGTACTCGTCGAGACGAACATTTTGATATGCTACACACACGAATCGGAGCTACGGATGCAGAGTTATGGCATGATGAATATTGCAAAAACATAACTGAGACGGGGCAAAAAGTCAACCTCTCCAGATCTGGATCTAGGGTTTGCACGTGGATCGAGGATGACCGAGATCTCACCGGAATTTTGAGAAGATCGCCGGAACAGTGCTCGGGGAAGAAGGAGGAGGGGTCGCCGGAGCGGCGGAGCTCGCCGGAATCCTCTGCGGGGCCGGAGCGGGCAGCTGTGGTGGGTGGTGGCGCCGGCGCGGTGGCGGAGCCGGGGCGGCTCGGGCGGCGCTCGCTGGCGCGGGGCGGCGCGGCAGGGAGCGGGAGACGGCGCGGGCATGGCGGCGGAGATGGCGGCGGCGAGCGACGACGGGCGGTCGGCGGTGGCGGTGGCCGGCGTGAGGCGGCGCGTGGCAGGGACGCGGGCGAGCCGCGGTCGCGGGCTGGCGGCGGCGACCGACCGGGCCGGGAGGGCCGCGGCTGGGCCCAGCGGGCCTGGCGGCGGGGCGCGGAGGGTGGGACAGGTGGCGGCACGTGATTGGCGGCGGTGATGCGTCCGACCGGAGTCGGACATGTCTGGCGCGGCGCGGAGGGAAAATTTAGGGTTAGGGGTGGAGGAGACCCGGAATTTCGGGGAGGAGGCCTATTTATAGAGGTAGAGGGAGTTAGGAAGCTCCAAATGAGGTGCAGTTTGCGGCCACGCGATCGTGATCGAACGCTCTAGATGATGGAGGGGTATTTGGTGGGTTTTGGTCCATTTTGAAAAGGTGTTGGGCTGCAACACACATGAGTCCTTTTTGGTCCCTCGGTTAACCGTTGGAGTATCAAACGAAGTCCAAATGGCACGAAACTTGACAGGCGGTCTACCGGTAGTAAACCAAGGCTGCATGACAAGTCTCGGTCCAATCCTAAAATGTTTAACATCCGCACACGAAAAGAGTTAGAAAGGGACATCGGATGACATAGGAGCGCCGGAATGCAAAACGGACAACGGGGAAAATGCTCGGATGCATGAGACAAACATGTATGCAAAAGAAATGCACATGATGACATGATATGCAATGCATGACACGCAAGCAATGACAAGGCAACAACAGCGAATAACTGGAGGACACCTGCCACATCGGTCTCGGGGCGTTACATATTGTCGTAGTGCTTAGGCGAAGCCCTGCGCCGGTAGCTTCATCATCACCATCATCAGGCCGTCGTGCTGATGAAGCTCTCCCTCGACACTCAGCTGGATCAAGAGTTCATGGGACGTCACCGAGCCGAACGTGTGCAGATCGTGGAGGTGCCATACTTTCGGTACTAGGATCGGTCGAATTGTGAAGACGTATGACTACATCAACCGTGTTGTCATAACGCTTCCGCTTACGGTCTACGAGGGTAAGTGGTCATCACTCTTCCCCTTGTTGCTATGCATCACCATGATAGATCTTACGTGTGAGTAGGAATTTTTTTTGAAATTACTGCATTCCCCTACACTTTCACCACAAGTTGATAGACTTGATTTGGAGCATACTTCCGCTTCGGTGGTTGTTTGTTCTTGACCGGGGATACCACTTCCTCACCAGTGTCCTTATTGGTGCTTGAGTTTCTTGTTGCCTGCTTGCTGCTAACACCATACTTTAGCTCCCTGGAGGTATTATCACTAGTCGCCGACTTTCTGGATTCATCTAGAGCATGAAGTTTTGGGCCAAACGGGAGTTCCCCTTTCTCATCTCGGGATCCCGGTGTATAACAATATAGTTATGAATTCCCCAATCTGCCACAGGAGAAACAAAAATATGGCACTTGTTCATACTGAATATCATACATGTCTACCTTCTGTCTCCTTGCAAAATCAATTAGTATCCACCTCCTCGGAGGCTTATCCACATCAATGGTTATCCTAGCTCGCAGGAACCCTCCATTGTGATCAAATTTTACTGATTGAGCATCTTGATCCATCTGCTTAGCAATAGGATTCCACCAAGCTTCGTCCCTCAAATTACAGGGTAAATTCACAACCCTAGCCCAGATTTGTAATCGGTCAAACTTCACCATACACTCAACAAATTCTATCGACACCACGACATTCTTGCTGACATGCCATGGCGCACCACTCCATACCCAATCTCTATCTCGTTGGTTCTCAAATTCTGCCACAAACATATTGATTCCAACTCATTGGAACTGTAGTCCTCTTGGATTGCCCCATGCCGGATGAAGAGCATTGTTAATGGTCTGGATATGAAACTGGTTTCTATGGAGAACTTTACCAGCCAGGAGCCACTTCGCAGTTCCTGCTTCGACACGATCGCTGATCACCAAAGGAGTAGCCTCTTCTTTCGAGATATCAAGTTTCCCCAAGGCTTCCTCCAACTTTTTCTTGGTTGCGCGACTCGCCTGAGCATCCTTCCCTGCCCCAGCACCCGCAGCGGCGTTGGGAGTAGCCATCAGCGACACTGTTCCCTATTGATTGTTCGTTCCGACGAGATTCACCAGGAGGAATCTTGATCCACGTCCACACCCTAAGACTGAGTGGGGAGTAACATAGAGTAGTAACTTGTCGATGTTACTAGTCTATGTTACTACCTCCATAGTGGGTAGTAACATATGAGTGATATCATGAAAGAGTTCATTTATTAGGCTATAGACTCATTATGCCTTGAAATATGTGATGTTACAGTAACTAGCTAAGTTACCACAAACCTATTTCTCATTATTAATTAACTGCCACATAAGCAATCTTGTATTGAAATGTGTGATGTTACTATTTAAGTTACTATCATTGTGACTAGTCTAATCGCCGTGGCGCCGCTAGAGGTTTTTAGGCTTTGGGGAAACTGGTCACAGCTAATAGCGAACTAGCGATTTTTTTGCTGACGGAGTCAATCGACCCTTTTCCCTTTACCTGGTTGTAGGACACCGTCGGGCTGACACATCACTGGGTCGGCGTATTCCAGTGGGTGTATATGTCGGGTCGGCCCCTTCCACCGCGGGTGGTAGTGGGGAAAGACAGAGGGTGATGTGCGCGTTTGCTACACCGGGGGCATCGGTCGTGTGACCCAATTGTAAAAACACAGGCGTCAACCATTGACTCGTTGTGTCTCGTTCAGTTAGTGACGACGCCGTGTTCCACCCCTCTCTCTCTCTCTCCCTCTCTCTTTTGTGCCCCTTTATGTCTATCTGACTATTGAATACCGCCAAGTTGGCATATTTCTGGTTGGCTTATGACAAGTGGGGTTTTGTTGGTTGAGCGTATGTTATTTTCTGTCCTGGGTGAGTCGTCATTTGACCTGCTGGGGTTCCTTCGGAGCCATCCTCCTCTTCTCTGTGTGTGTGTGTGTGTGTTGGTCCTGTCGGCGCTCCCTGGCTAAACACCCGACTGTTACACCCCGTCGGGTTGGCCTATGCCGAGGAGCCATGTGCCAATGTGTTGAGAAATAAGAGGAGTATCATTCGTCGTGATCCTCTTCTTTCTCTCCCTGCTACGGGCAGTTATTGCGGCACGCCTGGGCCACGTTGTCTGTGGATCCACGTCATTTGTTTCTTTCTCGGTTTTCATTAAATTCTTTGTTTCTCTTTGCTTCTTTGTTGTTTTCCATATCGATTATTTCATGTTCAACACATGTCTACTTTTTTCCCGTAAACAATTTACATTTGTAGTGTACACGCAAAACATTTTGTTGATACACGTCGAATTGTTTTCAAATACACGGTGTACATTTTTCTTCTTCTCAAATACAAGTTTTGAACACTTTTTTGGAAACATGGAAACATATTTCAAAAACACGGTTAATTTTTTTAACGGAAAATAAGAATACAAAGAATATACAATTTTAGCATACATGACGAACATTTTTATACACATTTTTCATTTTTTAAAGACATAATAAACATTTTTAATATATGTTCTTTATATCTAACTTTTTTTATTGTGCGTTGAACATTTTTCGTATTCAATAGGAACCATTTTTTATATGCATTTAATATTTTTAATACAAGATCAACGTTTTTCATACACATTGTATTTTTTATAAATCTTTCGTATACATGAAATTTTTTTCCATACACATTTAACATTTTCCAAATTCTTGATTAACATTTTTAGTTTCTATATTAGCATTTTTTAAATACATGATCAATATTTTTTCATGATTTCATCAAAATTCTTTGCAAATTTTCAAAATATTTCAGAAATTTTAAAGATGTTCGTAAAATGAAAAAGAAAAATAAAACAAAAGTAAAAGGAAAAAGGAAAAGAAAATATGAAAATTAAAACAAAGAAATTTTTTTAAAATAAAAAGTAAAATGATAAAATGAAAATGAAAATGAAAAAAATAAAAGAAATTAGAAAAAACAAGAGAAAAAGAAAACAAGTTTACGGAAGGCTCTAGAACCTTCCCAAAAGCGGTGAAAAAATCAAAATAAGAGCTGCGAACCGAGAGATAGGTCGATCACTGGTCGCCAGGATTGTCAGGCACTGTTCTAGCCAGTGCGTCCAACTTTCATTCGTGGTAAATACTTGGAGTCGCCTTACTTGAGGCCATTTGAGCCGAGGATTTTTTGTTTGCTTATTTCTTTTCTTTTTCTTCTCCTTTTAAAAACTATTTTTCATTCTTGCTTGGATTTTGATTTGTCATATCTTTTTCCTTTTGTTTATTTTGTTTTCTTGCTTTTTTCTTCTCCATTTTTTGTTTGGTTTTCTTTACATTTATCCATTTTTTGTTTCGTTTTCTTTTTTCGTCTCTTTTTTTTACATTTTTTTCTTATGTTTGTTTTCGTTTTCGGTCTACAATTTCGTATATGAAAAAAAAATCATAAGTGATCAACATTTTTTATACAAGTTCAACATGGTCTTAAAGCTTAGCAACATTTTTTAAATACTTCTTCAAAATTTTAATACTTATTAAACATTTTCAAATACTCGTTCATTTGAAGTGTGCAGAAAAGTACAAAAATAAAGCAAAAACGAGAACAGAAAACAAAAACTGGCCGTGGCCTCCCGCGCGGCTGGGCGGCCCATCTGGGGCTCCCTCCGACGTGAGGATTCCCCCTCGTCTCGCGTGGCGTAAGGCGAGAAATAGGGGCGCCCCTGAACTTAAGCTCCAATAGGTTTAGCAAAACTTGGTGCGCCAGAGATCCATGCGTGACCTCCGCGTGCGTCAAGCCCACTCTACCTGCGATCGACTTTTTTTGTGTTCTCTTCTTTTTCAATTGGTTTTACTGTAGCGGCGGGTTTTGCAGTACTATCCCGTTTACTATATCCAACCGGATTTTCTTTGTTTTTTATTTTGAAATTTTGAAGAAATTATTGAACATCCTGTAGTATCCCTTGAACGTTTTCTAAGTACGTTGAACATTTTTATTAATATAGGATGAATATTTTAATATTATACGATGAACATTTTTTTATTATATGATCAAAATATTTAAAAAAGATGGATATATAAGTTGAACAATTTTGGAGTAAGCATTGATCATTTTTTAATGTACGTTAAACAATTCTAGTACACATTAAACATTTTTGCAATATATTTTGAACAAATTTAAAAAATACAGTGAACATTTGTATATTCGTTGAATAGTTGGTAATATACGGCGAGCATTTTTATAATGCATCATGACCTTTTTGTAATATACGATGTACATTTTTGTAAGACGCAATGAGGTTTGCATAATACACGAAAAATAAAACAAAAAAGGAAAAGAAACGAAAAAAGAAGACAAAAGAAAACAAGAAAAGAAATATAAAAAGGAAGAAATATTGAAGCGGCCATGGGTCGGCGCCCTTTTGCCCCCTCACGAGCGTCAAATAGGAATCACTGGTGCGCCCGTGAGAGATTAGGGAACAAGGTTAGAGCGTCTCCACTCCCGCCCCAACAGGGCCCCTTCTTATCGCCGGCTCCAAAAAATGGCTCAATGGTGCCCTCAGGAGTCTAATTTTCGCCGGTTAGGGCTGAAAGTGGCGTCGGCGGACCCAGGCCGAACCCAGCGCGCTGGGGGCCGATCGAGGGCGCTAGGGGAAAGAAAAATGGCGTCAAAACTCCCCGCGCCAGATTCCCACCCGTGGGCCAGCTGAGTCAGCGACTAGTGTCGCTGTCCTCATCTCATCACCTCGGCTTGATTGTATTCAATGATTATAGGGGTCACAAGATTTGATCTACCTCGAGATCGTAATGGCTAAACCCTAGTTGTCTAGCCTATGAATATTCTGATAGCCTCTACGGACTAAACCCTTTGGTTTATATATACACCGGTGAGACCTAGGGTTGTACAGAGTCGGTTGTAGAGGAAGGAAACAATAGATCCGAACACAAAACTTTCCATCCACACATATAGGAGTCCTACCCGGATACGCGGGACAGTCTTATGATGTATCCTTTCAGCCCATCAGTCCGGCCCCTATTGAATAGTCCGGACACCCGAGGACCCCCTAATCCAGGACTCGCTCAGCAGCCCCTGAACCAGTCTTCGATGATGATGTGTTCGGCACGCAGATTATCTTCGGCATTGCAAGGCGGGTTCCTCCTCCTGAATATTTTAAGTCAGCTTCCTGTATAAAGAAACTGTGTCTGGCTCTGCACAATCAATACAACGCTTAGCCATGAAGGCAAAACATCAAAACAGGAACAATATCTTTTACTAACAACTTTTTTGGCAAAGCGTCACACTTGACCCTTCAACATTTTGAACCGTTTTCACGCCTCTCGTTTCGTGTTTCGAGGCTTAGCCTCTATTGGCACGTCTTGTCATAATAGAGATCATGGCCGCTCATTACGGGATTCTCATCAATATGGTTTAGGTAACCCAACCGCGTCTTAACGCATGATCTTGTTGGGAACAGGCGAGGTTTGCGGCTTGAGGGGGGCATTTGGTATTTTTGCTGCCTATAAGAGGGTAAAAATCCCTTATTTTTCCCCATGCCTTCCTCTAGCCTCCGTCTTCCCATCTTCAAGCTCCAGCGCCCAATTCCCCCATTGCAACCCTCCCCAGCCATGGCTGGATCTGGCTCCAAGGGCAAGTGGGAGACCTCCTCCGTCACCGAGAAGGACATCAAGGAGCTCTGGAGCGCGGGCAATTTGTCCGCGGATATCACGCACAGCCTCCCTGACAAAGATCAAGGTATCCCCACTCCAGAGGCTGACGAGAGAGTCGTGTTCATTCCACATTTTCTCCGAGGGCTAGGGTTTCCCCTCCACCCCTTCGTCCGAGGCCTCAGGTTCTATTACGGGCTAGATTTTCATGATCTAGCCCCAAATTCTTTCCTCCACATATCGGCATTCATTGTCGTGTGTGAGGCTCTTCTACGCATCCCCCACACTTTGGCCTATGACTCAAGGTCTTCAATCTGAAGCTGAAGGCGTTCGATGGACAACATGTGGACTGTGGCGGGGCCATGGTGAGCAAGCTTCCCAACGTCGTCTGGCCCAAGGGGGCTTTCATGGAGACGGTCAAGGTGTGGCAGCAGGAGTGAAAGGATCGATATGGTTGACTAGAGGGGGGGTGAATAGGCAACTAACAATTTTTAACCTTTTCTTTACCAAATTAAACTTTGCAACAAATAGGTTGTCTAGATATGCAACTAAGTGAGCAACCTATATGATGCAATATCAACTAGCATGCAAGCAAACAAGAGATGTAACAATAAGTAAGCAAGCGAGAGTAAAGGCACGAAATAACCAATAGTGGAGCCGATGGAGACAAGGATGTGTTACCGGAGTTCCTTCCTTTTAAAGGGAAGTACGTCTCCGTTAGAGCGGTGTGGAGGCACAATGCTCCCCAAGAAGCCACTAGGGCCACCGTATTCTCCTCACGCCCTCACACGATGCGAGATGCCGTGATTCCACTATTGGTGACCTTGAAGGCGGCGACCGAACCTTGACAAGCAAGGTTGGGGAAATCTCCACAACAATCGGAGGCTCCCAACAACAACCACACCACGAAGCTTCACCGCAATGGAGTATGGCTTCGAGGTGACCTCAACCGTCTAGGGTGCTCAACACCCAAGAGTAACAAGATCCACAAGGGATAAGTGGGGGGAATCAAATATCCTTTGGTGGAAGTGTAGATCGGGCCCTTGTCACCCAATCCCGAGCAAATCAACAAGTTTGATTGGCTAGGGAGAGAGATCGGGGGAAAATGGAGTTTGGAGCAACAATGGAGCTTAGAGGTGGAAGAGGTAGTCAACTAGAGGTAGAAGACAACCCTTATATAGTCGTGGAAAAAATCCAACCGTTATCCACTAGTCCTGCCCGCGACACATGGTACTACCGCTCCAAGGACGCGGTACTACCGCGGCGCCGCGCGGTACTACCGTGGTCCACCACGGTACTACCGTGGCAACTGCACAGGCCGAAACAAGCCTGAAGAAGGGGCTGTACTACCGCTCGTGCGGTACTACCGCTCCCCGTTGCGGTACTACCGCAAGGCAGGAGAGTCACGGCCTGGGAAGGGCGCGGATGAAAATAAATTACATCCGTGCAAACTTCCGCAGAAACTGGGTGGTGCGAAAACCCGACGCGGTACTACCGCCTGCGAGGCGCGGTACTACCGAGGTCGGCGCGGATGAAAAAAATTTCATCCGCGCCTACTACCGCGACACTGCGGTACTAGGCCGAAAGGGCCACGGTACTACAACTCCAAGGGAGCGGTACTACCGTGGGCCACCACGGTACTACCGTGCTGGACGAGCGGTACTACCGTGAATGGCGCGGATGTAAAAGATTACATCCGCCCCCTACTACCGCACCGGAGCGGCACTAGGCCAGGGAGCCGCGGTACTACCGCACCAAGGGGGCGGTACTACCGCTCCCCGTTGCGGTACTACCGCTCGTACCTGCGGTACTACCGCAAGTACAGCAGTAGTCGCCAGTTTTCCACACAACCAAGATAACGGCGGGTAGCTCCAAAGTGCAAGGAAAGGAGGGACAAGTGTACGTGTGATTCCACCCTACCTTTCCGACGCGGACCCCCTCTTAATAGTACGGCTCTCCTACGACTCAACTCCACCAAGGAGAAACGTAGAACAATGCCGGCTTCAACAGTCTCCGAGGGGCACCGAATCGTCTTGTACCTAATGATGAGAAATCTGAGGGACTCAAGGCACACGATTAGTCCGCACAAGCATTGTCATCAATCACCAAAACACTTAGGGAAAAATATGCCCTTACAATCTCCCCCTTTTTGGTGTATTGATGACAACACGGGATTTGCACAAAGATAAGATAATATTAGACAGTGGCAAACCCCACTTCTCTAGAATATAGACGGGGCTCCCCCTAGATGTGTGCACTTTAGATGAATGCTTTGGACTGCATGGCACATAAATTAGGATCAACACTCCCCCTATATTTTAGAGACCAAGACAGGATAATAGGCATAGCATAGCATGAAAGAAGCACAATATAACACAGGCTAGCTAGGATAGATAGAGTGCATATGTCTTACACCATACGACTGATGAGAAACACAGCAGAGAGTTCAACTGAAGGCAGAGAGTTCAACTGAAAGCAGCAAACACACGACACACAAACTCGCAAATCGCAAATCCCTACACTCTCTCCCCCTTTGGCATCGAGACGCCAAAAAGGCAGAGAGGACACCTAAATGCACAAGAGGTGGCTCAAGCAGAGAAGTCGTCCCATGGTACTTCGTCAGACGCCTCTGCAGCTGGAATAGACTCCTCGACCTCCTCCTCAGAATCAGTCCACCTGTATCCTTGCTTCTCCATCCACTCGGTCTCGGGAGTGATGTGCTCCTCAGACCCGCCAGACACATCCTCGCCATAGAGCTGCAGGACCTTGTTGTGCCGGCGACGACTCTCCTTGGACTCCACGTGAGCCCTGTATTGGCCCTTGGCTTGCATGCAGAAAAGAGACTTCATCTTTTCCTTCAACTTCTTGGCCCAAGATGGCCTAGAGTCACTCTGAGAGGGCCTAGCAGAACGGCCCTCGGTGCCAGCAACATCCTCATCAACAGCAGCAGACGCCTCAGCACGAGTAGCGGTGTTAGCCCAGTTGGGTTTGACCCTCAGACAAATGGGCTCATGGCGAACCCAGTCTAGAGCCAGGAACTCCTCCTCAGGGTACATCTTCTCCCAAGTCTTTGAAATCAGCAGAAACAGGTAGGGCCCATAAATAGGCACCTTGCGGTTGAACACGGTAAACCGGAGCTCACACCACATGATGTGAGAGACATCAAGTGGCTGAGTCTGAGACAAGCGAGCATCCTGGCAAATAAGCATCATGTCCACCATATAGGCATGAACCTTGTCTTTGTCACCGATGCGGGGGAACAAGGAGTTGCGGAAGATGCGGTACATGATATCCAGAAAGGGGTTGAGAACCAAGATTGTCTTGCTATTGGCGAGCGTCTTCTCAACCATGAACGGGGTGAGCTTGTCCTTGTTAGCAGAGTCAGCATTGCCGTGAGGGCGAACACCAACAGGAGTGTCAAGTCCATCATCAGCAACTCGAAGCAAATCCATGAACTCCTTCCAGGTAGCAGACAACTTGCGGCCATTGGTCATCCAAGTCATCCTCCTTTCATCATTGGTGTGAAAATACACTGAGGCAAAGAACTGACAGATGATCTCAGGGTCATAGTCCAGGTGGAAAGAGATCACATGCTCAATTCCAAACTGCTCCACCAAGTCCAGAGCCTCCCCAAAGTAGTCACGAAACTTGTCCTTCCTCATGTGGTGCATATCAATCCACTTTACCTCCACATAGGTATTCTGCTTGTTCTTGATGACATCCAAGTAGATCATGGTTTGGGTCTTGTTCCAGAAAAGTTCACACCCTCTGATAGTGGAGCGAGGGGTCGCATAGGGGTGAAGCTGCCTGAGACGGACATACTCGGTAGGGCCTATCTCATCCATACCCTTGGCGGGCTCCTTGTGCTTGCTAGCTGTGGTCTTGACATTTCGCTTGGACGCAGATGATCCCTCGGGAACTTCTCCTGGGTTACGCAGACGCTTGGAGCCAGTGTCACGAACGGGATTGGCCCGGCGAGAGCCACCACCTGAGACACACACGCAAGGCACCAAAACACAAGGCGAAAAGAATCAATGCAAAGGCCATAAGACAGCACAAGAAACCCATAGAAGATAAACGAGAAAGTTGGCATGCGATAGATGTGAACCACGGTAGATCGGCCATGGTTTGCGGTACTAAAGGCTTTGTACAGCTCCAGATGCGGTAGTACCGGGCGGGGCCACGGTAGTACCGTGGCTGGGGCAGTAGTAAAGTTTAGTACCACACGACGCACGGTAGTACCGCGCCCTAGGGGCGGTAGTACCGTGCGAGCGGTAGTACCGCTCCCTACGGGCGGTAGTACCGCATCACATCAGATTTAACAGGATTTGAATCTGAAAAAGAACCGCGAAGCCATGGCGGTGCTACGGTGATCAGATCTAGCGCTAGACAACAATACAAGTGTCAATCCTATGCAATACCACACTCCTTCATCCTAGTCTTGCATAGATTTAGTCTAGGAACCTCAAGAACATACAAGCCTTCCCCAAAACCTAGAAGAACCAAACACAAAAAGGAGAAGGATTTGGGGAAAACCTTAGTCCATTGCAAGAGCACGTGGTGGGGAACGATCCCACCGGACGGAATCACGGGAGGGCAGCCGGTGGAGGAGATCCAACGACGAACGCCGGCTCCGTTCGTGAGCACGAGAGAGGAAGAGACAGCGTGGAGAGAAAGAGGACGAATGGGTATGGGGAGTTAAAACTCCCCCTGCCCGGCGTTATCCCCACGCGCTCGAACCGGCGCGGTAGTACCGCGGGTCATCGCGGTAGTACCACCCGGGTGGAAGTACCGCGCCTAGGCGGTAGTACCGTGGCCGACCGCGGTAGTACCGTGAGCTCACGCCACCGAAGGTTTCAAACGAGAGAAAAAGAAAACGCCTTTGCACCGAAAAACAGACGCAACCCAAACCCACACAAAAACAAGCACAAACCAAGGAAACAACAGAAGAACCCTAAGAGACAAAACCTCTCGAGGAGAGAGAGGGCGGTGGCCGAAGCCACCTATGTTTGAGTTGGATGGTATGGCACCGCGAAGAATTATCCTTGGGCCCATGACCAAAACTCGTCTTTGAAGCACAATTACCATCAAAAATGGCTAATGTGAAAGAGGTGATCTACTTATGCATAATGGGGGGAGGGAGAGTTCATTGAGAGAACAACACTCCCCCTATGTCCATGCCTACATATAAACTAGACAACGAGTTGAGTGTGGTGGGGGGTGCACGGGTTCAAGTCACATTGCTCAAATCAATGATATTTAGCTCATGCCTTAACTCGCGAAATCTTGCTTCATCCAAGGGCTTCGTGAAAATATCTGCAAGGTTATCATGAGTGTTGACATACTTGAGCTCGATCTCCCCTCGCCTAATGTGATCCCGGATGAAGTGATACCGAATCTCAATGTGCTTCGTCTTGAAATGTTGCACCGGGTTGAGAGAGATCTTGATGGCACTTTCATTGTCACACCAAAGAGGCACTTTGTCACAAATGACACCGTACTCCTTTAAAGTTTGCCTCATCCATAGGAGTTGAGCACAACAACTACCGGCCGCCACATACTCCGCTTCGGTGGAGGAGAGAGACACACAACTTTGCTTCTTAGAAGACCAACTTACCAAGGAGCAACCAAGAAATTGGCACCCTCCGTAAGTGGACTTCCTATCCACTTTGTCTCCCGCCCAATCAGAATCCGTGAAACCTTCAAGCTTGAAGTTTGCTCCTCTTGGGTACCATAAGCCAAAGTTTGGGGTATGAGCCAAATACCGAAAGATTCGCTTGACCGCCACAAAGTGACTTTCCTTTGGTGCGGCTTGAAAACGTGCACACATCCCCACACTCAACATGATATCCGGTCTAGATGCACAAAGGTAAAGCAAGGAGCCAATCATGGAGCGATATACCTTTTGATCCACCGCTCTACCATTGGGATCGATGTCAAGTTGGCACTTGGTAGGCATTGGTGTAGTAGCCGGCTTGACATCACTTAGCTTGAATCTTTTAAGCATGTCTTGAGTGTATTTGGCTTGGTTGATGAAGGTTCCTTCTCTTCTTTGTTTGATGTCGAAACCAAGGAAGAACTTCAACTCTCCCATCGAAGACATCTTAAACTTGGAGGTCATGAGAGTGGCAAATTCTTCATTGAAAGCTTTGTTAGGAGAACCAAAGATAATATCATCAACATATAGTTGGCATACAAACAACTCCCCGTTGACCTTCTTAGTAAAAAGAGTGGGGTCGATTAGCCCTACTTCAAATCCACGATCTTGTAGCAACTCGGTAAGGTGGTCATACCACGCACGTGGGGCTTGTTTAAGGCCATAGAGTGCCTTATCGAGTTGATACACATGATCCGGAAAGTAGGGATCCTCGAACCCGGGGGGTTGCTTGACATAGACCAACTCATTAATAGGACCATTAAGAAAAGCACTTTTCACATCCATTTGTTGCAACTTAAAGTTGTGATGGGAAGCATAAGCAATCAACAAACAAATGGATTCAAGACGAGCAACGGGAGCAAAGGTTTCACCGTAGTCAATACCCTCGACTTGGGAGTAGCCTTGTGCTACCAATCTTGCCTTGTTGCGAATGATGTTCCCATGAGCATCTTGCTTGTTCTTGAAGATCCACTTGGTTCCAATGACGTTGTGGTTCCCAGACGGTCTTGGCACCAATCTCCACACCTTGTTGTACTCGAAGTTATTGAGTTCTTCATGCATGGCATTGAGCCAATCCGAGTCTTCGAGCGCCTCATAGACCTTTTGGGGTTCGACACAAGAGACAAACGCGTGATGTTCACAATAGTTTGCCAATTGTCTACGAGTGCTTACCCCCTTTCTTAGGCTTCCAACCACATTTTCCATGAGATGGCCTTGGGTGGTGAGCTTGGAAGCAATCTTCGCGGCACGACGCTCTAATTCCTCCTCGGGTGTGGAAGGAGGAGGGTTGACTTGATGATCTTGAGCGCCGTCTTGAGCTTGTTCTTGGCCTTGAGGTTGCTCTTGGTCTTGAACTCGCTCGAGGGGAAGAACTTGACCTTGGGCATCAATTAGTGATTCATCACCATCTTGAGGTGGATCTTGCCCTTGGTCTTGTTCACGAGGTTGAGGGCCTTCACTTTGTTCTTCGGAAGCGTATGGGTCTTGATGAGGTGATGGCTCTACTAGAGTAGAGCATTGTCCTTCTCCTTCGGCCACAAGGGGTTCCTCAATGGGTAGGATTTGACCAATACCAAGTCTTCTTATGGCTTGGGGAGGAATTTCATCACCTACATCACAAGTACCACTTTGCTCCACTTGGGAGCCGTTATTTTCATCAAACTCCACGTTACACGTCTCCTCAATGAGTCCGGTGGACTTGTTGAGGACACGGTAAGCATGAGAGTTTGTAGCATAACCAACAAATATGCCCTCATGAGCTCTAGCCTCAAATTTAGACAACCGAACACCTTTCTTGAGAATGAAACACTTACAACCGAACACCCGGAAGTACTTGAGGTTGGGCTTGTTGCCGGTGAGGATCTCATAAGGAGTCTTGTTCAAGCCTTTGCGAAGATAGAGCCGATTGGATGCATGACATGCGGTGTTGATGGCTTCGGCCCAAAAGTTGTATGGAGACTTGTACTCCGCCATCATGGTCCTTGCCGCGTCCATCAACGTCCGGTTCTTCCTCTCCGCAACACCATTTTGTTGAGGGGTATAAGGTGCCGCATATTGATGCTTGATACCCTCATCACTAAGAAACTCATCCAAGGTGTAGTTCTTGAACTCGGTGCCGTTGTCGCTTCTTATTGTCAAGATCTTTGCATCATTTTGACGTTGAGCTTCATTTGCAAAGTTGATGACGGTTTGTTGGGTCTCACTCTTCCTCTTGAAGAAGTATACCCAAGTGTATCTTGAATAATCATCCACAATCACCAAGCAATACTTTCTTCCTCCAAGACTATCAAAAGATGGAGGCCCGAAGAGATCCATGTGAAGGAGCTCCAAGGGTCTCTTTGAGTAGATGATGGTTGAGGGAGGGTGAGCTTTTTCATGAAGCTTTCCTTCGATACAAGCACTGCAAGCACGATCTTTGGCAAAACTAACATTTGTTAGTCCACGAACATGGTCCCCCTTGAGAAGACTTTGCAAAGATCTCATATTAACGTGGGCTAAACGGCGATGCCAAAGCCATCCCACGTCAACTTTAGCCATTAGGCATGTCGCGGTCTTAGTGGGTTGCTCCGAAAAGTTAACCACATAGAGACCGTTCTCGACATGCCCAACGAAGGCTACTTTAAGAGTCTTGCTCCACAAGAGGGCCACGGTATCAATATCAAAGAATGTGGCAAAGCCCATGAGTGCAAGTTGACGAACGGAAAGTAAATTAAATGCAAGGGACTCAACAAGCATGACTTTCTCAATCGTTAGATCATGAGAAATGACAACCTTGCCGAGACCCAATACCTTAGAATGCGATGCATCACCCCACTCGACATTGGTGGGCATAGATGGAATCTCTTGCACGTCCACCACCAAGTCCTTGCTCCCGGTCATATGATTTGTTGCTCCACTATCGAGCAACCATGATCCCCCACCGGAAGCAAACACCTACACGAGATCAATGCTTGGTTTTAGGTACCCATTTAGTAATGGGTCCTTTGATGTTAGTAACAAGGGTCTTGGGAACCCAAATAGACCATTCAATGTATTCATAAGAGGAACCAACAAATTTAGCATAAACATGTCCATCACTAGCACGACACAACACATATGAAGGGTTAAAGTCGCCGGCTTTGTTTGAGGAAATGTTCTTGCCCTTTTGGACATCAACTTCCTTCACTTTCTCCTTCTTCTTCTTATAAGTACCCTCTCCCTCTTTCACGAACGTTTGTTTGAGGGGAAGAGGACGATTGGCCTTGTTGTTCTTCTTCTTCTTGCTCTTGGACTTGTGTGCAAACCCAATTCCTTCTTTGCCCACAACTTCCTTTTGATCGCTCAAAAGGTCGTTGAGGTTTTTCTCACCTTGAATACAAGTCACAAGGCCCTTCTCAAGTTGTTCCTTCAACTTGGCATTTTCCTCCACAAGATGTACATGCTCACAACAAGGGTTAGTAGCACATGCATTATCAATTAATACCATATGAGGAAAGGTGGCCTTTTCCTTGATTAGCTTAACTTGGAGTTGAGCATGAGACTCCTTGAGGCTAGCATGAGTACCCTTCAAGACCTTGTGGGCCTTGTCAAGTATCTCAAACTCCTCTTTGAGTCTAGCATGATCAACCCCAAGTTTAGCCTTCTCGGAGGTTAGCACACGAGTCATGACAAGTGCATGATCAAGATCTTTCTTTAACTTAGCATGGTCATCATTGTGTGACTCCTCAAGAGTCAAACGATACACACGCTCTTCCTCAAGAGCATTAGAGAGATCCGATATCTCATCGGCATAGTCACAACTATGACCTTCCATCTTGGAGATGGTTTCTTCGTGAGCCTCGATCATGTCATTGGCCTCACCAAGTTGTTCCAAGAGAGCAACAAAGTGCTTCTTGGACTTTCCCTTGAGCTTACTCATAAAGGACTCAAATTCGTTCACTTCCTCATTAGACTCAACATGTCCATCAATGCAATCCTCCACGGAGGGATTAGTAATGAAGGTGGTTGTGATGTTGGGGGTTACCTTGTTTGAAGCCTTAGCCATGAGGCATCTAGCGGTGATGTTTTCGTTGGGTGATTCGAAGAGAGACGCCCGGGGAGTAGCAATGGCAATGGATGCCATGGCCGTTGCTTCTTCGTTTTCATCATCATCGTCATCCTCTTGATATTCTTCTTGAACCACCAACCCACGCGTGGGAGTCTTCTTGGCGAAGTTGTTCTTGTTGGGGAAGGACTTGGCTTTGTCTTTTCGAATGAACTTGCCACCATTGTCTTCCCGCTTCTCGTAAGGACAATCCGCAACGAAATGGCTCACATTGCCACAGTTGAAACAAGTTCTCACTCGTTGTTTGCCCTTGACACCACTTGAGTTATTCTTGTTGAAGTTGGGTCTTGAGCTCTTCTTGCTCCAAAACTGTCTTGAAGCAAGGGCCATGTGCTCATGGTAGTCAAACTTGGTGTCTTCGGGGTTGCTTTCCTCATCCTCCACTTCTTCCTCAATAACCTTGGCCTTCAAGGCAAGGTTAGGCTTCTTTACTCTTTGAGAACGGAGCACCGCATTGTCGGCGGTCTTGTCCAAGATGCTCATTGCAATGAACTCATCCAACACTTCACTTGAGGTCAAGGTGTGGAAGTCCGGTCGTTGACGAATGACGGAGGACATGGCTTTGTTGTAGGGCATCATGGCCTTGAGGAACTTCCGCTTGATCCAATTGTCATCCGTGTCCTTGCTTCCATGATCTCGGAGTGCCACCGCGAGTTTGGTCACTCTTCGAAAGAGCTCACGAGGTTCTTCGTCTTCTTTCATTGCAAACTCATCGGCTTCATCTTGCACCACCTCATAGTTGGACCGTTGAATGCTAGCACTTCCACGATAGAGACCCTCGACACATTTCCATGCTTCTTTAGCCACGACATGGGGTCGAAGGTGAGGGAGATCTTTGGGAAGGATTGCATCTTGGATGATGAAGAGAGCACTTTCATTGAATTGATTGTCCACGACTTCTCGAGGGGTGAAGTTGCTTGGGTCATGAGGATAAAAACCTTCTTCAATGATTCTCCAAAGGTTAGTGTTCACATGTTTCAAATTACGCTTAAAGCGATAGACCCAATTATCAAAATCTTCATGTTTCTCATATTTAGGAGGTGGACCGGCATGATTCAAATGAGTGGAGGGGATAGGCCCTCCATAAACCGGTGGTTCCACATGGGCAAAGATGCCGGTGCCATTTCTACCACTAGTAGAAGGACTCTTTTCATTGTTAGCTTCCCCTTTGTCGGAGATAGCATCCGTCACCTTGTTAGTAGGATCACCCACTTTCATAGGCGCGGTAGATAGTTTGAGTCCCTCTAGGAAATCATTAAACATGCTTTTAACCTCGGCCGTCATGGAGGTTTTCAATGTGTCTAAAGCCACATTGAACTCCTCACGAGAGACCGAGGTTCCCCCTTCGGCCGAAGATGAGATGGGATTCACACCGGAGTGTTCCTCCGCACCATCGTTGGTGTCAACCATACTCTTTGGACGGCAAAGTCCTTAATAAAGAAACCTGGCTCTGATACCAATTGAAAGGATCGATATGGTTGACTAGAGGGGGGGGGGTGAATAGGCAACTAACAATTTTTAACCTTTTCTTTACCAAATTAAACTTTGCAACAAATAGGTTGTCTAGATATGCAACTAAGTGAGCAACCTATATGATGCAATATCAACTAGCATGCAAGCAAACAAGAGATGTAACAATAAGTAAGCAAGCGAGAGTAAAGGCACGAAATAACCAATAGTGGAGCCGATGGAGACAAGGATGTGTTACCGGAGTTCCTTCCTTTTAAAGGGAAGTACGTCTCCGTTAGAGCGGTGTGGAGGCACAATGCTCCCCAAGAAGCCACTAGGGCCACCGTATTCTCCTCACGCCCTCACACGATGCGAGATGCCGTGATTCCACTATTGGTGACCTTGAAGGCGGCGACCGAACCTTTACAAGCAAGGTTGGGGCAATCTCCACAACAATCGGAGGCTCCCAACAACAACCACACCACGAAGCTTCACCGCAATGGAGTATGGCTTCGAGGTGACCTCAACCGTCTAGGGTGCTCAACACCCAAGAGTAACAAGATCCGCAAGGGATAAGTGGGGGGAATCAAATATCCTTTGGTGGAAGTGTAGATCGGGCCCTTGTCACCCAATCCCGAGCAAATCAACAAGTTTGATTGGCTAGGGAGAGAGATCGGGGGAAAATGGAGTTTGGAGCAACAATGGAGCTTAGAGGTGGAAGAGGTAGTCAACTAGAGGTAGAAGACAACCCTTATATAGTCGTGGAAAAAATCCAACCGTTATCCACTAGTCCTGCCCGCGACACACGGTACTACCGCTCCAAGGACGCGGTACTACCGCGGCGCCGCGCGGTACTACCGTGGTCCACCACGGTACTACCGTGGCAACTGCACAGGCCGGAACAAGCCTGAAGAAGGGGCTATACTACCGCTCGTGCGGTACTACCGCTCCCCGTTGCGGTACTACCGCAAGGCAGGAGAGTCACGGCCTGGGAAGGGCGCGGATGAAAATAAATTACATTCGTGCAAACTTCCGCAGAAACTGGGTGGTGCGAAAACCCGACGCGGTACTACCGCCTGCGAGGCGCGGTACTACCGTGGTCGGCGCGGATGAAAAAAATTTCATCCGCGCCTACTACCGCGACACTGCGGTACTAGGCCGAAAGGGCCACGGTACTACAACTCCAAGGGAGCGGTACTACCGTGGGCCACCACGGTACTACCGTGCTGGACGAGCGGTACTACCGTGAATGGCGCGGATGTAAAAGATTACATCCGCCCCCTACTACCGCACCGGAGCGGCACTAGGCCAGGGAGCCGCGGTACTACCGCACCAAGGGGGCGGTACTACCGCTCCCCGTTGCGGTACTACCGCTCGTACCTGCGGTACTACCGCAAGTACAGTAGTAGTCGCCAGTTTTCCACACAACCAAGATAACGACGGGTAGCTCCAAAGTGCAAGGAAAGGAGGGACAAGTGTACGTGTGATTCCACCCTACCTTTCCGACGCGGACCCCCTCTTAACAGTACGGCTCTCCTACGACTCAACTCCACCAAGGAGAAACGTAGAACAATGCCGGCTTCAACAGTCTCCGAGGGGCACCGAATCGTCTTGTACCTAATGATGAGAAATCTGAGGGACTCAAGGCACACGATTAGTCCGCACAAGCATTGTCATCAATCACCAAAACACTTAGGGAAAAATATGCCCTTACAAGGAGTGGTTCTACATCACCGAACCCTGTGACACCAACTGGGCGACCATGCCTGATTTCAGATCCGGACCCCCCACGAGACTTACCTCATGGTCCGCAAAGGGCCTTGATTGGGGGTGTCAATTGGAGGTGCAGATGCTGTAGAAACGCATCTCCAACATGTTGGATTCGAACACCGGACTCAGAAACGTGATTCAGGTGATGCTCTTCCGCCACATTCTTCCCTGCCAACTCCGGGCCTCCCGCATGTGATAGTTCAGTTCGGAGGAGCCACGGACCTTGAAGCACTTCTTCGGCATCACGCATGAAGACATATGGAAGCAGCTCTTCAAGGCCCAGAAAAGTTGGCCTATGAAGACCGAAGACATCGGACTCGACAGCGAGAACCCGACCTCACCGGTAAGCATAATATCTCCAAAGACCTATTCGGTCAGTTAACTTAGATATAATGTGCTTCCTGTCTTTCGTACAGGGTTGGACGACAAAGGCAGAGCAGATCAACTGTCCGGCACCGCTGCCCAAAGACTGATACGTCTCCAACGTATCTATAATTTTTGATTATTACATGCTTTTATATTATCAATCTTGGATGTTTTATAATCATTTTATATCATTATTTTTGTACTTACCTATTGACATAGTGCCAAGTGCCAGTTGCTGCTTTTTGCATGTTTTTACATCGCGAAAAATCAATACCAAACAGATTCCAAATGCCACTAAACTCTAGAGAGATTTTTTACGGACCAGAAGACACCTAATGGGCCCTGGCTGCGCCTGGGGGGGTGCTCCGAGGAGAGCACAACCCACCAGGGTGCGCCTGGCTGGTGAGTTGTGCCCACCTCGGGTGCCCCCTGGACCGTCTCTTTGCTCTATAAATACCCCAATATTCCCAAAACCCTAGGGGAGTCGACGAAATATTGATCCAGCCACCACAGAGTCCAGAACCACCAGATCCAATCTAGACACCATCTCAGATGGGGTTCACCACCTCCATTGGTGCCTCTCCTATGACGCATGAGTAGTTCTTTATAGACCTTCGGGTCCGTAGTTAGTAGCTAGATGGCTTCCTATCTCTCGTTTGATTCTCAATACAATGGTCTCTTGGAGATCCGTATGATGTAACTCTTTTTTGCGGTGAGTTTGTTGGGATCTGATGAACTTTGAGTTTATGATCAGTTATATCTTTTTATATCCATGAAAGTATTTGAGTTTCTTTCATCTCTTTTATGCATGATGTCTTATAGCCTCGTATTTCTTCTTCGATATTTGGGTTTTGTTTGGCCAACTTGATCTATTAATCTTGCAATGGGAAGAGGTGCTTTGTATTGGATTCGATCTTACGGTGCTTGATCCCAGTGACAGAAGGGGAACCGACACATATGTATTGTTTCTACTAAGGATAAAACGATGGGGTCTATCTCTACATAGATAGATCTTGTCTAGATCATGTCATCATTCTTATTGCATTACTCCGTTTCTCCATGAACTTAAATACACTAGATGCATGCTGGATAGCGGTCGATGTGTGGAGTAATAGTAGTAGATGCAGGCAGGAGTCGGTCTACTAATCTTGGACATGATGCCTATATAATGATCATTAATTGCCTAGATATCGTCATGATTATTTTAAGTTCTATCAATTGCCCAACAGCAATTTCTTTAGCTACCATTTGCTATTTTTCTCAAGAGAAGCCACTAGTGAAATCTACGGCCACCGGGTCTCTTTCTCACATTATTTGCCTTTGCGGTCTACTTTTTCTTTGCATTTATTTTCAGATCTATTAAACCAAAAATACAAAAATACCTTGCTGCAATTTATTTTATTTGGCGTTCGATCTATCAATATTTAATACTCTCTCACGTCCGTTTGCCAATTTCTGGCACCGTTACCCGAAAGGGATTGATAACCCCTTTTACATGTCGGGTTGTGTCGTGGAATTGTCACGGCAGATGTCCTCGTTGAAAGGACTTAGTCGTGAGGCCAACGCATCTATGTGGTAGCTTGAGAGGGGTTAAGCGGGACGAGAGACGTGAGGTTTTACCCAGGTTCGGCCTCTCACGATGGAGGGAAAAGCCTACATCCTGCTTCATTGATATTGATGATGATGATCACAATTACAAGGGTGCTCTATCTCGAGAGCTATAGGCTTGTTTGCCTAACCCTAATCTGTCTAACTTGTCGAACTTGTCCCACTTGTGGTGCCCTGCCCCTCCTTATATATGTTGAAGGGGCGGGTTACATGACTAGTCCTAGTAGGATTAGGATTACTCTATTACAAGTGGAGTCCTAGTATTTCTTTCTTTGTAGGAGAATATTCCTTATGCCTTTCCTCTTAAGCCGGCCTATCATCATACGAACCGGCATACTGGGCCTTGGGCCTTGTCATCCGTCTGATCCGCTTGCCGGGTTACCAATGTGTCACCAGGCCCAGCCGGGTCATCAGTAAGTGGAGAGATCCGGGCGGGTCACTTCGTGAGTCGCCAAGCCCGGCCGGGTCATACTTCCGGCCGGGTTATACCACGGGGTATATCCCCAACATTAGCCCCCAGTTTATTTTGGATTTATCCATGTTAAACTGATCCTGCAAAATAGACACAAGAATAAATTTGACAGGTTGTGTTCTGAGTTAAAAATTCTTGTAAGCCGGCACCTGATCATCCTTAAGTCCTTGTCATTTCCTTCTTCTGGATAGTCCGGGTCAACAGACCAGCTTCATAATCAATTGGCTTCTCACAGAAATATATTGTAAAGAATATTTGATTCAACTCCCAATGCTTAACAAAAATATTGGTCTTGAAATACTCATCTGATTTTCAGCCGGCTTGTAGAACTTTCCGGTTTATCATTGCCAAAATATCCGGTTTGTAAATATTGATAGCACCGGGTCATAATTGTTGCCGACGCCGGGTCATAGTTATTGGTGACGCCGAGTCATGATTGTTGGTGACGTCGGGTCATGACTATTGCAGACACCGGGTCAATATGGTTTGCTCAAAACTATGGAAGATATTTCTCCCTTATATCCATATTACCTGTAGCCCCCAAGTCTTGAGCAGAACAAAGTGATGACTTAAGACCTGCTTTAATATAAATACTGCCACTTTGAAGAAATCCGTGTTTGCTCATCTCAGTCATTAGTAAATACTGAATACTCCATATATGTAGCCCTGAAGTGCCGGGTTGTCATGCTTGCAGCAACCTAGGACTTTTAATTGCCTTATACTCATAAAAACTTCAACCAGTGTAGCCCCCAAGGGCCGGGTCATTATGCAATAATGAGCAGGGACTTTGTAGATATGGTCATGTAGATTTGAACAACAACGTGTAGCCCCCAAGGGCCGGCTCACTAAGATAATACTGACCTTGGACTTTGTATATAATTCATTAACTGATAATAACATCATATGATGTAGCCTCTATCGCAGGGCTTGAACCCATGTCCACAAGGTTAAGAGCCTTGTGCTTTTACCAACTGAGCAATAATGGACCCTTTAATGTAATGGATTTAACTTGTGTACCTTGAATTTTTAACAGGAGCAATTAGTAGCCCCCAAGGGCCGGCTCATTACAATGTGATGAGTCGGGTCTTCAATAAGGTGAGAAAAAAATGACTTTGAATTAGCCCCCAAGTGCCATGGTGCATGTTGGCAGTGACATGGGACTTGCATATTTGATGTAACCTCAACTTGAATAATGTAGCCCCTAAGTGCCGGGTCGTAAGCCTGCAGTGACTCGGGACTATTCCTTCTATTGTAGAATAAACCATATCCATTGATAAAATAATAGCCATTGCACCAAAGCGACTTTGAATACCTTATCTGTTGACAAGTAAATCTGGAGTTTAAATACCCGGCAGCTCTTGACCGATGGTGATTTAATACGCCTCCATTGTAAGCCAGAATTTTTATAACCCGGTGGCTTATAGCCTTTGTGAAAATCCAGAAGGGATGATCATTTTGAAGCATCAATTTTAATGAAGAGCTTGGACTTAAGCATTTATATAAGTCATAGTTCTGCAAAACCTGCACAGAGTTTAAACAACATACACCCTGGCGGCTTAATGTCAAAAGCCAGGGCGGGTAACAACCCAAACATAATATAGCCTTTATGCAAGTATGGAAAAGACTAGAATTAAGGCCATTCAAGCCTAAATATACTGTCGATTTAATGTCAAAACCAGGGCGGGTTATCAAACCTTGCATATTTATATAATCAGGAAAACATACCTATGGAATTGGCTCATACCACCGGCTTATATCGCCGTATCCAATAAGGGCAATAATCCAATGATTGATATACGCATGATTCCAATGGCACAATTAAAAATATACCAACGGATTAAAATCCATAGCCAGGGCCAGTTTAAACATAATCATGTATAAACAATATCATACCTGTGATATTGAATTGTAATGCCGGCTTATGATACATGTGTAGTAAGGGTGATAACCCAAAACTTAGAAGCCAAACCTTCCAAGTATTAATATTGTCATATGCTGGCGACTTAACGTCAAAAGCCAGGCTGGGTTTTATAGAAACCACATATATATGCTTCAGATATGAGCAAAAAAGTCTCAATATAAACCCAAAAGACTGTTTTCAAAAAACTTAAGTCAAATAGAGAGAAAAATTTGAGGCTTCTGATTCGAATACGATCAGTAAACTGGACCAAAGGGGTTAAGCTAGGATTCGAATACAATCATGTAGCCCCCAGTGGATTTGGCATTGCGCTGATCAAGAGGGTACCGACATCTATGTTCTCTTTGGTTCGAATACGACCTATGTTTGAACAGGAAGCCCCCAAATGACCTTGAGAGTTTTTTAATGACTCTGGTTCAAATACGATCAAAGTCGGACCCAAAAGGGGTTAAGCTATGAGTCGAATATGATCAAGAAGCTCCTAGTGAGTTTGGCATTGTGCCGATCAAGAAGGTACCGATAGCTATGTTCTCTTTGGTTCGAATACAACCTATGTTTGAACAGGAAGCCCCCAAATGACCTTTACAACCCAGCCTATAAGCCGGATCAAAGGGTAGTCATAGCTATGCTCAGTGAGTTGGAAGCCCCCATGTATTTTGTAACAAGGCATATAAGCCGAATTGGATACCCATGTTTGAACTGCGCATCATGGCAACAGGTCCTCTTCGGAAACCTTTAACTTTTTGCAAGAGATAAATTCTTCTTGAACCGGGATTTTGAATCGGATATTGAGTGTTTCAAAGCTTTGTGGGAGATAGGTTTACCTTGAGCCGTATTTTAAACTAGATATTGAGAGCTTCAGCACTGTAAACTAGCAATTATTTACTGAGTCATGTCATCGTAGCCCCCGAGTCTCAAGGCGACTCGAGGAGTTGTCTTGAGATTCTCCATATTTGACCGTGATATAAACCGGTATGAATCAGTCAACGGCTCAGTGATATAACTTTTCCTGCATTTGGAGAACTTGCAAGCCAGAGTAATTGCTCTTTTAAAGAAAAAGCAATATATAATATAAAAATATACTGAATGGATTTCACCTGATACGTTAAGACAGAAACTATCCACCGCGAGGTTGATGGTCACCATGGTGAAGCTGAAATCAATGATGGATGAGTCAGCCACGGGATCAGATAGATGAGTCGGTCGCGGTGTTATAAGCCGGTGCGGACGGGCGAGTTAATCGCAGGCACGGTAAGCCGCATGGACAATCGAGTCAATCGCAGGCGTGGTCAGCCTCGCAGACGGGCAAAGTTGATGTAGACCAGGCCATAGGAGCGGCGACTTATGTATGTCCGCTTTTATGGTAGCGTGGCACGGACGAAATACCGGTGCAGAACATTGCCAATGCATGCTCCGTATAATGCCTCATTGATAATGAACAATTGTCCTGATGTTTCAGAAACCGGTAAGCCATGGCAGTGGCTTTGGCGCAGTCCTCGGCGGCTCAAGATGACTGCAACGTCGACGGTTCAACTTTTGATGTCATCCAAATGATTTTCAAGTTGTTGAAATCCCTTTTCCAAGTCACGATGTTGGCAGCTTCAACTCCATCAGCAAAATACTGTACTTCATGGAAGTCATGAGTCGATAAATCTGGTCGTATCCAACAATGGACGTAGCAAACAAAGGATGAACTAGCACAGTAGCTTCACGTGAGTACTAGTTGAAGTTGTACTTCCGAAGAAGCAACAACGGCAATGTGGTAGATCGCTTTTGCCTTGGGTGACCCTGTATGATGATGTGGAGCAGCAGCAATATCTTCCTTGCTGCCTCGGTACTTGAAACTGCCCGATACATGGAGAAAAAGTTGCAGCAGCGGCAACTCGACTTGGGTAAGAACGGCTGCATCGGAAATCTTGGTCTTGGCCATTTGGCGATTTGATGGCTCGGTCGACGGTGGCCACTTTCAAAGCGGTATGGCGGTTAAAAATTGTAGCAGAAGCAAGGCGGCTCTCAGAGACCCGTGAAGATGCGAGCGCAATAACAGAGACGGGCGGCTCTCCATCAGTGATTTTGGAATAGATACACGCGAGGTAGCAGGTCGGTGAAGGCCGGCCGGGGTGAGGTCACGGTAGCAGTTGCGCGCTGGCACGGTGGAAACAGAGACCAGCGACTCGACAAAGCAAGGAGCGGTCACAGGTGACTCACAAGCCTGCGAAGGCAGCTCACGGCGAAGACAGTTTGAGTCAGGACGGCTCAGTGCAATTTGACGCAGCTGGGTCGTGAGTTAACTTGAGTAGGCAGATGGCCGCGAGGTGCGGTTGGATCAGCGGCGGGTTGGAGAGGCACTGGTACAGCGGGGCGGCCGCTGCGCGACAGTTAGAGGCGCGCCTGGTCATGGCGGCTCAGGGACACAGACAGCAGAAATTCTTGACGTCCTCAAACTCGGCAACTTGCAGCGGCGAAGGGATGTGTAACCCTAATTTCTTTTGAACCTCAAACGGGATTAGATCGGATTGCTCGTCTTCTCGACAATATAACTCCTTCCATAATGATTCTTCTTCATCCGGACAATCGCAAACTTCTTGATCCCTATGAGAGATCCCTTCAAGAACTCATCACACCGTGCGCAGGCCCCACGGCAGGCGCCAACTGTGTGCAGGTGTTGTTTACGTCGTGTTGCTTGGTTCCTAGTGGTTCGATAACTTTAGTTTCATATTTGAGGGAAATACCTACCACTGATGTGCTGCATCATCTCTTCCTCTTTGGGGAAATACCGACGTAGCTTCAAGCGAGATCAAAAGGAATTTCTGGCGCCGTTGCCGGGGAGGATCTTCAACATATACCAGGTTCCTAATCACAAATCTCATCTCCTTGCAATTTACATTATTTTCCATTTGCCTCTCGTTTTCCTCTCCCTCACTTAACAAAAAAATTTGCCGTTTTACTCGCCCCTCTTTTTTCGTTCGCCGTTTTCTTGTCAGATCTATCCTTTGCTTGCAATCATGAGTAATTTCGGTATGGCACCAACAGATGATAGCCTAACTCCTAAGATTGGACGTACGGGTAATCTGGATGCTAAAACTTTTATCGAATGTTGTGGGAAAAGAATGTATCCAAGAATTTTTCAATTGTGTTGGGAATCTAAGTCTTGATGATGCTCCTATACTTAAAACTACTAGATCTTGTGCGGATGCTATTTTAGCACTAGTTCTAAAACTTGAAAGCAAATTTATCCGTACTCATCCTACTTTGCAAAGATTGTTTTTTGAGCTCCCCATTATAAAGAATACCAAGGCTAAAAAGTTGTCCACTCTCGTTCTTATGAATGAGTTTGACTATATAATATGGGAAGCCAGGGAAATCCTTGATTTTTATGGTATGAATCATGAAAAACCTGTGATAGATGAAATTATTTATAATACTGACTATGCTTTAAGACATTAGGTTGGGGATAATAAAATCTTTGATGAGAATCTTAAAAAGGAAGTCCCCATTTTAGATATAATCCAACATGTTTTCAATAATGTTAATCAACATTACTCTTGGATTGTTGCGGGGAATCAAAAAAGTTATGATGAACACCAACTTAGGAACGCTAAGGTTTCTATGGATAATATGCTTTATGTTGTGTTTACAAAACCCCGTGATGAAAACACCTCTAAGAAAGTTAATAAGAAGGATGAAAAAACTTAGATCCTTGCTTTATGCCTAGCTAAGGGCGTAAAACTATAGTGCTTGTTGGGAGGCAACTCAATGAATAAAATTTATGTTTGCTTTTTGCTTCCTGTTTTTGAGTGTTAGCACAATCATGTTACTGTTATGATTGTGTTTTTTATGTTTTAATTAGTGTTTGTGCCAAGTAAAGCCTTTAAGATCTTCTTGGGTGATAGTTGTTTGATCTTGCTGAAAAAATAGAAACTTTTGCTCTCACTAAAATAATTCTCATTTTTTACCAGAGAGCGATAAAATATCCAATCCTTTTGAAGTAGATCAATGTACTAATTTCTCATATCTTCCTAATTTTTCAGAATTTTTGAGTTACAGAAGTATTCGAAACACCCAGATAACTACAGACTGTTCTGATTTTGACATATTCTATTTTCTTTGCGTTGTGTGCTGGTTTTTATGGCTCTATGGTTTTCTTTGATGAGTTTTTGCCATAGAAAAGTTGGAATACAGTAGATATAATGCAAAAAATATGAATTGCTTTGATACAACACTTATAGTAGTGATTTATTTTCTTATACTAATGGATCTCATGAAGGTTTTGTTGACTTTTGTGTGATTGAAGTTTTCAAGTTTTGGGTTATCTTACGATGGATGAAGGAATAAGGAGTATGAAGAGCCTAATCTTGGGGATGCCCCGGCATCCCCCGCTATTATCCAAAAGAGAGAAAGAAACTAAGCTTGGGGATGCCCCCGAGTGGCATCCCCTCTTTCTTCTAACGACCATCGGTATTTTACTCGAAGCTATATTTTTATCCGTCACATATTATGTGTTTTGCTTGGAGCGTCTTGTATGATATGAGTCTTTGCTTGTTTTATTTTGTGTTTTATGTCTTGATCCCTTGCTGGACACACCTATTTGAGAGAGAGAAGATTATGTTAAGACTTGTTAGAATTGTTCTCTATGCTTCACTTAATTTTTTTATGATCTATGGACTTGCTCTAGTTCTTCACTTATATCTTTTTGAGCACGATGTGCTTTAGTATTTTTGAAGAAATTCTCTCTTGCTTCACTTATATTTATTTGAGAGTTAATAAAATTTATAAGAAATTCTCTCTTGCTTCACTTAAATTAATTTGAGAGAAAGAAAAAAAAATTATGCTCATGATCTTCACTTATATTTGTTTGAGCTTGTCAAAAGCAACATATGAAAATTAGTTCCAAAGTGATAGATATCCGAGAAGGATATAATAAAAACTTTCATGAAGCTCATTGGAAAAATTAAACTTGATTCTTAGTAATAGTTTTGAGATATGATGATGTGATATGTGAGTTATGTTGATGAGTAATTATGCTTTAGTAAGAATATTCGTGTTAAGGTTTGTGACTCCCTATGCAAGCACGAAAGTCAACAGTTATGCAATGAAATTATATCATACTTGTGGTGCATTATTCGGTGTTAATTATGCTTAATGCTCGCTTGTGAGATTATTCGTTTCTTGGTTGGTCGCTTCTCAATCTTTTGCTAGCCTTAATTTTGCACTAAGTATGATCTCTGCTTGTGCATCCAAAAACCTTTAAACTAGTTTTGCCACATGAGTCCACAATATCTACCAATATGCGGTTTTATTTTGTTGTTCTAAGCAAATTTGTATGTGCCATCTCTAATTTTCAAAATAAACTTCTCTTTTGTGTGTTCATTTCGCTCGCGGAGCGGTGATGGGTGGCCAATATTTTCCATGCTAGATGTGTTATTCTCACGATGAGTGTTTATTCACTTGTCATTGCACGAGAGTAAGACAAAGGTATTAGGGATGCCTAGTCCCGAAATGAAAAATGAATTTACTTTATGTTGTAAAATAATAAATTCCTTGGAAAGTGTTCATATATCTAGCATGGAAAGTGTTGGGAACTCGAAGTCGTTTTAGTTGGTGTGATGGATACACCTCCCAAAATGTTTTGATCTCTAACTTTTTCGCTTTGAGCTCTGGCACCTCTACAAATCCCTACTTCCCTCTGCGGAAGGGCCTTTATTTTACTTTATGAAATTTTTATTGTGAATTTGGGTCTCCATCTTTTCTTATAAAAGCACCAAGTAGGAGGCAATATGATCGTACTTGAGTATTGGGTGTAGTTAATATGCGAATGTGTTTCATGAATGGATCAATGGTTGAGCATGATGGGCTAGGGATAACTTATTTTAGCGTTGATATTTTGAAAGACATGGTTGCTTGTTGATATGCTTGAGTATTTAAGTTATCAAGTCAAAACTAGACTATTGCTTTAAACAATATATAAACATCCAAATATCCATGCTGTAAAGAAAATAATATGATATGACATGATAGGCAGCATTCCATCAAAAAAATTGTTTTTATCACTTACCTACTCAAGGTCGAGTAGGAGTTAAGCTTGGGGATGCTGATACGTCTCCAACGTATCTATAATTTTTGATTGTTCCATGCTGTTATATTATCAATCTTGGATGTTTTATAATCATTTTATAGTCATTTCATATCATTTGTTTGGTACTAACCTATTGACATAGTGCCTAGTGCCAGTTGCTATTTTTTGCATGTTTTTTACATCGTAGAAAATCAATACCAAACGGATTCCAAATGCCACAAAACTTTACGGAGATTTTTTATGGACCAGAAGACACCTAATGGGCCCTGGCTGCTGATACGTCCATTTTGCATCATGCTTTTATATCAATATTTATTGCATTATGGGATATTATTACACATTATGTCACAATACCTATGCCTTTTCTCTCTTATTTTACAAGGTTTACATGAAGAGGGGGAATGCCGACAGCTGCAATTCTGAGCTGGAAAAGGAGCAAATATTAGAGACCTATTCTGCACAACTCCAAAAGTCCTGAATATCCACGAAAGTTAGTTTTGGAATATATTAAAAATATTGGGCGAAGAAAGCACCAGAGGGGAGCCAGCCACCATCCACGAGGGTGGGGGCGCGCCCTACCCCCTGGGCGCGCCCCTGCCTCGTCGGCCACCTGGCAGGCCCCTGATGCCCATCTTCTCGTATAAGGTGTCTTTTCCCTGGAAAAATATAAGGAGGAAGCTTTCGGGACGAGGCGCCGCCGTCTCGAGGGGGAACCTTGGCGGAACCAACCTAGGGCTTCGGCAGAGCTGTTCTTCCGAGGAAACATCCCTCCAGGAGGGGGGAAATCGTCACCATCGATCCTCTCATCGGGAGGGGGTCAATCTCCATCAACATCTTCACCAGAACCATCTCCTCTCAAACCCTAGTTCATCTCTTGTATCTGATCTTTGTCTCAAAACCTCAGATTGGTACCTCTGGGTTGGTAGTAGTGTTGATTACACCTTGTAGTTGATGCTAGTTGGTTTATTTGGTGGAAGATTGTATGTTCAGATCCTTTATGCATATTAATACCCCTCTGATTATGAACATGAATATGATTTTTGAGTAGTTACGTTAGTTCCTGAGGACATGGGAGAAGTCTTGCTACAAGTAGTCATGTGAATTTGGTATTCGTTCGATATTTTGATGAGATGTGTGTTGTCTTTCCTCTACTGGTGTTATGTGAACGTCGACTACATGACACATCACCATTGTTTGGGCCTAGGGGAAGGCATTGTGAAGTAATAAGTAGATGATGGGTTGCTAGAGTGACAGAAGCTTAAACCCTTGTTTATGCATTGCTTCGTAAGGGGCTGATTTGGATCCATATGTTTCATGCTATGGTTAGATTTACCTCAATTCTTCTTTCGTAGTTGCGGATGCTTGCGAAGGGGGTTAATCATAAGTGGGATGCTTATCCAAGGAAGGGAAGTACCCAAGCACCGGTCCACCCACATATCAAATTATCAAAGTAACAAACGCGAATCATATGAGCATGATGAAAACTAGCTTGACGATAATTCCCATGTGTCCTCGGGAGCGCTTTCCTTTATATAAGAGTTTGTCCAGGCTTGCCCTTTGCTACAAAAAGGATTGGGCCACCTTGCTGCACCTTGTTTACTTTTGTTACTTGTTACCCGTTACGAATTACCTTATCACAAAACTATCTTTTACCGATAATTTCAGTGCTTGGAGAGAATACCTTACTGAAAACCGCTTGTCATTTCCTTCTGCTCCTCGTTGGGTTCGACACTCTTACTTATCAAAAGGACTATGATAGATCCCCTATACTTGTGGGTCATCACGACTCTTTTCTGGCGCCGTTGCCGGGGAGTGAAGCGCCTTTGGTAAGGAAAAATTTATATAGTGTGCTGAAATTTACTATCACTTGTTACTATGGAAAATCATCCTTTGAGGGGCTTGTTCGGGGTATCTTCAGCCTGACCAGTAGATAAAAGAGTTGCTCCTCAACCTACTGAACCTACTGAAAATGTTTACTGTGAAATTCCCTCGGGTATGATAAAGAAACTGCTAGCTAATCCTTTTACAGGAGATGGAACATTACATCCCGATATGCACCTAATCTATATGGATGAAGTTTGTGGATTATTTAAGCTTGCAGGTATGCCCGAGGCTGTTATCAAGAAAACGGTCTTCCCTTTATCTTTGAAGGGAAAGGCATTGACATGGTTTAGGCTATGTGATGATATTGGATCGTGGAATTATGCATGATATTACACCTGCTGAGAAAGAAGATATGGATGTTACAATTAAGCTTCCCAACAGAGATACTATTTCACCAGTTGGGATTGTTAGAGATGTTGAAGTATTATGTGGGAAAGTTAAATATCCTACTAATTTTCTTGTTCTTGGTTCCCCACAAGATGACTTTTGTCCCATTATATTTGGTAGACCCTTCTTGAATACTGTTAATGCTAAGATAAACTACAAAAAGGATATTGTTACTGTTGGTTTAGGGGGTATGTCTCATGATTTTATTTTGCTAAATTTCGTAGACAACCCCATGATAAAGAATTGCCTAGTAAAGATGAAATTATTGGTCTTGCTTCTATTGCCATGCCTCCTAATAATCCTTTAGAACAATATTTGCTAGACCATGAAAATGATATGTTTATGAATGAAAGAAGGGAAATAGATGAACTATTCTTTAAAGAGGGACCTATTTTGAAACACAACTTGCCCGTTGAAGTTCTAAGGGATCCTCCTCCACCCAAGGGTGATCCCTTGTTTGAGCTTAAACCATTACCTGATACTCTTAAATATGCTTATCTTGGTGAAAAGAAGACATATCCTGTTATTATTAGTGCTAACCTTTCAGAGCAGGGAGAAGAGAAATTATTGAAAACTCTAAAGAAGCATCGCGCTGTTATTGGATATACTCTTGATGATCTTAAGGGCGTTAGTCCCACTCTATGCTAGCACAAAATAAAATTGCAGAAAGACGCTAAACTGGTTGTTGATTACCAACGACGCTTAAACCCTAAGATGAAAGAAGTGGTAAGAAATGAAATACTAAAGCTTCTGGAGGCAGGTATAATTTATCATGTTGCTGATAGTCAGTGAGTAAGTCCTGTCCATTGTGTCCCTAAGAAGGGAGGTATTACTGCTGTTCCTAATGATAAAGATGAATTGTTCCCACAAAGAATTGTTACAGGTTATAGAATGTTAATTGATTTCCGCAAATTAAATAAAGCTACTAGAAAGGACCATTACCCTTTACCATTTATTGATCAAATGCTAGAAAGATTATCCAAACATACACATTTTTGCTTTCTAGACGGTTATTCTGGTTTCTCTCAAATACTTGTGTCGAAAGAGGATCAGGAAAAGACCACTTTTACTTGCCCTTTCAATACCTTTGCTTATAGACGTATGCCTTTTGGTTTATGTAATGCACCTACTACCTTTCAAAGATGTATGACTGCTATATTCTCTGACTTCTGTGAAAAGATTGTTGAGGTTTTCATGGATGATTTCTCCATGTATGGAACTTGTTTTGATGATTGCTTAAGCAACCTTGATTGAGTTTTGCAGAGATGTGAAGAAACTAATCTTGTCTTGAATTGTGAGAAGTGCCAGTTTATGGTTAATGAAGGTATTGTGTTGGGGCATAAAGTTTCTGAAAGAGGTATTGAAGTTGATAAAGCTAAAGTTGATGCTATTGAAAAGATGACGTGTCCTAAGGAGATTAAAGGTATAAGAAGTTTCCTTGGTCATGCCGGTTTTTATAGGAGGTTCATTAAAGACTTCTCAAAAATTTCTAGGCCTCTGACTAATCTCTTACAAAAAGATGTTCCTTTTGTCTTTAATGATGATTGTGTAGAAGCATTTGAAATACTTAAGAAAGCAACAATTTCTGCACCTATTGTTCAACCACCTGATTGGAATTTACCCTTTGAAATTATGTATGATGCTAGTGATTATGCTGTAGGTGCTGCCCTAGGACAACGAGTTGATAAGAAATTAAATGTTATCCAATATTCTAGTAAAACTCTAGACAGTGCCCAAAGTAATTATACTACTACTGAAAAGGAATTTTTAGCAGTTGTATTTGCTTGTGATAAGTTCAGACCTTACTGATTCTAAAGTAACTGTTCACACTGATCATGCTGCTATTAAATACCTTATGGAAAAGAAAGATGCTAAACCTAGACTTATTAGATGGGTTCTCTTGATACAAAAATTTGATTTGCATATTATTGATAGAAAGGGTGCCCAAGAACCCCATTGCAGACAACTTGTCTAGGTTAGAAAATGTTCTTGATGACCCACTACCTATAGATGATAGCTTTCCTGGTGAACAATTAGCTGTCATAAATGTTTGTCGTACTGCTCCATGGTATGCTGATTATGCTAATTATATTGTTGCTACATTTATACCACCTAGTTTCCCATACCAGCAAAAGAAAAAGTTTTTCTATGATTTAAGACATTACTTCTAGGATGATCCACACCTTTATAAAGAAGGAGTAGACGGTGTTATTAGACGTTGTGTACCTGAGCATGAACAGGAACAGATCCTTCGCAAGTGTCACTCTGAGGCTTATGGAGGACACCATGCTGGAGATAGAACTGCACATAAGGTATTGCAATCCATTTTTATTGGCCTACTCACTTCAAAGATGCCCGTAACTTTGTCTTGTCTTGTGATGAATGTCAAAGAATTGATAATATTAGTAGATGTCAAGAAATGCCTATGAACTATTCACTTGTTATTGAACCATTTGATGTTTGGGGCTTTGATTATATGGGACGGTTTCCTTCCTCTAATGGGTATACACATATTTTAGTTGCTGTTGATTATGTTACTAAGTGGGTAGAAGCTATTCCAACTAGTAGTGCTGATCATAACACCTCTATTAAGATGCTTAAAGAAGTTATTTTTCCGAGGTTTGGAGTCCCTAGATACTTAACGACTGATGGTGGTTCACATTTTATTCATGGTGCTTTTCGTAAAATGCTTGCTAAGTATGATGTTAATCATAGAATTGCATATCCATACCACCCACAGTCTAGTGGTCGAGTAGAACAGAGTAATAGAGAGCTTAAGTTAATTTTGCAAAAGACTGTTAATAGATATAGAAAGAATTGGTACAAGAAACTTGATGATGCATTATGGGCCTATAGAACTGCATATAAAAATCCTATGGGTATGTCTCCATATAAAATGATTTATGGAAAAGCATGTCACTTACCTATCGAACTAGAACATAAGGCATATTGAGCCATTAAAGAGCTCAATTATGACTTCAAACTTTCCGGTGAGAAGAGACTATTTGACATTAGCTCACTTGATGAGTGGAGAACCCATGCCTATGAGAATGCCAAACTGTTTAAAGAAAAAGTTAAAAGATGGCATGACAAAAGGATACAAAAGCGTGAGTTTAATGTAGGTGATTATGTTTTGTTATACAACTCTCGTTTAAGATTTGTTGCAGGAAAACTCCTCTCTAAATGGGAAGGTCCTTATGTTATCGAGGAGGTCTATCATTCCGGTCCCATAAAAATCAATAACTTCGAAGGCACAAATCCGAAGGTGGTGAACGGCCAAAGAATTAAACATTATATCTCAGGTGATCCCATAAATGTTGAAAACAATGTTATTAATACCGTAACCCTGGAGGAGTACATAAGGGACACTTTCCAGAATGTTTCAGACTCCAAAAAGGAATAGGTATGTGGTACGGTAAGTAAATCGACTCCAAAACAATTCTAATAGCAATTTTTTATCCGTTTTGGAATATTGAAGAAAATAGGAAACTAAGAAGCAGTCCAGAAAGGACACGAGGCGTCCACGAGGGTGGCGGGCGCGCCCTATCCCCTAGGTGCCCCCTGCCTCGTGGGCACCTCGTGTGCCCTCCGGACTCCGTTTTCTTGCACGATACTTCTTTTAGTCGGTAAAAATTCATTATATAATCTCCCGAAGGTTTTGACCACCATACCATGCAAATATGTCCTGTTCTTGTTTTGAGCTGTTTTCTGCCAGAGTTTTCAAGGCCAGGCATCATGTCGTCCCCCTCCTCCAACAACGCGGGCGGCAATGTTTGGCTAATGAAGATAGAGATGAAGCGAGAGGAAATCGGGGAAATCAAGGAAGGTGACAAGATCAAGGAGGTCGCAAAGGAGCAAGTCCCGATAGTAGAAGACGAAGGCTCCTCTCAACCTTACTACAACCATCTCACCCCAAATGAGATTGAAGCTTTCAAGATGATTGAGCTAGCTCGCATACAAAATAAGTATCTCACACGTGAAATCCTTTTGTTGCAAGAGAATATCACCGCACTCAAGGGCATTGTCCACAAGTTGGAGGATCTCCTACGCTCGATGTGCGACGCTACATCATCAACAACTCCATCATCACTATCACCTTCAGATAACTGAGTATCGGGTATGGGCACTCCCCTTGGCAACTGCCAAGCTTGGGGGAGTGCCCCGGTATCGTATCACCATCACACCTCTATCTTTATTGTTTTTCTTAGTTTGATCCTTTTGGTTATATCTTGATCTAGTAGAATAAAGTTTAGTAAGATCTAGCTGTGAGTTTTGTGTTGACCCTTATCTATGTAATCGAGTCCGTGAGCTATATATAATAAAGATTAGTTTTGAGTCAAGGGCATGGTTATCTTGCTATGATCTTGAGGGAATAAAAAAATATAAAATAAAAGAAAGAATAGAGATAAATAAAGAGATCATATTGATCTTATGGAGAGTAATGACTTCACATATAAAGAGTATGATGAATAAAAGTTGTTGAGAGTTGACAAACATAGTTTTGGTCTTCATTGCAATTAATAGGAACTAATAAAGAAAGAGAGGTTTTCACATAAATATACTATCTTGGACATCTTTTATGATTGTGAGCACTCATTAAATATGACATGCTAAAATGTTGATGTTGGACAAGGAATACAACGTAATGGGTTATGCTTTCTTATATCTGAAATAAATTGTATTGTCATGGATCATCCAACATGTTGAGCTTGCCTTTCCCCCTCATGCTAGCCAAATTCTTTGCACCAAGTAGAGATACTACTTGTGCTTCCAAATATCCTTAAACCCAATTTTGCCATGAGAGTCCACCATATCTACCTATGGATTGAGTAAGATCCTTCAAGTAAGTTGTCATTGTTACAAGTAATAAGAATTTCTCTCTAAATAGGTATGATTTATTAGTGTGGAGAAAATAATATTTATACGAGCTTGTGATATGGAAGAAATAAAAGCGATAGACTGCATAATAAATGTCCCTATCACAAGTGGCAATATAAAGCGATGTTCTTTTGCACTAAGATTTTGTGCATCCAACCATAAAAGCACATGACAACCTCTTCTTCCCTCTGCGAAGGGCCTGTCTTTTATTTTTGTCATATACCTTATACAAGAGTCATGGTGATCTTCACCTTTCCTTTTTACATTTTATCCTTTGGCAAGCACTGTGTGTTGGAAAGATCCTGATTTATATAGCTAATTGGATGTGGGTTCTCATAAAGCATTATTGTTGACATTACCCTTCAGGTAAAAGGTTGGGGGCAAAACTGTAAGCCCCTATCTTCCTCTGTGTCCGATTAAAACTTCATACCCATAAGTATTGCGTGAGTGTTAGCAATTTTGAAAGACTAAATGATAGTTGAGTACGTGGACTTGCTGAAAAGCTCTTATATTGACTCTTTCCGATGATATGATAAATTGCAATTGCCTCAATGACTGAGATTATAGTTTGCTAGTTTTCAATGAAGTTTCTGATTCATGCTTTACATTGTGAATAAGATTGTTACTTTAGCATAAGAAACCATATGACTATATATACATGTTGCTATTCTAAGAATGATCATGATGCCCTCATGTCCATATTTTATTTTATCAACACCTTTATCTCTAAACATGTGGACATATTTTTCGATATCGGCTTCCGCTTGAGGACAAGCGAGGTCTAAGCTTGGGGGAGTTGATACGTCCATTTTGCATCATGCTTTTATATCGATATTTATTGCATTATGGGATGTTATTACACATTATGTCACAATATTTATGCCCTTTCTCTCTTATTTTACAAGGTTTACATGAAGAGGGGGAATGCCGGCAACTAGAATTCTGGGCTGGAAAAGGAGAAAATATTAGAGACCTATTCCGCACAACTCCAAAAGTCCTAAAACTCCACGAAAGTTAGTTTTGGAATATATTAAAACTATTGGGCGAAGAAAGCACCAGAGGGGAGCAAGCCACTGTCCACGAGGGTGGGGGCACGCCCTACCCCCCTAGGCGCCCCCCTACTTTGTGGGCCACCTAGCAGGCGCCCGATGCCCATCTTCTGGTATAAGGTGTCTTTTGCCCTGGAAAAAATTAGGAGGAAGCTTTCGGGACGAAGCACCACCGTCTCGAGGCGGAACCTTGGCGGAACCAATCTAGGGCTCCGGCAGAGCTGTTCTGCCGGGAACATCCCTCCTTAAGGGGGGAAATTGTCACCATCGTCATCACCAACGATCCTCTCATCGGGAGGGGGTCAATCTCCATCAACATCTTCACCAACACCATCTCCTCTCAAACCCTAGTTCAACTCTTGTATCCGATCTTTGTCTCAAAACCTCAGATTGGTACATGTGGGTTGCTAGTAGTGTTGATTACTCCTTGTTGTTGATGCTAGTTGGTTTATTTGGTGGAAGATTATATGTTCAGATCCTTTATGCATATTAATACCCCTCTGATTATGAACATGAATATGATTTGTGAGTAGTTACGTTAGTTCCTGAGGACATGGGAGAAGTCTTGCTATAAGCAGTCATGTGAATTTGGTATTCGTTTGATATTTTGATGAGATGTATGTTGTCTTTCCTCTAGTGGTGTTATGTGAACGTCGACTACATGACACTTCACCATTGTTTGGGCCTAGGGGAAGGCATTGGGAAGTAATAAGTAGATGACGGGTTGCTAGGGTGACAGAAGCTTAAACCCTACTTATGCGTTGCTTCGTAAGGGGCTCATTTGGATCCATATGTTTCATGCTATGGTTAGGTTTACCTTAATTCTTCTTTCATAGTTGCGGATGCTTGTGAAGGGGGTTAATCATAAGTGTGATGCATGTCCAAGGAAGGGCAGTACCCAAGCACTGGTCCACCCACATATCAAATTATCAAAGTAACGAACGCGAATCATATGAGCATGATGAAAACTAGCTTGACGATAATTCCCATGTGTCCTCGGGAGTGCTTTCCTTTGTATAAGAGTTTGTCCAGGATTGTCCTTTGCTACAAAAAGGATTGGGTCACATTGCTGCACCTTGTTTACTTTTGTTACTTGTTACCCATTACGAATTACCTTATCACAAAACTATCTGTTACCGGTAATTTCAGTGCTTGCAGAGAATACCTTACTGAAAACCACTTGTCATTTACTTCTGCTCCTCGTTGGGTTTGACACTCTTACTTATCGAAAGGACTACGATGGATCCTCTATACTTGTGGTTTATCACCTATGCCTGGGGGTTGCTCCGAGGAGAGCAGAACCCACCAGGGCTCGCCAGGAGGCCCAGGCGCGCCCTGGTGGGTTGTGCCCACCTCGGGTGCCCCCCGGACCACATCTTTTCTCTATAAATACCCCAATATGCCCAAAATCCTAGGGGAGTCGACAAAATATTGATCCAGTCGCCGCAGAGTCTAGAACCACCAGATCCAATCAAGATACCATCTCGGATGGGGTTCATCACCTCCATTGGTGCCTCTCTGATGATGCGTGAGTAGTTCTTTTTAGACCTTTGGGTCTGTAGTTAGTAGCTAGAGGGCTTCCTTTCTCTCGTTTGATTCTCAATACAATGGTCTCTTGGAGATCCGTATGATGTAACTCTTTTTTGCGGTGTGTTTGTTGGGATCTGATGAACTTTGAGTTTATGATCAGTTATATATTTTTATATCCATGAAAGTATTTCAGTTTCTTTGATCTCTTTTATGCACGATCTCTTATAGCCACGTATTTCTTCTCTGATATTTGTGTTTTGTTTGGCCAACTTGATCTATTTATCTTGCAATGGGAAGAGGTGCTTTGTAGTGGGTTCAATCTTACGATGCTTGATCCCAGTGACAGAAGGGGAACCAACACGTATGTATTGTTGCTACTAAGGATAAAACGATGGAGTCTATCTCTACATAGATAGATCTTGTCTACATCATGTCATCATTCTTATTGCATTACTCCGTTTCTCCATGAACTTAATACACTAGATGCATGCTAAATAGCGGTCGATGTCTGGAATAATAGTAGTAGATGCAGGAAGGAGTCGGTCTACTATTCTTGGATGTGATGCCTATGTAATGATCATTGCCTAGATATCGTCATGATTATTTGAAGTTCTATCAATTTCCCAATAGTAATTTGTTCACCCACCATCTGCTATTTTTCTCGAGTGAAGCGACTAGTGAAACCTACGACCCCCAGGACTCTTTCTCATATTATTTGCCTTTGCGATCTAATTTTCCTTTGCATTTATTTTCAGATCTATTAAACCAAAAATACAAAAATACCTTGCTGTAATTTATTTTATTTGGCATTCAATCTATCAATATTTACAACTCTCTCAAGTCTGTTTGCCAATTTCTGGCACCGCTACCCGAAAGGGATTGACAACCCCTTTTACACGTTAGGTTGCGAGTAGTTGTTATTTGTGTGCAGGTGCTATTTACATTGTGTTGCTTGGTTATCCTACTGGTTCGATAACCTTGGTTTCATATCTGAGGGAAATACCTACCGCCGCCGTGCTACATCATCCCTTCCTCTTTGGGGAAATACCGACGTAGCTTCAAGCGACATCAAAGACCTAGCTACACCCCAGCTAACAGAAATGCTGGGCCCGGTGCCTTATCAGGCGCCGGAGAAGAAGGCCAAGAAGAAGAAGGGCAATGAGGCCAAGGGCGGCCCCTGCCACAAAGGTCCTTCGGACACGGTGTCCGGAGAGACAGAAGCCCTCTCTTCCCACGAGGGAGATGAGGAAGAAGAGGAGGAGGAGGTGGAGAGAGACTCCCCACATAAGGGGAGGAAGAAGAAGAGGGCGGCCTCCGAGGACCCGAAGGGGGAGGCACCCAAGAGAGGGAAGGTGCTCCTCTCGGACAATTCGGACTCTAAGTTTGAACTAGTCCCAGGGGACCTCCCAGGGTGAAGCCCCTGGCCGAATCGTAAGTATTCAGAACTCTACTGCTTATCTCCGGTCTACCTATTTTCATTACATAAGTTATTTTGTTATTTTTCCTTTCAAACCTTCACGCAAGCTCCCGCAAACTCCATTATCGGAGGGGAACTCACTGCCACCCGAAATGGCAGAGAGTGACATGCCGCCGCGAGCCCCCTCTCCTACCCCCATGGAGGACGCCAAAGTATCGTCCCGAAGGACCTCTTTGTGCCGAGGGGGGCGAGTGAGGCCGTCAAGAAGGCACATGTTAATACGTCGGTCGCCGAAGACCTAGGGGGATGCCCCCCATGACAACCGACAGCGGGGAGCCCCAACAATCCGGGCCCCAGACGTACATCGTCCTAGAGACCAACGCGACTCCAGGATCAGGCGAGCAGCCCCCTTTGAAAGAGGGGGAGGAGCATCAGCTCCGTCGGCGACATCCACTAATCTGCAGGCGCCTGACGCTCTAGAGGAAGCACTACAGTGTGCTTCCATCGTGGCGGAGCACCGCATCCTGATGGGTGTGGTGGTGGAGAAGGTTCAGTCTGCTAAGAGCGGACTGAATGAAGCCTTTACCAGCCTTTTAATAGGCTTTGAGGTATGCGGCGTAATTCTCTAAAAACTTTGTATATAGAGGAATATAGTTGTGCACAGACAATAGCCCCTGAGGCTCTGTCCAGTTTTTTAAGAGAAACCGGACAGAGGATCCACATAGTATTCGGGAGAGCTAACATGCTACTTTGTTATTGTAACAGGCTTCCCTGTTGGCGGCAACCACTCAGGCCATAGAAGTTTCCGAACTCAATCGGAAGCTTCAGGTGGCTGATGAAGAGATCGACTGTGTTAACAAGCGGTTTGACGAAACGCAAGGTATGCGTATAATGTTAATAACTTAGTTGTATATCAGAAGTGATATGTAAGTTTAGAGGTTAACTCTTTGAATGCTATGATTATGATCGTAGCTAGCGCAGCCGAGGTTGAGACCCTCAAAGGCTCTCTTGCCCAGGCCAAGAAAGAGGCGGAGGCGAATAAGGGAGCCGCTGACAAAGCCACTACAGAACTAAATACCGAACAAGATGCCCGTAGTCAACACAAAGCTCGGGTGGCCGAGGTCGAGCAGGAGCTGAAGGATGCCATCCGCAAGTGTGAAATCTTGGAGGAGACGGCTTCGACCGAATCATCCGAGCTCGCCAAGGCTCTTCAAGATGACAAATAAGCACGGGTCGAGTCCCGTAGTGCTCGCGAAGAGATCCATCAGGCGAGGCAGATAACGGCTGGTAAGGCCTTTCTTTTCTAGAGTATTTTTGGAGGCCAGAGGTATGCTTTACTTATCCAAATATGGAGTTCTCCAGGCCCGTTTGCGGATCTTCCGAAGAGTGTCGCCAATGCCGCGCAATTCTTCTAAGCCCAGGAGGGGAAATCAACCAAGAGGCTGCTCTGGCCACAATATCTCGTGCTGGTACACCCGACGTCTCTGAACGACCAGCTGAAGCAGCTATCGGAGCTGCATAGGGTGGCGGGCTTGGCTATGAAGTATCTAATAGTCCAGCTCTCGTCGGCCGAGCCCATTCCCAGCAGCTACTTCGGTTTGGCGAAGCGGCTCATCGACACGCGACCTCGGTTTGATGTTGTGAAGCATTCAGCCTGCATAGAGGGTGCCCGGATGGCCTTCGCCCGCGTCAAGATGCAGTGGGCTAATGCGGCTTGAAGCCATGTCGGTATTTACCCAAAGAGGATAGGATGATGCAACACAGCGACGGTAAGTATTTCCTCAGTGATGAAACCAAGGTTATCAAACCAGTAGGAGAACCAAGCAACACTACATAAACAGCACCTCCACACAAATAACAAATACTCGCAACCCGACGTGTAAATGGGGTTGTCAATCCCTTTTGGGTAACAGCGCCACAAATTGGCAAATGGACGTGAGAGAGTTATAAATATTGATAGATCGAACGCCAAATAAAATAAATTGCAACAAGGTATTTTTGTATTTTTGTATTTTTGGTTTAATAGATGTGAAAATAAAAGGCAAATAAAATAGAGCGCAAAGGCAAATAATATGAGAAAGAGACCCGGGGGTCGTAGGTTTCACTAGTGGCTGATGTCGCTTGAAGCTACATCGGTATTTCTCCAAAGAGGAAGGGATGATGCAGCACAGTGGCGGTAGGTATTTTCCTCAGATATGAAACCAAGGTTATCGAACCAGTAGGAGAACCAAGCAACGCAATGTAAACATCACCTGCAAACAAATAACAACTTCTCGCAACCCGACGTGTTAAAGGGGTTGTCAATCCCTTCCGGGGTATGGCGCCTCAAGATAGGCAAACAGATATGAGGTAAATTTGTAGTAGATTGATAGATCGAACGCCAAACAAATAAATAAGAATAAATTGCAGCAAAGTATTTTTGGGTTTTTGCATTAATAGATCTGAAAATAAACACAAATAAAAGTATATCACAAAGGCAAATAATATGAGAGAGAGACCCGGGGGCCGTAGGTTTCACTAGTGGCTCCTCTCGAGAAAAATAGCAAAGCGGTGGGTGAACAAATTACTATTGGGCAATTGATAGAACTTCAAATACTCATTACGATATCCAGGCAATGATCATTACATATGCATCACGTCCAAGATTAGTAGACCGACTCCTGCCTGCATCTACTACTATTACTCCACACATCGACCGCTATCCAGCATGCATCTAGTGTATTAAGTTCATGGAGAAATGGAGTAATGCAATAAGAAGGATGACATGATGTAGACAAGATCTATCTATGTAGAGATAGACCCCGTCGTTTTATCCTTAGTAGCAACGATACATACGTGTCGATTCCTTTTCTGTCACTGGGATCAAGCACCGTAAGATCGAACCCACTACAAAGCACCTCTTCCCATTGCAAGATAAATAGATCAAGTTAGCCAAACAAAACCCAAATATCGGAGAAGAAATACGAGGCTATAAGAGATCATGCATAAAAGAGATCAAAGAAACTCAAATACTTCCACAGATATAAAAAGATAGATGTGATCATAAACTCAAAGTTCGTCGATCCCAACAAACACATCGCAATAGAGTTACATCATATGGATCTCCAAGAGACCATTATATTGAGAATCAAGAGAGAGAGATGAAGCCATCTAGCTACTAACTACGGACCTGAAGGTCTACAAAGAACTACTCGTGGCTTCCCTGTTGGTTGCTTGATGTATGCTCCAAGTCTCCTGGATCATGTTCGCTAAGAAAATCACGTTCCCGAAGGTTTCATTCCGGTTGGACTCCGTTTGATATTCCTTTTCTTCGAAACCCTAAAATAGGCAAAAAAAAGCAATTCTGGGCTAGGCCTCTGGTTAGTAGGTTAGTCCCAAAAATAATATAAAAGTGGATAATAAAGCCCAATAATGTCCAAAATAGTAGATAATATAGCATGGAGCAATCAAAAATTATAGATACGTTGGAGACGTATCAAGCATCCCCAAGCTTAATTCCTGCTCGTCCTCGAGTAGGTAAATCATAAAAACGGAATTTTTGATGTGGAATGCTACTTGGAATATTTTCAATGTAATTCTTCTTAATTGTGGTATGAATATTCAGATCTGAAAGATTCAAGACAAAAGTTCAATATTGACATAGAAATAATCATACTTCAAGCATACTAACTAAGCAATTATGTCTTCTCAAAATAACATGGCCAAAGAAAGTTATCCCTACAAAATCATATAGTCTGGCTATGCTCTATCTTCACCACACAAAGTATTTAAATCATGCACAACCCCGATGACAAGCCAAGCAATTGTTTCATACTTTTGACATTCTCAAAACTTTTTCAATTTTCACGCTATACATGAGCGTGAGCCATGGATATAGCACTATAGGTGGAATAGAATGGTGGTTGTGGAGGAGACAAAAAGGAGAAGATAATCTCACATCAACTAGGCGTATCAACGGGCTATGGAGATGCCCAGCAATAGATATCAATGTGAGTGAGTAGGGATTGCCATGCAATGGATGCACTAGAGCTATAAGTATATGAAAGCTCAAACAGAAACTAAGTGGGTGTGCATCAAACTTGCTTGCTCACGAAGACCTAGGGCATTTTGAGGAAGCCCATCATTGGAATATACAAGCCAAGTTCTATAATGAAAAATTCCCACTAGTATATGAAGGTGATAACAAAGGAGACTCTCTACTATGAAGATCATGGTGCTACTTTGAAGCACAAGTGTGGTAAAAGGATAGTAGCATTGTTCCTTCTCTCTTTTTCTCTCATATTTTTTTAGGCCTTTTCTCTTTTTTTATGGCCTCCCCCTTTTTTTCGTCCGGAGTCTCATCCCGACTTGTGGGGTAATCATAGTCTCCATCATCCTTTCCTCACTTGGGACAATGCTCCAATAATGATGATCATCACACTTTTATTTTCTTACAACTCAAGAATTACAACTCGATTCTTAGAACAAGATATGACTCTATATGAATGCCTCCGGTGGTGTACCGGGATATGCAATGACTCATGAGTGACATGTATGAAAGAATTATGAACGATGGCTTTGCCACAAATACAATGTCAATTACATGATCATGCAAAGCAATATGACAATGATGGAGCGTGTCATAATAAACGGAACGGTGGAAAGTTGCATGTCAATATATCTCAGAATGGCTATGGAAATGCCATGATAGGTAGGTATGGTGGTTGTTTTGAGGAAGGTATATGGTGGGTGTATGATACCAGCTAAAGGTGCGCGGTATTAAAGAGGCTAGCAATGGTGGAAGGGTGAGAGTGCGTATGATCCATGGACTCAACATTAGTCATAAAGAACTCACATAATTATTGCAAAAATCTACAAGTTATCAAAGCAAAGTATTACGTGCATGCTCCTAGGGGGATAGATTGGTAGGAAAAGACCATCGCTTGTCCCCGACCGCCACTCATAAGGAAGACAATCAATAAATAAATCATGCTCCGACTTCATCACATAACGGTTCACCATACGTGCATGCTACGAGAATCACAAACTTTAACACAAGTATTTCTCAAATTCACAACTACTCAACTAGGATGACTCTAATATCACCATCACCATATCTCAAAACAATTATCAAGCATCAAACTTCTCTTAGTATTCAACACACTCATAAGAGAATTTAATTATTAATCTTGTATACCTAGCTGTAGCACCCACGATGCGGCTATATCTCCCACGTGTCGGAGCACGACTTAGAGGCATAACCGCATTGTAGGCATGTCGCAAGAGGGGTAATCTTTAGACATCCCATGTACTGAATATGAAAGGGATAAAGAGTTGTCTTACAATCGCCACTTCACACAATACATAAATATAGCATTACATCATCTAGAATACAATCAAGGTCTGACCACGGAACCAAAATAAAAGAAGACCACCCCTAATGCTAGATCCTCGATCGCCCCAACTGGGCTCCACTACTAATCGAAAGGAAAACGAAACAACACAACGAACACGATCTTCATCGAGCTCCCACTTGAACTCAGTCGCGTCACCTGCACTGGTCTCATCGACACCTGCAACTGGTTTTGGAAGTAATCTGTGAGTCACGGGGACTCAGCAATCTCACACCCTCGCGATCAAAACTATTTAAGCTTATGGGTAGGAAAAGGTAGTGAGGTGGAGCTGCAGCAAGCACTAGCATATATGGTGGCTAACTTACGCAAATGAGAGCGAGAAGAGAAGCAAAGGACGGTCGTGAACTAGAAGTGATCAAGAAGTGATCCTAAAGCAACTTACGTTCAAACATAACTCCACAATTGTGTTCACTTCCAGGACTCCGCCGGAAAGAGACCATCACGGCACGCGGTTGATGCATTTTAATTAAGTTAAGTGTCAAGTTCTCTACAACCGGACATTAACAAATTCCCATCTGCCCATAACTGTGGGCACAACTTTCGAAAGTTCAAAACCCTGCAGGGGTGTCCCAACTTAGCCCATCACAAGCTCTCACGGTCAACGAAGGATATTCCTTCTCCCAGGAAGACCCGATCAGAGTTGGAATCCCGGTTACAAGACATTTCTACAATGGTAAAACAAGACCAGCAAAACCGCCCGATGTGCCAACAAATCCCGATAGGAGCTACACATATCTCGTTCTCAGGGCACACCAGATGAACACTACGTACAACTAAAACCAACCCTCAAGTTTCCCTGAGGTGGCGCTGCAAGTGGATCTGTTTTGGACCAACACTCAGATGCGCACTGGCCCGGGGGTTTAAAATAAAGATGACCCTTGAGTCTGCAAAACCCAAGGGAAAAAGGCTTAGGTGGCAAATGGTAAAACCAAGGTTGGGCCTTACTAGAGGAGTTTTATTCAAGGCGAACTGTCAAGGGGTTCCCATTATACCCCAACCGCGTAAGGAACGCAAAATCAAGGAACATAACACCGGTATGACGGAAACTAGGGCGGCAAGAGTGGAACAAAACACTAGTCATAAGGCCGAGCCTTCCACCCTTTACCAAGTATATAGATGCATTAATTAAAATAAGAGATATTGTGATATTCCAACATATCCATGTTCCAACAAGGAACAAACTTCATCTTCACCTGCAACTAACAATGCTATAAGAGGGGCTGAGCAAAGCGGTAACATAGCCAAACAATGGTTTGCTAGGACAAGGTGGGTTAGAGGTTTGACATGGCAATATGGGAGGCATGATATAGCAAGTGGTAGGTATCGCATTATAGCAAAAGAACGAGCAACTAGCAAGCAAAGATAGAAGTGATTTCGAGGGTATGTTCATCTTGCATGAGATCCCACAAGGAAGAAGAACGAGTCCATGAAGAAGACAAACTGACGAGGTCGAACGAATCCTCACAAATGCGACGTTATCGGAACTAACCCGAAGAAGCAACACCGAAAAGAAGTAAACAACATGGTAAACAATCATCACATAAACATGGCATGATGCACAACCAAGTATGATGCATGTCTGGTTTTAAATATGCATGGCATGGCAAAGCAAAGTGCACAAACAATCCTACAAATTAAGTGGAGCTCAATATGCAACTCTATTGCATATTGACGAAACACCACATCCTTTTATTTAGTTTGCTCTTGGTTATATACTCATCAATATTAAATGTTCTTAAACATGGCAAGAGGTGAAGCATAATTAAACTAACTATCTAGGCAAGTTTAAATGAGGCCGAAACTACAAACAACAAGTCCGGAAAATCCTCATATGCATAATTTAGGTTTGGTACTCTTTTGCCCTAAATCATATTTTAGAGTTGTTAAACATGCAAAGTAAAGCCACCAAGTTAAACTAGGAATTTTTCTACCCCATTTACATATAAAGTTTATTTAAATCCGAGCTATGGTTAAGTAGTTATGAATTAAAGCATTTTAACATGGCATAGGAGCAAAATGAACAAACAACAAGTTTAAGCATTTTTGACATGGATGAAAGTTGCAAATTATTAGTCTACACAAAATTCTAAGCATTTTTCATATAAAGTTTAATTAATTCTGATGCATAGTTATTTAGGTGAGAGCATTTTAAAATGATGGCAAAATTCTGTAATTATGCATGCACTAGATATAAGGAAAAATGCCAGCAGGAAAAAAATGTAGCCGGGCCGAAACTAAGCAGAGGCCCAACATTAAGGGAAAAAAAGGAGGGCACTGGGGTTCTCACCAGGCCTCATGGGCCTTGGCCCAAGGCAGTGGAAACAACAGGCCGGCGGATCTGGTTGTGATCTGGTGATCGACTGGACCCGGGTCAACAAGGACGATTGGGAGCGGGGTAAAATGAGCTCCTCTGCTCGAAGGAAGCAAAGGCGCAGCGCAGCTGCGGGGCTGCGGGCACAGGGAGATGCGGCTCCGGCGGGCAGGGGCTGGACACGGGGTGGCGGAGCGGTGTGAATCCGGGCGGGGGTTCGAGGTAGAGGCGGCGCTCTCGGGGTCCGACGAGGACACGTCTTGAGGCGGAGCAAGGGCGCCAGAGGAGGCAAGCAACGACGGCGGCTTGGACGACACGAGGCTGAAGATGGCAGGGCGCGATGTTGGTGACGTGCTGGTGGGTCTTCGGCGACGAGGTGATTGAGGAGGCCGGCGTTGGGGAAGAACTCGAGGGAGATGGTTGCAGATCGATGGGACTTGGCCTCGGAGCAGCGGGGCAGTGATGTTGCCATCTACTGGTGCTAGTCGCTGGGGGTGACCGGTCAGGCGAAGGCGTGGAGAAGGCCAGGGCGAGGTGCTAGGCGACGGGGAGCTTCTCCTCGAGGAGGAGGAATAAACAGCGTGCGGTGGAGCTGGTCCTGCGAGAAAGTCCTCAGGTGCGGCCGCGCGGTGACAAAGAGAGGAACGGGAGAAGGAGAGGTGCAGCAGTCGCTGGCCGGCGGTGAGGTTGCAGCGAGGCTGCTCGGTCACGAAGGAGCAGAGAGCGCGAAGAGGTCCTCCGTTGGCTAGCAGGCAGCGCTTTGTTGGCCGGCGATGAGGGACTCCACGGTGGGCAGCTGCGGCTTCGGAGGCTCCATTCAGCGAAGAGACATGAGGGAAGTGGGTTAAATTTTGGATCGGGAACGGATCCCGAGGTGGATGGAGATCGGGTGGAGACGGCGGCTGATCCGAGGGAAGGAGACTGGGCGCTTGGTGGTTGGATGGATTTGGCTGGTGGTGTGTGGTGGTAGCTGAACGAGGAAGAAGGTGAGTGGCTGTGGTTGTCTCGAGGTGGACTCCGAGGAGGATTTGGAGAGAGGGTGGCGGCGGAAGAAGTGGATGGATGGGCCAGATCCCTAGGTTTTAGGGTTGCCCACTATTTATATTTCAAAGGGATTAGGGTAGAGGCTATCACGTCCCTACGATCGTAAACGGATGGCTGAGAAAAATATAGGTTGGGAAGTCCAATTAAGAAAACGGTGATGTTTTGTAGATGTTTGCGGATGATCCGGACACAACGGTGACGACTGCCCGGGTCGGGTCCGGGGAAGTTTCGGACGCGCACATGAGGGGTCGGTGCACTGTGCAAAGAGGGGTTTTCGGACCGTGCGATCGCATCGGACGGCTTCGGACGCGAAGAGGGGTAGGTGGATGGACTAGGTGGGCTGTGGCGAGGCTGAGAGGATAGAAGAGAGAGAGAGAGAGAGAGAGAGAGAGAGAGAGAGAGGAAGGTCCCAATAGCAGTTTTCGGAGACCGAAAACGTCCGACGTTAGACCGGCAGCGGTGCCGCTATAGTTATACGTTGGGGCATCAAACGGACTCCCAACGCGATGAAATTTGACAGGCGGTCTACCTACACTAAAATAAGACCGCACGCCAACTTTCAACCCATTCCGAGAACATTTTCCGGCCACTTATAAAATAATATTTCGGACATGCCGCGGGCGCGTGCGAGTGTGGTTGGACTCAGAACGGACAGCGGAGAGAACGGGGGAACCCGGACGGATGCAAGTTTTGAAAACATGATGATTCAATGCGGATGGTGACATGGCAAGATGCAACATGCAAACGAATGACAGAGCAACAATACGAATAACTGGAAGACACCTGGCGCAACGGTCTCGGGGTGTCACACTAGCACATAAGGATTATTTAAGAAAATTACCATGCTATTTAAGACACTCAAAATAATCTAAGTGAAGCATGAGAGATCAATAGTTTCTATAAAACAAATCCACCACCGTGCTCTAAAAGATATAAGTGAAGTACTAGAGCAAAACTATATAACTCAAAAGATATAAGTGAAGCACATAGAGTATTCTAATAATTTTCGAATCATGTGTGTCTCTCAAAAGGTGTGTACAGCAAATATGATTGTGGTAAACTAAAAAATAAAGACTCAAATCATACAAGACGCTCCAAGAAAAACACATATCATGTGGTGAATAAAAATATAGCTCCAAGTAAAGTTACCGATAGAAGTAAACGAAAGAGGGGATGCCTTCTGGGGCATCCCCAAGCTTTGGATTTTAGGTGTCCTTATATTATCTTGGGGGTGCCATGGGCATCCCCAAGCTTAGGCTCTTGCCACTCCTTGTTCCATAATCCATCAAATCTTTACCCAAAACATGAAAACTTCACAACACAAAACTTAAAGAAGAAAATCCCGTGAGCTCCGTTAGCGAAAGAAAATAAAAGACCACTTCAAGGTACTGTAATGAACTCATTCTTTATTTATATTGGTGTTAAACCTAATTTATTCCAACTTCTCTATGGTTTATAAACTATTTTAGTAGTCATAAATTCATCAAAATAAGCAAACAACACACGAAAAACAGAATCTGTCAAAAACAGAACAGTCTGTAGTAATCAGTAGCTAGCGCAAGATCTGGAACCCCAAAAATTATAACATAAATTGCTGGACGCGAGGAATTTATCTATTAATCATCTGAAAAACGAATTAACTAAATATCACTTTCCAAATAAAAATAGCAGCAGTTCTCGTAAGCACTAAAGTTTCTGTTTTTTACAGCAAGATTAACAAGACTTTCCCCAAGTCTTCCCAACGGTTCTACTTGGCACAAACACTAATTAAACACAAAAAACACAACCAAAACAGAGGCTATATAAATTATTTACTAAATAGGAGCAAAAATCAAGGAATAAAAATAAAATTGGGTTGCCTCCCAACAAGCGCTATCGTTTAACGCCCCTAGCTAGGCATAAAAAGCAAGGATAGATCTAGGTATTGCCATCTTTGGTAGGCAATCCATAAGTGGATCTCATAATAGATTCATAAGGTAATTTAATTTTCTTTCTAGGAAAGTGTTCCATGCCTTTCCTTAACGGAAATTATAATCTAATATTTCCTTCCTTCATATCAATAATTGCACCAATCGTTTTAAGGAAAGGTCTACCAAGAATAATAGGACATGAAGGATTGCAATCTATATGAAGAATGATAAAATCTACGGGCACATAATTCTTATTTGCAACAATAAGAACATCATTAATTCTTCCCATAGGTTTCTTAATAGTGGAATCCGCAAGGTGCAAGTTTAGAGAGCAATCATCAAAATCACGGAAACCTAACAAATCACACAGAGTCTTTGGAATCATGGAAACACTAGCACCCAAATCACACAAAGCATAGCATTCATGATCTTTAATTTCAATTTTGATAGTTGGTTCCCACTCATCATAAAGTTTTTTAGGGACAGAAACTTCCAACTCATCTTTTTCTTCATAAGATTACATCAAAGCATCAACGATATATTTAGTAAAAGCTTTATTTTGGCTATAAGCATGAGGAGAATTTAGCACGGATTGTAACAAGGAAATACAATATATCAAAGAGCAATTATCATAATTACATTCCTTGAAATCCAAAATAGTGGGTTCATTAATATCTAGAGTTTTGATTTCTTCAATCCCACTTTTATCAATTTTAGCATCAAGATCTAAAAACTCCAAATTCTTGGAACGCCTTCTAGGTAAAGGTGGATCATATTCAGTCCCATCATTATCAAGATTCATATTACAAAACAAAGATTTAATAGGGGACACATCAATAACTTTTAGATCTTCATCTTTATTATCATGGTCTTCAGGTTTAGCGGCCATCTTATTAACTAAGGTAGCCTGCTTATCCGAAACTTCAGCTATTAACTTCTCAAGACAAGCAATTTGGGATCTCAAACCATCAAATTCTTTAGACATATCATCCAGCTCTTTATTCATATAACTCATAAAGCTTTTTTGTTCCCTAAGCTCGTTTCTAAAGAAACTATTATGCTCAAATTGCAAGACCATAAAACTCCTAATGTTGCTTTCGATTTCTTCTAACCTTTTAAGGTGAAGATCACCAAATCGAGGAAGAGCCATCGAGACAAGCAAGCAATCCAACACACAAGCAAACAAGAAACGCGCAAAGAGAGGCAAATAGAGAAAGAGAGGGAGGATACAACGGCAAGGGTGAAGTGGGCGAGAGGAAAACGAGAGGCAAATGGCAAATAAAGTAATGCGGGAGATAAGGGTATGTGATGGGTACTTGGTATGTTGACTTCTGCGTAGACCTCCTCGGTAGCGGCGCCATAAATCCTTCTTGCTACCTCTGGAGCACTTGCGTTGGTTTTCCCTTGAAGAGGAAAGGGTGATGCAGCAGAGTAGCGTAAGTATTTCCCTCAGTTTTTGAGAACCAAGGTATCAATCTAGTAGGAGGCTACGCGTGAGACCCTCGCACCTACACAACACAAATAAATCCTCGCAACCAACGTGATAAGGGGTTGTCAATCCCTACACGGTCACTTAGGAGAGTGAGATCTGATAGATATGATAAGGTAATATTTTTGGTATTTTTTTGATAAAGATGCAAAGTAAAATAAAAACAAAGTAAATAACTAAGTGTTGGAAGATTAATATGATGAAGATAGACCCGGGGGCCATAGGTTTCACTAGTGGCTTCTCTCAAGAGCATATGTATTCTATGGTGGGTGAATGAATTACTGTTGAGCAATTGACAGAATTGAGCATAGTTCTGAGAATATCTAGGTATGATCATGTATTTAGGCATCACTTCCAAGACAAGTAGACCGACTCCTGCCTGCATCTACTAGTATTACTCCACACATCGACCACTATCCAGCATGCATCTAGAGTATTAAGTTCATAAGAATAGACTAACGCCTTAAGCAAGATGACATGATGTAGAGGGATAAATTCATGCAATATGATAAAAAAACCCATCTTGTTATCCTCGATGGCAACAATACAATACGTGCCTTGCTGCCCCTACTGTCACTTGGAAAGGACACCGCAAGATTGAACCCAAAGCTAAGCACTTCTCCCATTGCAAGAAAGATCAATCTAGTAGGCCAAACCAAACTAATAATTCGAAGAGACTTGCAAAGATAACCAATCATACATAAAATAATTCAGAGAAGATTCAAATATTGGTCATAGATAAACTTGATCATAAACCCACAATTCTTCGGTCTCAACAAACACACCGCAAAAGAAGATTACATCGAATAGATCTCCACAAGAGAGGGGGAGAACTTTGTATTGAGATCCAAAAAGAGAGAAGAAACCATCTAGCTAATAACTATGGACCCGTAGGTCTGAGGTAAACTACTCACACTTCATCGGAGAGGCTATGGTGTTGATGTAGAAGCCCTCCGTGATCAATGCCCCCTCCGGCGGAGCTCCGGAACAGGCCCCAAGATGGGATCTCATGGATACAGAAAGTTACGGCGGTTGTCGGTGTCAAAACCGGCGCATCTCGGGTAGGGGGTCCCGAACTATGCGTCTAAGACGAATGGTAACAGGAGGCAGGGGACACGATGTTTACCCAGGCTCGGTCCCTCTTGATGGAGGTAATACCCTATGTCCTGCTTGATTGTTCTTGATGATATGAGTATTAGAAGAGTTGATCTACCACGAGATCAAAGAGGCTAAACCCTAGAAGCTAGCCTATGGTATGATTGTCTGTTGTCCTATGGACTAAACCCCTCCGGTTTATATAGACACCGGAGGGGGCTAGGGTTACACAAGGTCGGTTACAAAGGAGGAGATATACATATCCGTATTGCCTAGCTTGCCTTCCACGCCAAGTAGAGTCCCATCCGGACACGGGACGAAGTCTTCAATCTCGTAACTTCATTGTCCAACAGTCCGGCCAAAGGATATAGTCCGGCTGTCCGGAGACCCCCTAATCCAGGACTCCCTCAATAGCCCCTGAACCAGGCTTCAATGACGATGAGTCCGGCATGCAGTATTGTGTTCGGCATTGCAAGGCGGGTTCCTCCTCTGAATACACCATGGAAGAGTTTGAAATACAAGGATAGTGTCCGACCCTGCAAATTAAGTTCCACATACCATCGTAGAGAGAATAATATTTCCACAAATCTATTCTGCTGACACGTTTTGACAGCATGGCATCACGCCACGGCCCAGTCATTATTCGAACCGTTTTTCTTAACCAGCTCTGCACATAACGCGAGGCGGTTTCCTTGACACGTCTTGTCAAAGCAGAGATCGTGTCCCCCTTATCACGGGATTCTCATCAATACAAACGTGGGTAACCCAACCGTGCATGTTGGTATGACTCCTAGATCTTAGGTAAGTCTCAAACGGCCACGAGGAGGACGCCTGATATTCACCCCGCCCCGAGCTCTAACACCCAAAGCTCGTGTAAGGTGCTTCAGACCTTCAACTATGTCTGGATCCAACCTTCAAGGTCAGTGGATGCCTTCCTCCGTCACAGAGGAGGACATCAAGAAGTTGAGAGAGGCCAGATATCTGACCGCCGAAATTTCACATAGGCTGCCCGCCTGAGGGCAGGTCGTCCCTACTCCCGAACCCAACGAGAGCGTTGTGTTCATCACCCACTTCCTCCGAGGACTAGGCCTCTCTCTGGATCCCTTTGTTAGGGGTCCTATGTTCTATTATGGGCTGGATTTTCATGATCTGGCCCCGGATTCCCTTCTTCACATCTCATCATTTATTGTCGTATGTGAGGCCTTCCTCTGCATTACCCCTCACTTTGGCCTGTGGCTCAAGACTTTCGATGTGAAGCCGAAGATGATCGAGGGGCAGCATGCAGCGTGCGGAGGTGCTTTAATAAGAAAAATCATTGTCGCTCCATGGCCAGAGGGTTCCTTCCCAAAGTATCTGGATTGTGGCAACGGGAGTGGTTTTACGTCACAGCTCCCCGAAGTGCCAAGTGGGTAGCTGCCCCCACCTTTCGCTCGAGCCCCCCACCGCAACTGATGTCATGGATCAACAGGGGGCTGAGCTGGGGTCCAACCAAGGACGTGCCGATACTGCAAAGCCGTATCCGAGATCTCTTTGAGAGAGATTTCAGTCCGGTTATGGTAGTGCAAGTTATGCTAGTTCGTCGAGTCTAGCCTTGCAAACGCCAGCCCCTCCGCATGTGGGAATTCAACCCGGAAGGACCGTGTGCTATTCAGCATTTCCTCGGCCTGACGCACGAAGAGATGTACAAATCGTTCTTTGGACCCCAAATAGAGTGTTCGGACACCACCGAGGACGTGGGCCTGAGTTGCAACCGCCCCGCTGCCCAAGTAAGTAATCCCATGCCGAACCTGTTGTCCTTTTATTTATCATGTCATCATTCTACAGAGCCGCCTTTTGACCAGGATTGGATAACAAAGGCGATGATGATCAGGTATTCGGCCCCCCTTCCTGAGGGCTTGGAAAATCCGGTACTGGACAAGATGCTCGAGCCAGCGCCTTATCCAGTGTCCTCAAAGGAAGATGATGGGGGGAATGAAGAGGGCGAAAGCAGGCCTCACTCCCTACTTATTCCAGTCGGGGGAATGAGCACCTCCGTGAGGGAGGACAATCAAAGGGAAGAATCTAACATTCTCTCTCCCCGGGGAAGGAAGAGGACTACCTCTGAAGATCCGGAAACTAAGGCTTCCAAATGTGAGAAGAAATCTTCATCAGAGGGTCCTGCCTCGGAGGGTATTCTTGCCGCACAATGTCCGCGCGGGGATTAGCCCTCTACCGAGCTATAAGTAATCAAAAAGTACTTAATAGTGAAAACATCCTACCTTACTTCCGAAGACAATAACCGATGCTTATAAATTGTAGTCCGGATCGTAGCCCTTCTCGACAGAGTTCATCTTCAGGGGATCTTCTTCCAGAGATGATGGAGAGAGAAACGCCTCCCTCGGACACCCCGCCTCAAGAAGCAGGCGACCTTGAAGTGTCGTCGCGAAGGGTATCTCCGGGACCACTAGGACTAGAGGATAACCCTTTGGCTACCCGGAATCCCCAGTATCCGGCTCCTACGGAGGGCGATAGCAAGGGTCCATACAGTGTGCGGTCGGACGCGCTGAAGGATCTTCTAAGGCAAGCGGCCATCTCGAAAGCGCATCGTACGCTAATGGGTACGGTAATTGAAAGGATTTCATCTGCTGAAAGCGGTTTGCATGAAGACTTTACGAGTCTGCTAAAAGGCTTCGAGGTACGTGAAATAATGTATGTTTTTAACAGTACCACATACGTTAGGTATGCCCTATGCAGATAGTAGCCCCCGAGACTCTGGTTGTCGTCGAAAACGGCGGCAAACAGAGGATCATAGTCCTAGGTAATAACTAGACCGCCTTTATGTGCAGGTGTCTGAAGCTCTGGTGGCTAGCCGGACTGATGGGTTTGCCGAGCTAAAGCGGCAACTTGATGCGGCAGATGCCGACATCGTGCTTGTCAATAAGCGGCTTGACGAGGCACAGGGTGAGTGATTTTTCTGGTGATCGTCACATAATAAGAGTAGCATGATGCCAGTATCTTTAATATGTTGTGACTGTAGATGGAGCTGCCATCGTGGAGACACTTCGGGCGGAGCTTGCCCGAGCCAAGGAGCAAGCAAGGAGTAGCAGTGCGGCCGCTCTAAAGGCGGCCGAAGAGTTAAGGGTCGAACAGGCCGTGCATTGCGAGAGCAAGGAAAAATAGCCAAGATGGTTGTAGAGTTAAAAGATGCCGCTGACCGTTACCAGCTTCTTGAAGAAGAAAACTGGGCGAAGGCGACGGACCTGGAGAAGGCCCTGGTAGCTGCCAAGGAAGCCCGCTCCAGAATTAGAGCGATGAAGGAGGAGCTGAATCAAGCTGCAGATATCATGTCTAGGAAGCCCTTCTTGTTGCGGACTAAGTTCGGAGATCTGAAGTATGCTCCTCTGGACCGGCTATGGAGTTCTGCGGACGCGTACATGGATTTGGCTGCAAGTGCTGCTGATGCAGCCGAGTACTTCAAGGATCAGAAAGGTCCGGAAGTGGAAAAGCTGTTCTGGTCACAGTTTCACGCTCCAGTCCATCCACTGCTGTTGAATGAGCGATTGGCCGAGTGGGCCGAGCTCCATAGGTTGTCCGGACTTGCCATGAGGTCCGTTGTGGATCACCTGTGGCCGGGAGGCCAAGGCCGAATAGCTACTTTAGCTTAGTGCAACAATTCCTTGGTGTTGTGCCACACATCGGCGTGCATAGAGGGTGAGCGTATGGCCCTTGCCCGTGTCAAGACATACTGGGCGGAGATGGAGGCCACCACTGTTGCAACACAGGGTTCGACCGTAGGCCGAGTGGCTGCCGAGCACTACTTTGAAGAAGTTCTTGAAGGCGCTCGTTCGATAGAGGCTCAGTGCTCGAAGAATATTATGTTCTAGTGACATGTATTCCCATTGTACAAACAAAGTTTTACTGAATTATCAAGGCTGTATTTATATTTTTGCCCGAAAGTACTAAGATGCCTCCTGTGCAGCCGTTTATGTATATATGTATATAACCTGAAAGTTTGCAGTCGTCGACTTCCGCCCCCACGCATATAATGCGGGGGTGTTCGCAAAAGATGCATATCCCCACTTAATCCAACATCTTGGTCCGTTAAGGAGGTGATAGCGCAGTGAACGAGGCAATCAGACTATATTGCTTTAACACTTTCACTTAGCCATAGGAGTTTGACAGTGGGGCTACTATATAGCCCCTGGTACTTCTGCGCTTGTCCGAATACGTGGCACGTACGTACATGACCGGGAAACGGCCCTTCGTTAATGCGGAGGAATCCCGAAGATTCCGATGAGTCATCGAGTGGTTGACCAGTCTCTCGCTATATCATGACAGTCAGTTTTCGGCTTTCTCTACTGAGGTGCTCATCCAGATGAACTAGGGCACAATCGCAGTAGTTCTCCCAGTGCTACCTTAGCCGATATAACGGAACGTAAGGTACCAAAACGTGGGAGCCGGGCAAACCCAACATTTGACCAAAGACATGATTCGGAGCTGATGCATATAGGGCCAAACTCGCGACGCCGAACACTCCCTAAGGTGTTCGATCTTTATAACATATACCGGGCTAAACAATGCCCTTAATAAGAAACCCCATGTGTCCGGGTACGTGCAAAATCCTGGCGTGGCCACATGCTAATAATGCCAGCATCCTTCTCGGTTGTGTGGAGTATCCGGAGGATACGAGCAACAAGAGACAGTAAAAAAGGTTTACAGGGTCTTAATCTAAAAAGAAACCTTTGGGCGGGTCCCTGCTGCATGTCTGTGCCTGTGTCTCTGTTGTGCCGTGTCCTGGACGGGTGTAGCACGATTGTCATCTGTAAAAGGAAAGAACTTAGGTGAAATTTGTCGTGCCAAAAAGAAGAGTTGGTTATTATCAATGAACTATCAAAATTCAAGAGAAGCCAAGTTGAGTCGGGCTGGCCCTGATTACACGCGGGAAGCCCCTGGTATCGTTTATGAGGGTTTGATCATCAAACCAATCTCATGTATATATGATGGAATGCCGGATTCGTTTGACCGTGTTCGTGGACTTGACGACCTGCCATTTTTCAGGTTGGTGAGGTCGTCTAGTTTGCGGCTACTAGAGTCGCCGCATCCTCTTCCGTACGTGGGAAACGTTCGGTATTTCCTCTAACTGAGATGATGCCACGTGGACCGGGCATCTTAAGCTTGAGAAAAGCATAATGCGGTATTGCGTTAAAACGAGCGAAAGTCGTTCTTCCGAGTAGTGCTTGATAGCCACTTCGGAATGGGGCAATGTGAAAAGTTAACCTTTCGCTTCAGAAATTATCGGGAGAACCGAATACCACCTCTAGTAGTAGAGAGCAGGTACAGCGGGCCTCTTGGCCTGGTATTACTCCCTTTAAGGTAGTATTACTGTGGCTTATTTGTGTCCAGTCTATCCCCATTTTGCAGACTGTGTCCTGATATATCAGATTTAGATCACTACCGCCGTCCATGAGGACTCGTGTGAAATGGTACCCATTTATTATTGGGTCTAACACCAAGGCCGTCCGTCCTTCGTGCCGGATATTTGTCTCATGATCCCTACGATCAAAAGTGATCGGGCAGGCCAACCAGGGGTTGAACCTAGGGGTGATGGGCTCTATGGTGCGTGTGCCTCGGAGTGCATGCTTGCTTCTCCTCTTTGTCACATGGATCACGTTTACTATTTTAACCTCTGGTGGGAACTTTTTTTTCCTCCGGCGCTTTGCTGGTGAGGCTCATCCTCATCTTCGCTTGGTGTCTCTTCCCCATTGTGTTCGGCGTTTAGCTTACCGGCTTGCTTGAAGACCCAACATTCTCGGTGGGTATGATTTGCAGGTTTGTCTGGGGTGCCATGAATCTGACAGAGTTTGTCAAGAGTTTTGTTTAGGCCAGATTGTCCTTCTCTGCTGCCCTTGAAAGGCTTTTTCCGCTCACCTGGTCGGGAGCCCCTGAATCCGGCGTTTACCGCCGTGTTATTTGGGCTAACTTCTTTAATTCAATGCTTGTTTTTGCTGTGTCATGGTTTACCATTGCCATCCCTGACTTCGGATGTGCTTGGGTCGCTGGTGCTGCTACAGGCCAACCAACTGTCCTCGCCCGCACAAAAGGGGGTCATGAGGCTTGTTAGGGCTGCCATTGTTCTCGGTTTTCTTGACCGAGGTGTCTGGCGAGCCATTCGTCTCAGACGCTGTGTTTAAAAGCTGCTAAGGCTTCAGCGTCCGGACAGTCAATGATTTGGTTCTTCTTGGTGTTGAACCTGTTCCATAGCTTTCGGGCGGACTCTCCGGACTGTTGGATTATATGACTTAATCGTCTGCATCCGGTGGTCAGACATAAGTCCCTTGAAAATTGGCCCGAAAAGCATCCTCGAGCTCTTCCCAACTTCCAATTGAGTTTCCGGGGAGGCTTTTCAGCCAGTGCCGAGCTGGGCCTTTAAGCTTGAGGGGCATGTATTTATTGGCATGGAGATCGTCTCCACGAGCCATATGAATATGGAGGATGAGGTCCTCTATCCAGACTCCAGGGTTTGTGGTTCCGTCATACGCCTCTATGTTCACCGGTTTGAATCCTTCTGGGAATTCGTGATCCAGCACCTCATCAGTGAAATATAAGGGGTGTGCGACACCCCTATATTGGGATGCGCCATGGTGTTCGGATGGTTGTAGTATTCGGTGTTGGTTTTGTACCGTAGCGCGCTTCCTAGATCCATAGATAGATCTGGTCACGTGGGATTTTTGACGCAAGTTCTCACGTAGATCGTGTGTTGACTTATGCGCGACTTTGTTAGCCGCTCTATCGCGTTCACAAGGTGGTGGATCCGGCCGGTTGGCCGTATCACTTTTCGGCTGTATGGGCTCTAAGGCCTCATCGTCGAATTCCGGTAATAGCTTGCGCTTTGGATAGCTATTTTTATGGTAACTTCCACCATACTTTGTTACTTTGTTCCACTTGCTGTTGAGCGTATCTTGTGTGACCTTGAGCCTTTGCTTCTGTTTCTTCAGGCTCCTCGCTGTGGCAATAAGCCTTCTGCGGAGGTTTTCTTGCTCCAAGTGCGTTTCTGAGATGATGTGTGCATCTTCGACCGGACTGTTTTCTTCCCTAGACGGGGTTTGATGAGGCTTATCCTTGGCATCGTCGTGGTCGAACGTTGGATCCGTACTATGTTTGCAGTTTGCATCTTGATCGTGCTCTGCCATCGGGGTGGTGCAGTCATTGTTTCTTCTAGAGTCGACTGGACTGTTATTTCCTCTTGCATTGTTATCGTTGTTTTTGCTATGGCGGGACTTAGAGCGGCGCCGCTGACGTCGGCGCCGGGGTTGCTTGGAGGGGGCATCCTCTGCTGTCTCTTTGCCATTGCCCTCTCTGGGTGTATCCACCATGTATATGTCATGCGATGAAGTGGCGGTCCAGCGCCCTATGGGCGGTGGTTCATGTTCGTCTCCCACATCGTCGTCCATGCCATCGATGTCTTTGGAGTCAAAGTCGAGCATGTCGGTCAAGTCGTCGACAGTGACTACTAAGTGGGTGGTGGGTGGGCAGAGAATTTCTTCGTCGTCCGCATCCCATTCTAGCCGGACATAGTTCGGCCAAGGTTCTCCTGACAGGGAGAGAGACCTTAATGAATTTAGCACATCTTCGAAAGGTGAGGGTTGAAAGATATCCGCGGAGGTGAACTCCATGATTGGCGCCCCATCGGATTCAACAGGCACGTATGTAGGCGGCTCGGAGTCCGTGGCCGGGGATAAATCCAGTGGTTCGGCAACGCGGCTCTCGAAAGGGGTGAAGTCAGTATCTGGCTCTATCGCCACTGAGAGTGCGGCCTCCATGGCGGGGTCTATCCCTCCGCTCTTGGATGGCGCGATTTGCTCCGGATTAACGGCCGGAGTAGCTGCGGATGCGATCTCTCGAACACTGTCCGACGATAGAGTTACGTCTTGCTCGTCGTGACTTTGCGGCACGTCCGGCATGGGCTCGAAACCGTCCAAGATCAAGTCTCCGCGTATGTCGGCTGTGTAGTTCAAGTTTCCAAATCTGAGCTGATGGCCAGGGGCGTAGCTTTCGATCTGCTCCAGATGGCCAAGCGAATTGGCCCGTAGTGCGAAGCCGCCGAATACGAAGATCTGTCCAAGGAGGAAAGCCTCACCCTGGACCGCATCACTAGCGATGATCGAAGGAGCCATCAAGCCTTATGGTGATGACACAGTGGAACCCCCAATGAAAGCACCAATGTCGGTGTCAAAACCGGCGGATCTCGGGTAGGGGGTCCCGAACTGTGTGTCTAAGGCGGATGGTAACAGGAGGCAGGGGACACGATGTTTACCCAGGTTCGGGCCCTCTTGATGGAGGTAATACCCTACGTCTTGCTTGATTGTTCTTGATGATATGAGTATTACAAGAGTTGATCTACCACGAGATCAAAGAGGCTAAACCCTAGAAGCTAGCCTATGATATGATTGTCTGTTGTCCTATGGACTAGAACCCTCCGATTTATATAGACACCGGAGGGGGCTAGGGTTACACAAGGTCGGTTACAAAGGAGGAGATATACATATCCGTATTGCCTAGCTTGCCTTCCACGCCAAGTAGAGTCCCATCCGGACACATGACGAAGTCTTCAATCTCGTATCTTCATAGTCCAACAGTCCGGCCAAAGGATATAGCCCGGCTGTCCGGAGACCCCCTAATCAAGGACTCCCTCAGCGGAGGAATTAGGGTTTTGGCTCCGTATCTGATCGTTTGGGGGTACATAGGTATATATAGGAGGAAGAAGTACGTTGGTGGAGCAACAAGGGGCCCACGAGGGTGGAGGGCGCGCCTAGGGGAGGGGGGTAGGTGCGCCCCTACCTCATGGCTTCCCTGTTGGTTGCTTGACGTATGGTCCAAGTCTCCTGGGTCATGTTCGGTGAGAAAATCACGTTCCCGAAGGTTTCATTCCGTTTGGACTCCGTTTGATATTCCTTTTCTTCGAAACCCTAAAATAGGCCAAAAAAACAGCAATTCTGGGCTGGGCATCCGGTTAGTAGGTTAGTCCCAAAAATAATATAAAAGCGGATAATAAAGCCCAATAATGTCAAAAACAGTAGATAATATAGCATGGAGCAATCAAAAATTATAGATACGTTAGAGACGTATCAGAAACACACTCGCATATTAACTACACCCAATACTCAAGTACGATCATATTGCCTCCTAGTTGGTGCTTTTGTAAGAGAAGATGGAGACTCAAATTCAAAATAAAAATTGCATAAAGTAAAAGGAAGGCCCTTCGTAGAGGGAAGTAGGGATTTGTAGATGTGCCAGAGCTCAAAGCGGAAAACTTAGAGATAAAAACATTTTGGGAGGTGTATCCATGCCACCAACGAAAATGACTTAGAATTCCCAATACTTTCCATGAATAGATATATCATAGGCGGTTCCCAGACAGAAAATAAAGTTTACTCCTTTTTCCACCATACTTTCACTTTCCATGGCTAACCGTATCCACGGGTGCCCTCCATACCAACACTTTTCAAGGAATTTATTATTTGACAACATAAAATAAATTCATTTTTTTGCATTTCGAGACTGGGAATCCCTAATACCTTTGCCTTACTCTCGTGCAATGACAAGTGAATAAACACTCATCTTGAGAATAACACATCTAGCACTTAAAATATTAGCCATCCCTCACCGCTCCACGAGCGAAACGAACACACAAAAGAGATGTTTATTTTTGAAAATTAGAGATGGCACATGCAAATTTGCTTAGAATGGCAAAACAATACCGCATATAGGTAAATATAGTGGACTCATGTGGCAAAACTGGTTTAATGGTTTTTGGATGCACAAGTACTGATCATACTTAGTGCAAAATGAAGGCTAACAAAAGATTGGGAAGCGACCAACTAAGAAATGAATAATCTCATAAGCGATAATTAAGTATAATTAACACCGAATAATGCACCATAAGTAGGATATAATTTTGTTGCATAAATATTGACTTTTGTGCTTGCATAGGGAATCACAAACCTTAACACCAATATTCTTACTAAAGCATAATTACTCATCAAGATGACTCACATATCACACCATCATATCTCAAAACTATTACTAAGAATCAAATTTATTTTGTCCAATGATCTTCATGAAAGTTTTTATTATATCCTTCTTGGATATCTATCACTTTGGGGCTCATTTTCATGTGTTGCTTTTGACAAGCTCAAACAAATATACATGAAGATCATGAGCATAATATTTCTTTCTCTCAAATTAATTTAAGTGAAGAAAGAGAGAATTTCTTGAAAATTTTACTAACTCTCAAATAAATCTAAGTGAAGCAAGAGAGCATTTCTTCAAAAATATTAAGCACACCGTACTAAAAAACGATATAAGTGAAGCACTAGAGCAAGTCCATAGCTCATAAAAATTTAAGTGAAGCCGATACGTCCATTTTGCATCATGCTTTTATATCAATATTTATTCCATTATGGGCTGTTATTACACATTATGTCACTATACTTATGCCTATTCTCTCTTATTTTACAAGGTTTACATAAAGAGGGAGAATGCCGGCAGTTGGGATTTTGGGCTGGAAAAGTAGCAAATATTAGAGACCTATTCTGCACAGCTCCAAAAGTCCCGAAACTTCACGGAAGATGTTTTCCAAATATATAAAAAATACTGAGAGCAAGAACTTCACCAGGGGGCCACACCCTGCCCGCGAGGGTGGGGGGTGCGCCCTACCCCCTAGGCACGCCCCCTACCTCGTGGGCCCCCTGGTGGCCCTCCGGTGGCCATGTTCCGCTATATGGAGTCTTTCGATGGAAAAAAATCATAAGCCATCTTCTCGGACGAAACTCCGCCGCCACGAGGCGGAACCTTGGCAGAACCAATCTAGGGCTCTGGCGGAGCTGTTCTGCCGGGGAAACTTCCCTCCCGGAGGGGGAAATCATCTCCATCGTCATCACCAACGCTCCTCTCATCGGGAGAGGGCAATCTCCATCAACATCTTCATCAGCACCATCTCACCTCAAAACCCTAGTTCATCTCTTGTATCCAATTCTTGTCTCCTAGTCCGGGATTGGTGCTAGTAGGTTGCTAGTAGTGTTAATTACTCCTTGTAGTTGATGCTAGTAGGTTTAATTGGTGGAAGATCATATGTTCAGATCCTATATGCATATTAATACCCCTCTGATTATGAACATGTTTATGCTTTGTGAGTAGTTACTTTTGTTCCCGAGGACATGGGAGAAGTCTTGCTATTAGTAGTCATGTGAATTTGGTATTCGTTCGATATTTTGATGAGATGTATGTTGTCTCTCCTCAAGTGGTGTTATGTGAACGTCGACTACATGAAACTTCACCATTATTTGGGCCTAGAGGAAGGCATTGGGAAGTAATAAGTAGATGATGGGTTGCTAGAGTGACAGAAGCTTAAACCCTACTTTGTGCGTTGCTTCGTAAGGGGCTGATTTGGATCCATATGTTTCATGCTATGGTTAGGTTTATCTTAATACTTTTGTTGTAGTTGCGGATGCTTGCAATAGAGGTTAATCATAGTGGGATGCTTGTCCAGGCTTGTCCTTTGCTACAAAAAGGATTGGGCCACCTTGCTGCACCTTATTTACTTTTGTTACTTGTTGCTTGTTACAAATTATCTTATCACAAAACTATCTGTTACCACTTATTTCAGTACTTGCAGAGAATACCTTGCTGGAAACCGCTTATCATTTCCTTCTGCTCCTCGTTGGGTTCGACACTCTTACTTATCGAAAGGACTACGATAGATCCCCTATACTTGTGGGTCATCAAGACTCTTTTCTGGCGCCGTTGCCGGGGAGTGAAGCGCCTTTGGTAGGTGGAATTTGGTAAGGAAAGATTTATATAGTGTGCTGAAATTTACTGTCACTTGTTACCATGGAAAGTAATCCTCTGATGGGCTTGTTCGGGGTATCTTCACCCCGACCAGTAGAGCAAAGAGTTGCTCCTCAACCTACTGAACCTACTGAAAATGAAAATGAAAATGAAAATGCTTGCTTTGAAGTTCCTTCGGGTATGATAGAAAAACTGCTAGCTAATCCTTTTTTAGGAGATGGAACAAAACATCCTGATGAACATCTGATATATGTGGATGAAGTTTGTGGATTATTTAAGCTTGCAGGTGTACCCATAGATGTTGTTAAGAAGAAGGTCTTCCCTTTATCTTTGAGGGGAGATGCATCGACATGGTATATGCTATGTGATGATATGAGGTCTTGGAATTACAAAGGATTGAAATTGGAATTTCATCAAAAGTTTTATCCTATGCATCTTGTTCACCGTGATCGCAATTAAATATATAATTTTTGGCCTCGCGAAGGAGAAAGCATCGCTCAAGCTTGGGGGAGGCTTAAATCAATGTTATATTCATGCCCCAATCATGAGCTCTCGAGAGAAATGATTATCGAAAAATTTTATGCTTGGCTTTCTGGTAACAATCGCACAATGCTTGATACTTCTTGTGCTGGCTCTTTTATGATGAAGACTATTGAATTCAAATGGGATTTATTGGAAAGAATTAAATGCAACTCTGAAGATCGGGACCTCGACAATGGTAAGGAGTCAGGTATGACACCTAGTTTAGATTGTGTTAAATCTTTTATGGATACCGATATTTTTCATAAATTTAGCACTAAATATGGACTTGACTGTGAGATAGTAGCTTCTTTCTGTGAATCTTTTGCTGCTTATGTTGATCTCCCCAAGGAGAAGTGGTTTAAATATCATCCTGTCATAGAAGTAAAAGTAGCTGCACCTATTAAAGTTGAAGAAAAGACTATCACTTATAATGATCCTACTGTTCCTACTTCTTATGTTGAGAAACCACCTTTCCCTGTTAGGATAAAGGATCATGCTAAAGCTTCAACTGTAGTTTGTAAAAGCAATATTAAAACATATACACCTCCTGAGCAAGTTAAAGTTGAACCTAATATTGCTATTGTTAAAGATCTCTTATCTGATAATATAGATGGGCATGTTATTTATTTCTGTGATGAAACTGCTAGAATTGCTAAACCCCATGATAAGGATAAACCTAAACATGTGGTAGGCATGCCTGTTATTTCTGTTAAAATAGGAGATCATTGTTATCATGGCTTATGTGATATGGGTGCTAGTGCTAGTGCAATACCTTATTCTTTATACCAAGAAGTTATGCATGATATTGCACCTACTGAGATGGAAGATATTGATGTCACAATTAAACTTGCCAATAGAGATACTATTTCATCAGTGGGAATTGTTAGAGATGTTGAAGTCTTGTGTGGGAAAACTAAATATCTTGCTGATTTTCTTGTTCTTGATTCCCCACAAGATAGCTTTTGTCCCATTAGATTTGGTAGACCCTTCTTAAATACTGTTAATGCTACCATAGATTGCAAAAGAGATATTTTTACTATCGGTTTAGATGATATGAATCATGAATTTAATTTTTCTAAATTTAGTAGACAACACCGTGAAGAAGAATTACCTAGTAAGGATGAAATTATTGGTCTTGCTTCTATTGCCGTACCTCCTAGTGATCCTTTAGAACAATACTTGCTAGACCATGAAAATGATATGTTTATGAATGAAAGAAGGGAATTAGATGAAGTATTCTTTAAACAGGAACCTATTCTGAAAAACAATTTACCTATTGAAATCCTAGGGGATCCTCCTCCACCCAAGGGTGATCCCGTGTTTGAGCTTAAACCGTTACCTGATACTCTTAAATATGCTTATCTTGATGAGAAAAAGATATATCCTGTTATTATTAGTGCTAACCTTTCAGAGCATGAGGAAGAGATATTATTGAAAACTCTGAAGAAGCACCGCACTGCTATTGGGTACACTTTTGATGATCTTAAGGGCATTAGTCCCACTCTATGTCAACATAAAATTAATTTGGAAGAAGATGCTAAACCAGTTCGTGATCATCAACGCCGGCTGAATCCTAAAATGAAAAAAGTGGTAAGAAAGGAGATACTAAAGCTCCTTGAGGCAGGTATAATTTATCCCGTTGCTGATAGTCAATGGGTAAGCCCTGTCCATTGTGTCCCTAAGAAGGGAGGTATTACTGTTGTTCCTAATGATAAAGATGAATTGATTCCTCAAAGAATTATTACAGGTTATAGGATGGTAATTGATTTCCGCAAATTAAATAAGGCTACTAAAAAGATCATTACCCCTTACCTTTTATCGATCAAATGCTAGAAAGATTGTCCAAACATACACATTTTTGATTTCTAGATGGTTATTCTGGTTTCTCTCAAATACCTGTGTCAGCCAAAGATCAATCAAATACTACTTTTACATGCCCTTTTGGTAATTTTGCTTATAGACATATGCCTTTTGGTTTATGTAATGCACCTGCTACCTTTCAAAGATGTATGATGGCTATATTCTCTGACTTTTGTGAAAAGATTTGTGAGGTTTTCATGGACGACTTTTCCGTCTATGGATCTTGTTTTGATGATTGCTTGAGCTACCTTGATCGAGTTTTGCAGAGATGTGAAGAAACTAATCTTGTCTTGAATTGGGAAAAGTGCAACTTTATGGTGTTTGAAGGTATTGTCTTCGGTCATAAAGTTTCTGAAAGAGGTATTGAAGTTGATAAAGCCAAGGTTGATGCTATTGAAAAGATGCCATGTCCCAAGGACATCAAAGGTATAAGAAGTTTCCTTGGTCATGCCGGTTTTTATAGGAGGTTCATTAAGGACTTCCCGAAAATTTCTCGGCCTCTGACTAATTTATTACAAAAAGATATACCATTTGTCTTTGATGATGATTGTGCAGAAGCATTTGAAATACTTAAGAAATCATTGATCTCTGCACCTATTGTTCAGCCACCTGATTGGAATTTACCCTTTGAAATTATGCGTGATGCTAGTGATTATGCAGTAGGTGTTGTTCTAGGACAAAGAGTTGATAAGAAACTAAATGTTATTCAATATGCTAGTAAAACTCTAGACAATGCTCAAAGAAATTATGCTACTACTGAAAAAGAATTCTTAGCGGTTGTATTTGCTTGTGATAAGTTTAGACCGTATATTGTTGATTCTAAAGTAACTATTCACACTGATCATGCTGCTATTAAATATCTTATGGAAAAGAAAGATGCTAAACCTAGACTTATTAGATGGGTTCTCTTGATACAAGAATTTGATTTGCATATTATTGATAGAAAAGGAGCTGAGAACCCCGTTGCAAACAACTTGCCTGGTTAGAAAATGTGCTTGATGACCCACTACCTATTGATGATAGCTTTCCTACTGAGCAATTAAATGTCATAAATGCTTCTCATACTGCTCCATGGTATGCTGATTATGCTAATTACATTGTTGCTAAGTTTATACCACCTAGTTTCACATACCAGCAAAAGAAAAAGTTCTTCTATGATTTGAGGCATTACTTTTGGGATGACCCACATCTTTATAAAGAAGGAGTAGATGGTGTTATTAGAAGTTGTGTACCTGAGCATGAACAGGAACAGATCCTACGCAAGTGTCACTCCAAAGCTTATGGAGGACACCATGCTGGAGATAGAACTGCACATAAGGTACTGCAATCTGGTTTTTATTGGCCTACTCTCTTCAAGGATGCCCGTAAGTTTGTCTTATCTTGTGATGAATGTCAAAGAATTGGTAATATTAGTAGACGTAAAGAAATGCCTATGAATTATTCACTTGTTATTGAACCATTTGATGTTTGGGGCTTTGACTATATGGGACCTTTTCCTTCCTCTAATGGTTATACACATATTTTAGTTGCTGTTGATTACGTTACTAAGTGGGTAGAAGCTATTCCAACTAGTAGTGCTGATCATAACACTTCTATTAAAATGCTTAAAGAAGTTATTTTTCCAAGATTTGGAGTCCCTAGATATTTAATGACTGATGGTGGTTCACATTTTATTCATGGTGCTTTCTGTAAAATGCTTGCTAAATATGGTGTTAATCATAGAATTGCATCTCCTTATCACCCTCAGTCTAGTGGTCAAGAAGAATTGAGTAATAGAGAACTCAAATTAATTTTGCAAAAGACTGTTAATAGGTCTAGAAAGAATTGGTCCAAGAAACTTGATGATGCATTATGGGCCTATAGAACTGCATATAAAAATCCTATGGGTATGTCTCTGTATAAAATGGTCTATGGAAAAGCATGTCACTTACCTCTCAAACTAGAACACAAGGCTTATTGGGCTATTAAAGAACTTAATTATGATTTTACACTTGCCGGTGAGAAGAGGTTATTTGATATTAGCTCACTTGATGAATGGAGAACCCAAGCCTACGAAAATGCCAAGTTGTTTAAATAAAAAGTTAAAAGATGGCATGACAAAAGGATACAAAAGCGTGAGTTTAATGTAGGTAATTATGTATAGCTATACAACTCTTGTTTAAGATTTTTTGCAGGAAAAATTCTCTCTAAATGGGAAGGTCCTTACTTTATCGAGGAGGTCTACCGTTCCGGTGCCATAAAAATCAACAACTTCGAAGGCACAAATCCGAAGGTGGTGAACGGTCAAAGAATCAAACACTATATCTCAGGTAATCCCATAAATGTTGAAACCAATGTTATTGAAACCGCAACCCCGGAGGAATACAGAAGGGACACTTTCGGAATGTTTCAGACTCCGAAAAGGAATAGGTATGTGGTACGGTAAGTAAACCAACTCCAAAACAGCTTTTAAGGCAATATTTCTCCGCTCTGGAATATTTAGAAAATTAGAAAAATAAGCAGCAGTCCGGGAAGGACACGAGGGCCCCACGAGGGTGGAGGGCGCGCCCTACCCTACTAGGCGCGCCCCCTACCTATTGGGCACCTCGTGTGCTCTCCGGACTCCGTTTTCGTACACGACACGTATTTTGGTCGGTAAAAGTTCATTATATAATCTCCCGAGGGTTTTGACTCCCGTATCACGTAAAAATCTCCTATCTTTGTTTCGAGTTGTTGCTGCTGCAGATTAGAGCAGGATGTCTTCGCAAGAGTCAGTCAGGGAGAGCCGGGTGTCTCAACCGGCACCGAGATCAACGACAAACAATCATATTGACCCCTTTGGGCCAGCAACGGAGGAAGAGTTGGAGGCTGATTTGAAGAGGATAGATGCCATGGAAGAAGATCAAGAAGTCACTTCCCGTCTCCAAGATGGATTCACAATGGGAGAACTGTAGAGCTCAGCTATTCCAAACTCGGTTATCCCTTCCAATGTTAGATTTATTTCTTATGAGAATATGAAAAGGAGTGTCACTGGTTCTCCCGCAGCTATGCAGCACCCTTGGGTGCAGGGAGCTTTGGCTGTTACAGGAAAACTCCGAAAGGAAATAATGGACCTCAAGTAGCAAGTCAACAAGCTTGAGGAGGAGAATCGTATACTGAGGGGCATCATCGCCAAGAACATCACTTCACCATCCCCGAAAAGAGAGACATAATCACATGGGTATGGGCACTCCACTTGGCAACTGCCAAGCTTGGGGGAATGCCCCGGTATCGTATCACCATCACTTTTATCTTTACCGTTTTTCTTAGTTCAATCCTTTTGGTAATATCTTGATCTAGTAGAATAAAAGTTTTTAGTGTGATCTAGTTGTGAGTTTTGCTTTATTATCCTTCTATGTAATCGAGTTCGTGAGCTATATAATAAAGATTAGTGTTGAGTCAAGGGCTTGATTATTTTGCCATGATCCTAAGTGAATAAAAGAAAAATAGAAAGAAATAAAAGGAAACAAAGAGATCATGTGAGTCTTATGGAGAGTAATGAGCTCACATAGAAAGAGTATGATGAATAAAAGTTGTTGAGGGTTGACAAACACAGTTTTAGTCATCGTTGCAATTAATAGGAAGCAATAAAGAAAGAGCGGTCTTCACATATAAATATACTATCTTGGACATCTTTTATGATTGTGAGGACTCATTAAAATATGACATGCTAAAGAGTTGACATTGGACAAGAAAGACAACGTAATGGGTTGTTTTTTCTTACATCTGAGATGAATTATATTGTCTTGGATCTTCCAACATGATGAGCTTGCTTTTCCCCCTCATGCTAGCCAAATTCATTGCACCAAGTAGAGACACTACTTGGGCTTCCAAATACCCTCAAACCAGTCTTGCCATAAGAGTCCACCATATCTACCTATCGATTGAGTAAGATCCATCAAGTAAGTTTTCATCGGTGCAAGCAATAAAACTCTCTAAATATGTATGATTGATTGGTGTGGAGGAAATAAGCTTTATACGATCGTGTGATATGGAAGTAATGAAAGCGACAGACTGCATAATAAAGGTACATATCACAAGGGGCAATATAAAGTGACGTTCTTTCGCATTAAGATTTTGTGCATCCAACCATAAAAGTGCATGACAACCTTTGCTTCCCTCTGCGAAGGGACTATCTTTTACCTTTATCTCCTGCATTGCATAAGAGTCATGGTGATTTTCACCCTTCCTTTTTACACTTTATGCTTTGGCAAGCACAATATGTTGGAAAGATCCTGGTATATATGGCTAATTGGATGTGAGTTTTCATGAACTATTACTGTTGACATTACCCTTGAGGTAAAACGTTGGGAGGCAAAATTATAAGCCCCTATCTTTCTCTGTGCCCAAATAAAACTCCATACTCATAAGTATTGCGTGAGTGTCAGCAATTGTGAAAGACTATATGATAGTTGAGTATGTGGACTTGCTGAAAAGCTCTTATACATTGACTCTTTCCTATGTTATGATAAATTGCAATTGCTTCAATGACTGATATTATAGTTTGTTAGTTTTCAATGAAGTTTAAGATTCATACTTGATATTGTGATTGAATTATTACTCTAGCATTAGAGATTATATGACAAGAATTTTATAAGTTGTTGTTTTAAGAATGATCGTGATGCCCTCATGTCTATATTTTATTTTTATCGACACCTCTATCTCTAAACATGTGGACATATTTTTTGATTTTGGCTTTTCTCTTGAGGACAAGCGAGGTCTAAGTTTGGGGGAGTTGATACGTCCATTTTGCATCATGCTTTTATATCAATATTTATTGCATTATGGGCTGTTATTACACATTATGTCACAATAATTATGCCTATTCTCTCTTATTTTACAAGGTTTACATAAAGAGGGAGAATGCCGGCAGCTGGGATTCTGGGCTGGAAAAGGAGCAAATATTAGAGACCTATTCTGCACAGCTCCAAAAGTCCTGAAACTTCACGGAAGATGTTTTCCAAATATATAAAAAATACTGAGAGCAAGAACTTCACGAGGGGGGCCACACCCTGCCCATGAGGGTGGGGGGCGCGCCCTACCCGCCTGGGCGCGCCCCCTACATCGTGGGCCCCCTAGTGGCCCTCCGGTGGCCATCTTCTGCTATATGGAATCTTTCGATGGGAAAAAAATCATAAGCCATCTTCTCGGACGAAACTCCGCCCCCACGAGGCGGAACATTGGCAGAACCAATCTAGGGCTCTGGCGGAGCTGTTCTGCTGGGGAAACTTCCCTCCTGGAGGGGGAAACCATCGCCATCGTCATCACCAACGCTCCTCTCATCGGGAGAGGGCAATCTCCATCAACATCTTCATCAGCACCATCTAACCTCAAAACCCTAGTTCATCTCTTGTATCCAATTCTTGTCTCCAAGTCCGGGATTGGTGCTAGTAGGTTGCTAGTAGTGTTAATTACTCCTTGTAGTTGATGCTAGTAGGTTTAATTGGTGGAAGATCATATGTTCAGATCCTATATGCATATTAATACCCCTCTGATTATGAACATGTTTATGCTTTGTGAGTAGTTACTTTTGTTCCTGAGGACATGGGAGAAGTCTTGCTATTAGTAGTCATGTGAATTTGGTATTCGTTCGATATTTTGATGAGATGTATGTTGTCTCTCCTCTAGTGGTGTTATGTGAACGTCGACTACATGACACTTCACCATTATTTGGGCCTAGAGGAAGGCATTGGGACGTAATAAGTAGATGATGGGTTGCTAGAGTGACAGAATCTTAAACCCTAGTTTATGCGTTGCTTCGTAAGGGGCTGATTTGGATCCATATGTTTCATGCTATGGTTAGGTTTACCTTAATACTTTTTTTGTAGTTGCAGATGCTTGCAATATGATCCGTTTATCTATATGGCGATAGATATAGATCTCGTCTTTTTATCCTTAGTAGCAACGATACATACGTGTCGGTTCCCTTTCTGTCACTAGGATCAAGCACCGTAAGATCGAACCCACTACAAAGCACCTCTTCCCATTGCAAGATAAATAGATCAAGTTGGCCAAACAAAATCGAAATATCGAAGAACAAATATGATGCTATAAGAGATCATGCATAAAAGAGATCAAAGAAACTCAAATACTTTCATGGATATAAAAAGATAGATCTGATCATAAACTCAAAGTTCATCGATCCCAACAAACACACCGCAAAAGAGTTACATCCACTACTGCAGGATGCTGCTAACGCGACACTACGATCAGAGACCCTTCGACAAAACTGTGTGTGATGCAATAATCGCAAATGGTGGTGTAAAAGAATCATCAAAAAAGGTGTAAAACATTTGCGATGGTGGAGCCATCAAACACGGTTCATATTTTAGTTGTGTGTGCATTGCAGGGCATACGGTTCAGTCCAATGAACTATTTGCGATCAGGCGGAACAAAAGAAACGGGCAGCCTGATGAAAGTGTGTGCGATATACAACATACAATTCACTCGGATGAACTGTTTGTGATTAGGCAACACAAAAGAAACGGTCAGCCAGATCAAGGTGTGTGTGATTGAGGGCATACACTTTACAAGGATTAACTGTTTGCGATTAGGAAACAAAACAAAAACGGGCCAGCCAGATCAAAGTGTCTCCGGTTGATGACATTCACTTCACATGGATGAACTGTTTGCGATTAGCCACAACAAACTGAAATAGTTAGATAGATCAACATGTGTGCGCTAGATGGGCACACACACTCTAATTAACATAAGCGTGCACGATGGTAATAACGAGCGCACGCGGTTGTTGGAACAAGACATGTGCTGACATGTCCTATTGCGGTGCACCCTATGGTGCAAACGCCATGTACGCAGCTCAGAAGGCGTACGTGCCCACGTTACGCCTTCCGGGAATAGTGTCGCACTTATAACCATCAGTAAATTTTGAGCATGCGTCCTGTCACATTCCAAATCGCAAACATGTTCACACCAATCAAAACCTAAACCGTTTCCCACTTAGGAGCGTATTACTACTCGGTTATAAATACTACTACTCCAAGATGACTGCACATTCCTCCTCAACTCCTCATCCACAAAAACAAATTCATTCATCATCATTCCCTTTGCATCTGTCATGACCAGCGTGAGTTCTGGGTTGAGAGATTGCCACCAGGGAGATGTGAGCATGAAAGTGGAAGCACGAGAGATGTCCCACCTCACTATGAACACAGCCTGCATGTTCCACCGCGCAGCCATAGCAGCACAGAGGTCCCGTGGCGCCGCCGAAGCAGCACGCAGGTCCTGCCGCGCCGTCGATGCGGCAGACTGGTCCGGCCGCGCCGCGGAAGCAGAAGAGATGTCCCGCCGCGCTGCGAATGCAGTAGAGACGTCCTCCTGCACCGTGGCAGCCTGTGAAAATGTCTCATGGGCAGGCAAGGACTCTTACAGGCGCATGTATGCGATCGTCCATAGCTAGATGGATCAGATCTCTGGCTGGGCGAGGTTGCTGGACGGCATGAAAGCCTCTTTTGCCAGCGTCATCCAGCAACTAAATGAGAGCAATGCGAAGCTCCGGTTCGAGCGTGACCTGCTGAGGGCGACGATCTTCGAAAGTGCGGAGCAGCAGGAGGAGACCACTGCCTTGTTGAAGAGGACCGGCGTCATCGTTGAGAAACTTATGGACGAGAATGCCATGCTGCGCATCGAGCGCAGAAGATTGGTGGAGGAATCCGTGGATGCCCTCAAGCAGCATCTTGAGGACAAGAAAGAGCTCATCACCGCTGAGGGAGTCCTGGATTAGGGGGTCTCCGGACTGCCGGACTATCTCCATTGGTCGGACCGTTAGACGATGAAGATACAAGATTGAAGACTTCGTCTCATGTCCGGATGGGACTCTACTTGGCGTGGAAGGCAAGCTAGGCAATACGTATATGGATATCTCCTCCTTTGTAACCGACCTTGTGTAACCCTAACCCTCTCCGGTGTCTATATAAACCGAAGAGTTTTAGTCCATAGAAAAACAACCATAACATACAATCATACCATAGGCTAGCTTCTAGGGTTTAGCCTCTCTGATCTCGTGGTAGATCTACTCTTGTAACACCCATATCATCAATATTAATCAAGAAGGACGTAGGGTTTTACCTCCATCAAGAGGGACCGAACCTGGGTAAAACATCTTGTCCTCTGCCTCCTGTTACCATCCGGCCTAGATGCACAGTTCGGGACCCCCTACCCGAGATCCGCCGGTTTTGACACCGTCATTGGTGCTTTCATTGAGAGTTCCTCTGTGTCGTCACCGTTAGGCTTGATGACTCCTACTATCATCGATAGCGATGCGGTCCAGGGTGAGACTTTTCTCCCCAGACAGATCTTCGTATTCGGCGGCTTTGCACTGCGGGCTAATTCGCTTGGCCATCTGGAGCAGATCGAAAGCTACGCCCCTGGCCATCAGGTCAGATTTGGAAGTTTGAACTACACGGCCGACATCCGCGGAGACTTGATCTTCGACGGATTCGAGCCACAGCCGGGCACGCCGCACTGTCGCGATGGGTATGACCTAGCTCTGCCGCCGAACAGTACCCCAGAGGCTACGCCCGCACCAGCTCCGACCCTTAGCTCCGAGCCAGCTATGCCAATCGAGGACAGGTGGTTAGACACCGCCTCAGGGGCTGCAGTCTCAACGACGATCGATCCAAACACCAGCATAATCCTCTGCGCAGCCCGTGAATCCAAGGTGCCGGACTCTTTTTCTGACTCCGAACCACCCGCGCCCCTGCCAATCGAATCCGATTGGGCGCCGATCATGGAATTCACCACCGCAGATATCTTTCAGCACTCGCCCTTTGGCGACATTCTGAATTCACTAAGGTCTCTCTCTTTGTCAGGAGAGCCCTGGCCGGATTATGGCCAACGGGATTGGGATGCGGACGACGAAGAAATTCGACGCCCACCCACCACCCACTTCGTAGCCACTTTCGATGATTTAACCAACATGCTCGACTTTGACTCCGAAGACATCGACGGTATGGACGACGATGTAGGAGACGAACATGAACCAGCACCTATAGGGCACTGGAAAGCCACATCGTCATACGACATATACATGGTGGATACACCCAATCAAGGCAATGGCGAAGAGATAACAGAGGATGACCCCTCCAAGAAGCAACCCAAGCGCCGACGTCAGCTGCGCCGCTCCAAGTCCGGCCAAAGAAAAAGTGGTGATACCGGCACAGGAGATAATAATACTCCGGACAGTGCCGAAGACAACAACAATCCCCTCCAGCAAGATTTAGAGCAGGAGGATGAAGGAGCTAGCTCTCCTGAGAGAGCGGCGGATGGAGAGGAGGAGGATGACAATTACATCCACCCCTTCGAAGATGAGGCAAGCCTCGGCGATGATGAATTCGCCGTCCCAGAGGATCCTGTCGAACAAGAGCGCTTCAAGCGCCGGCTTATGGCCACGGTAAATAGCCTGAAGAAAAAGCAGCAGCAGCTTCAAGCTGATCAAGATCTGCTAGCTGACAAATGGACTGAAGTCCTCGCGGCCGAGGAATATAAACTCGAGCGCCCCTCCAAGAGTTACCCAAGGCGCAGGTTACTACCCCGACTAGATGAAGAAGCGTATGATACGGCTGATCGGCCACCTCGTGGCCGCGATAGAGAGGCATTCCAGCCAAAAGCTCAGCCTCCACCCCAACGCCATTCAAATAAAAAGGCATGGGGAGATACGCCAGACCTACGAGACATATTGGAGGACAAGGCAAAGCATTCAAGATCGATCTACGGATCACGAGGGCGCACCACTCTGTGAACGACAAATGTCACGCCAGATACTGTAAAAGCAAATCCGGCCGGGCCGAACACAGCGGGCAAGACCCATTCGAGCTGCGTCGAGATATAGCCCAATACAGAGGCGCCGCACACCCCTTATGCTTCACAGACGAAGTAATGGAACATCAATTCCCAGAAGGTTTCAAACCTGTAAACATTGAATCATACGACGACACAACAGATCCCGCAGTATGGATTGAGGACTTCCTCCTCCACATCCACATGGCCCGCAGTGATGACTTACACGCCATCAAATACCTCCCACTAAAGCTCAAAGGACCAGCGCGGCATTGGCTTAACAGCTTGCCAACGGACTCCATTAGCTATTGGGAAGATCTGGAAGCCGCATTCCTCGACAACTTTCAGGGCACTTATGTGCGACCACAAGAGGCCGATGATTTGAGCCACATAATTCAGCAGCCAGAAGAGTCGGCCAGGCAATTCTGGACTCGGTTCCTTACAAAGAAAAATCAAATCGTCGACTGTCCGGATGCGGAGGCCTTAGCGGCTTTCAAGCACAACATCCGAGACGAGTGGCTAGCCCGGCACCTTGGTCAGGAAAAGCCGAAATCTATGGCAGCTCTCACGACGCTCATGACCCGCTTTTGTGCGGGAGAAGACAGTTGGCTGGCTCGCAGTAATAACATATCAAAGAACCATGGTACCTCAAATACCAAGGACGGCAATAGAAGGTCACGTCATAACAAGCATAAGCGCCGTATTAACAGCGAAAATACTGAGGATACGGCAGTCAATGCCGGATTCAAAGGCTCTAAACCCGGTCAGCGGAAAAAGCCATTCAAACAAAGTACGCCGGGTCCGTCCAGCTTGGACCGTATACTCAACCGCTCGTGTCAAATACACGGCACCCCAGACAAGCCAGCCAATCACACCAACAGGGATTGTTGGGTGTTCAAGCAGGCCGGCAAGTTAATTGCCAAAAACAATGACAAGGGGCCGCATAGCGACGACGAGGAGGAGCCCCGGTAGCCGCACACTGGAGGACAGAAGAGGTTTCCCCCGCAAGTGCGGACGGTGAACATGATATACGCAACCCACGTCCCCAAGAGGGAGCGGAAGCGTGCGCTCAGGGATGTATATGCATTGGAGCCAGTCGCCCCAAAGTTCAACCCTTGGTCCTCCTGTCCGATCACCTTCGATCGTAGGGACCACCCCACTAGTATCCGTCATGGATGATTCGCCGCACTGGTCCTAGACCCAATCATCGACGGATTTCACCTCACTTGAGTCCTTATGGACGGCGGCAGCAGCCTGAACCTGCTTTATCAGGACATAGTGCGCAAAATGGGTATAGACCCCTCAAGGATCAAACCCACAAAAACGACCTTTAAGGGCGTCATTCCAGGCGTAGAGGCCCATTGCACAGGCTCAATTACACTGGAAGTGGTCATCGGATCCCCGGATAACTTTTGAAGCGAAGAGTTAATCTTCGATATAGTCCCGTTCCGCAGTGGTTATCACGCGCTGCTTGGGCGAACAGCATATGCTAGACTCAATGCGGTACCGCATTATGCATACCTCAAGCTCAAGATGCCAGGACCTCGCGGAGTTATTACAGTCAATGGAAACATAGAGCGCTCTCTCCGAACAGAGGAGCACACCGCGGCCCTCGCAGCAGAAGCGCAAAGCAGCCTCTCAAGGAAATCAACCAGTTCAGCGTTTCAAAGCCCGGACACCTTCAAGCGCGCCCAGGCCAATCGGCAAATAGACGCCTGGCGAGATCTGAGCTCGCGTAGCAATACGGCGGCCACCCCAATCCCAGCCCAACGGCAATATTTGTGCCACGCGTACATAATTACACATTAAAAATACCATGGGCATAGGTGGGGAGGGGCACAACTGCGGCGCACCCCAAAACGCGGCCTAAACCGCACTAGGGGCTTCCCGTTTGGTTATATTTCTTTTTCTTTCAGGAGCCTAAACCGCACTAGGGGCGCCCCAAAACGCGGCCTAAAACACTGTCCGGCAGCACTATTGCCGAACACATGATGCAGCAACCAAGGAGGCAGACAGCTACGTTATACAACGGAATTCCCAGGTTGATTACAGATTTCATATCATTCCTCATCCCACCCTTGGAAGGGAAATATTCCTACTCTTTGCTTATCGCACTATCTGTATCACTCTACTTTAACGCAATTTTTCAATAAACAATGCATGACATTACGACTATTATTGCATTCTTGTTATATATATATATATATATATATATATATATATATGTGTGTGTGTGTGTGTGTGTGTGTGTGTGTGTGTGTGTGTGTGTGTATGTGTGTGTGTGTTCATTAATGACGCCTTGCAACCGTACACTCTGGTACGGCCAATACACCAGGGGCTTACGTACCCCACAATGCAGTGTGAAAAGTCCGAACACTTTCACAAGTGCGGCACCCCGAACTTATAGCACTATATGCATCAGCTCCGAATCATGTCTTTGGTCAAATGTTCGGTCTGCCCGGCTCCTATGTTTTGGTACCTTACATTCCGCTCTATCGGCTAAGGTACCGCTAGGAGAACTACTGCGATTGTGCCCCGGTTCTGCCGGGCTGAGCACCTCAGTAGAGAAAGCTAAAACTGACTGTCATGATAAGGCGAGAGACTGGTCGCTGTTCGGCGAGGTTTTTCGAGTCCCTAAAGACTTATGCCGCTTAGGGCGAGGGGCCGGCCCTGTCCGGCTTACAGGCGTGTATCGCGCCCCGAATTCGGCCTTCCGAATACCAGGGGCTTCACCGAAATTTAAAATTATAGAATTCTATGGCTAAGTGAGTGTGATAAAGCATTATTAGTCCGGTTGCCTTGTTCATTGTGCTGAGCACCTCCCTCGAAGGACCCAAACATGGGAACAAGAGTGCTCAGGTTTATCCCAAACACCCCAGCACTCATGGCATGGGGGCAGAAGCCGAGGACTAGCCATCTCTCAGATTGGATAAACAGACAAACAGAAGGTAATATTTTAAATTCTAACAAGCGTTGCATAGCGCATATGAAACAAGTTTTCATACATACAGGACAAAACGAGCAAGTCTCATTCAAATATTACATCCTTTGAACACTCATCTGCGATAAGACGGGCACCCGGTAGAACACCCTCGTAGTACATCTCGGGGTGACGGTGCTCCTTGCCCTCCGGCGGCCCCTCCTTGACAGCTTCACGGCGTCTAGCTTGACCCACTGCATTTTTACACGGGCGAAAGCCCGGCGTGCACCTTCAATGCAGACAGATCGCTTGATGACCTCCAGCCGCGGGCAGGCATCCACGAGCCGCCTCACCAGGCCGAAGAAGCTGTTTGGAAGGGCGTCACCAGGCCACAACCGGACTACAAAGCTCTTCATGGCCTGATCAGCCGCCTTATGTAGCTCGACCATCTACTTCAGCTGGTCGCTCATTGGCACCGGATGTTCGGCCTCAGCATACTAAGACTAGAACAACTTCTCCGTCGAGCTTCCGTCCTCGGCCTTGTAAAATTGTGCGGCATCGGACACACTGCGGGGCAAATCTGCGAATGCTCCTGAAGAGCTCCGGATCCGGGTAAGTAATCGGTAATTTACTTTTACATGCTTGCTTTGCATATAGAAAGCCTTACCCACCGCTATCTTCTTCATCGTGTCGATCTCTTGGAGGGCCTTTTGGGCTTCGGCCTTAGCACTTTTTACACTCTCGAGGGCCGCGGCAAGCTCAGACTCCCGCGTCTTGGAGTCCAGCTCCAATGCCTCGTGCTTCGCCACAAGAGCCTGGAGCTCTTGCTGCACCTCGCCCACCCGACCCTCATGCTTCTCTCGCTCGGCGCGCTCCTTGGCCGCTGTATCTTCGGCCTTGGCCAGTGCTTGCTTCAGGGTCGCCACCTCGGTCGTGGCCCCTGGAAAACATACAATGATCCTGTCATTTTGCAATCGCGTCCTTTTTATATATACATATATATATATATATATATATGGGGTATTACTTACCCTTGTTCTCCTCGAGCTGCCTCTTGGCAAGGCCGAGCTCTTTCTTGGACCCCTCGAGGTCCTGCTTCAGTACGGTGACCTCCGTAGTTAGTGCGGCGGACGCCAACAGCGAAGCCTGCATATGCATATTGACATACTTATATTAGACTCCTGCGATATTATTTGATCCTCTGTTCGACTTTTCTTTGCGAACACCGAACAAAGCATCAGGGGCTACTGTCTATGCGGTAATATTTCTACTACATTTTAAAACACTTACCTCGAAGCCTGTTAGAAGGCCGGCACAAGCTTTAGTCAATCCGCTCTTGGCGGACTGAACCTTCTGGATCACCGCACTCATGATGGTGCGGTGCTCCTCGTCGATGGAAGCGCTGCGAAGCGCTTCCAGCAGGTTGTCCGGCGCCTCTGGATGGACAGAGGTCACCGGCACAGGCGTTTTACCCCTCTTAGAAGGAGGCTGCCTGCTCGAGCCTAGAACCGCTGGAGGGTCCGGCGCGGTGTTCGGCTGAGGGCCGAACTCGGAGCTCTCGGGGGCCCCATCCCCTCGGCTTCTGGAGTCCGGAAGGTCACCTTGAGGTGCCTCTGGGACTGTCTCCCCTCGATCTGGTGCCTCTTGAGACAACACCTTGGCGTCGTCGGCTAGATGTGGGGAGGTGGCTGTCAGGACTGGATCACTATCCATGTCCGACGAGTCCAGGGAGCCGTCCGATGATACCTCGATATTGGCTCGTGGCGGCCTATGTAATTAGGGAAAGCAGTGCGACCAAGGAATCTTATGGGTTACTTTGGTATCTGAATACTTACGATCGCCCCGGGGGCTTGGCCCTGGGCAACCACTCGTCTTCGCCTTCGTCGGTGGCGGTGGAGCTGTCCGGAAGGAGAGTCCTTTCCTTCTTGGACCCTTCGGCCCCCCAGTTGGGGCGGCTTTCCTTTTTCTGTCTCCCCTAGTTGGTGGGGGAGCATCTTCTTCTTCCTCATCTTTGGGGGAAGAGTGCGCCGCAGAGTCATCAGACGGTGAGTTCGACGACGCCTGGCGTCAGGATCTCTTTCGAGCTCCATTTGCCTTATTGGTCTTCTCCGGCACCTTATAAGGGGTCGGAGTCAACATCTTCGCTAAAAGAGCGTCTGCGGGGCCTTTGGGCAAAGGAGCCGGACAGTCGATCTGTCCGGCCATCTTCTTCCAGTCCTGTCAAAGGTATGGGAGTTTAGATCCCACATAGAGTCAATCTATATAAAAAATAAGTATCCTGTGAAAGGTAAAGCAGCTTACCGCACTGGCTTGGCGCTTCATGTTGAATCCGCGATCCTCAGTAATAGGGGGAGGGACCTCAGCACTTTTGAACAGCACCCTCCAGGCGTCTTCATGAGTCGTCTCGAAGAGCCTGTTCAGAGTTCGGTGCTGCACCGGATTGAACTCCCACAAGGTGAACTCCCGTTGTTGGCACGGGAGTATCGGGCGGATGAGCATAACCTGGACTATGTTGACAAGCTTGAGATTCTTGGCCACCATGTTTTGAATACATGTTTGGAGTCCGGTCAGCTCTTTCGAATTACCCCAGGACAGGCCCTTCTCTTTCCAGGAGGTGAGCCGCATGGGGAAGCTAGATCGGAACTTGGGGGCCGCTACCCATGCGGGATCGCGTGGCTCGGTGATATAGAACCACCCCGATTGCCACCCCTTTATGGTTTCCACGAAGGAGCCCTCGAGCCATGTTATGTTGGGCATCTTGCCCACCATGGCGCCTCTGCACTCCGCCTGGCGGCCGCCCACCATCTTCGGCTTGACATTGAAGGTCTTCAACCATAAGCCTAAGTGGGGCTTGATGCGCAGGAAGGCCTCGCACACGACGATTAACGCCGAGATGTTGAGGACGAAGTTCGGGGCCAGATCATGGAAATCCAGGCCGTAATAAAACATGAGCCCCCGGACGAAGGGATGGAGAGGGAATCCCAGTCCGCGGAGCAAATGGGTGAGGAATACCACCCTCTCGTGGGGCCTGGGGGTGGGGATGAGCTGCCTCTCATCTGGGAGCCGGTGCGCGATGTCGTCGGGCAGTATCCGGCTCTCCTCAGTTTCTTGATGTCTGCCTCCGTGACGGAGGACACCATCCACTTGCCTCCTGCTCCGAACATGGTTGTAGAAGGTTGAGGTGGAAGTGAGGACTTGGGCACTAGAGCTCGAGTGTGCGGAAGCGGATGAGCAAAGGAGGAAGAAGGCGTGGGTAGAAAGGTGAATCCTTATCCCTTTATATGGGCGGACGAAGCTAAGCGTCCCCACTTGTCTGGTAAAACTCGCTTATCCCCCAAGCACCGCAATTTATGGCGCGGTTGGGTTACGCACGCCCGTATTGATGAGAATCCCGTAATAAGGGGACACGATCTCTGCTTTGACAAGACGTGTCGAAAAACTGCCTCGCGTTATGTGCGGGGCTGGTTAAAAGAAACGGTTTGAATAATCACCGGGCCATGACGTAACATCATGCTGCCAAAACAAGCCAGCAAATTAGATCTGCGAAAATATTATTCTCTCTACGGTGGAATGTGGAACTTATTTTGCATAGCCGGACACTATCCTCGTATTCAAATTCTTCTGTGATGTATTCGGAGAAGGAACCCGCCTTGCAATGCCGAAGACAATACTGCGCGCCGGACTCATCGTTGTTGAAGCCTGGTTCAGGGGCTACTGAGGGAGTCCTGGATTAGGGGGTCTCCAGACAGCCGGTCTATCTCCATTGGCCGAACTGTTAGACTATGAAGATACAAGATTGAAGACTTCGTCTCGTGTCCGGATGGGACTCTACTTGGCGTGGAAGGCAAGCTAGGCAATACGTATATGGATATCTCCTCCTTTGTAACCGACCTTGTGTAACCCTAACCCTCTCCGGTGTCTATATAAACCAAAGGGTTTTAGTCCGTAGAAAAACAACCATAACATACAATCATACCATAGGCTAGCTTCTAGGGTTTAGCCTCTCAAATCTCGTGGTAGATCTACTCTTGTAACACCCATATCATCAATATTAATCAAGCAGGATGTAGGGTTTTACCTCCATCAAGAGGGCCCGAACCTGGGTAAAACATCGTGTCCCCTGCCTCCTATTACCATCCGGCCTAGACGCACAGTTCGGGACCCCCTACTCGAGATCCACCAGTTTTGACACCGACAGCCACTCACTGCGGAGACTAGTTCCCACGGCCAGTGGCAACATAGAGATCAACGAGCCAGATCGTTGTCTTCCTTCTTCTTTTGCACTTGTGTATTTCAAGCGTTGCCACATGTGACTTTTTTTAATTATCTTCCTAAATATGTAAGACAATTATTATCCACTATCATCGTCCTTATATTCATCATGCTTGCTATAAGTCGCAGTCGATGCTATATAGGTCCGTCAGATCTTACTTCAAGATCCCTGCAAAACTTCCTTTTCAGATTTTCATTTCTCTCTCTTAAATCTCAGTCCAGTGAGACATATAGCCACGCATAGAACAGTGGCTCGGACGCCATTAATGGAGACATTGGGAGGGAGGTTCCCGGCGGGTAGCGGTCAAAGGGCTCTCCTCCCGATGAGCACGTGTAGGGGTCTGATCGCATGCCTCCCGTACTGAAATAGCTACCCCGCACGACATCTCCTAGCCAATAAAAAAGGGGACGCGTGACGACACGTAATTGGTATGTAGAACGCTCACAGTTTCAATAATACTTGTGTTTCTGATTTGTAATGTGACAACACTTGTTCCAAAACGACTTTGATTGTTAATGTGTGCGCCTTTGCAAATCGGACAGAAAAATTACCACAGCATGTTGGTGCCATGTCATGAGACCTTACCAAGTTTTATGATTTTCAGGCGTGTTTTCGATTTACAGGAATTAAAAAACCAAGTTTCTCAATCTTTCCGGCCATGCCACGACGCCCAGATGTTTGAATTTCATTATCATTTCTTGCATGGGACCTAGAAATTCATCCAAGGACACACATGTGATTTTTAAAACAACTTTGGTGCACTGGAGCCTGTGCTTGTAGTTCAAATTTGAATTATGGACATTAAATGCGCAGAAACTCAATTAATGTATAAAAAGGCCAAACAAACCCAGAATAATTCCAAAATTTAGCACGATACTTCTATTTGGTTTAATCTGCCTGTGTAAAAAATTAAGGCGGGAGAAGGCAGTGTATGTATGTCGTTTCGCACACGGAGGTGACATGTTACCTCTCGGAACCACGAGCCTTCTTGAGAGAAGCTCCGGTTTGCAAGAAGCTTACACCAAAGCTTGTCCCAATTCGTCCATAAAAATTACCACAGCATGTTGGTGCCATGTCATGACACCATGCCAAGTTTCATGATTTTCAGGTGTGTTTTGTATTTACAGGAATTAAAAAAACCAAGTTTCTCAATCTTTCTGGCCGAGCCACGACGCCTAGATGTTTGAATTTCATCCCCATTTCTTGCATGGGACCTAGAAATTCACCCAAGGACACGCATGTGATTTTTCAACCAACTTTGGTGCACTGGAGCATGTGCTTGTAGTTCAAATTTGAATTATGCACATTAAATGCACATAAACTCAATTAATGTATAAAAAAGGCCAAACGAACCCGGAATAAGTCCAAAATTTAGCACGATACTTCTATTTGGTCTAGTCTGCCTGTGTAAAAAAATTAAGGCGGGAGAAGGTAGTGTACGTATCTCGTTTCACACACGGAGGTGATGTGTTCCCTCTCAGAACCACGAGCCTTCTTGAAGGAAGCTCCGGTTTGCAAGAAGCTTACAGCAAAGCTTGTCCCAATTCGGCCAAAAAAATTACCGCAACATGTTGGTGCCATGTCATGACACCATGCCAAGTTTCATGACTTTCAGGCATATCTTGGATTTACAGGAATTAAAAAACCAAGTTTCTCAATCTTTCCATCCGAGCCACGACACCCAGATGTTTGAATTTCATTCTCATTTCTTGCATGGGACCTATAAATTCACCCAAAGACACACATGTGATTTTTCAACAAACTTTGGTGCATTGGAGCATGTGCTTGTAGTTCAAAATTGAATTATGCACATTAAATACCCAGAAACTCAATTAATGAATAAAAATGCCAAATGAACCCGGAATAATTCCAAATTTAAACACGACACTCATGTACTAGTTGCATGTTCACTATACGTAAATGTTCTAGCAATTCAAACACCATCCTTTCCCTCCGTAACACCATTTTGTCTTTCAAAACATAATGAAAAAATCAGGTATACCACAAACAGATTACTAGAAAGAATCGTGTGGGATGCGATATAAAATATCTTGGCGCACCATCTTGTCTGGCTTACACAGGAAGCTTCGTAATCTACAGTCCACCACCCCCGCTTGAACCACACTTGTGTGCCAGTTTATCGCGGCACCGAGCGAAATTTTTTTGCCACCGCAGAAATATCTATCTCCTAGCCCCTCGCTCTTACCAGAAGCCACATTTCCACTGTTCCTCCTTGCTTTCCAAGTTCAAACCTTCACTGGTTCTTTCTGGCAGCTCAGCCTCCTTGTCGGCGACCCTTCTTCTTGCAGTGCCGCCTCCTCGCCGGCTACCCTTCTTCTTGCAGAGGTGCCTCCTCGCCAGCGACCCTTCTTCTTGTAGCCCTGCCTCCTCGCCGGCGACCCTTCTTCTTGTTGTGGCCTCCACGCCGCCGACCCTTCTTCTTACTGCACGGCCTCATTGATATGGTCAGGTAATCCACACCCCACCCACACCATCCTCCTCCTTTCCTATCCCATATTCCCCGACCGACGGCGTAACACCTTCCACCGAAATCACTGCCCCGTCCTCCAATTAAGCGCCGCCCACAGCCATTTTGCACGCAGTATAACATGGGGCTCAGTAGCATGCGGCCGCACGCGTGCACGAGGTCGCTATGGCTGCCATGCGTGTCGACCGCCAGATCTTGGAGGAGCACCTTGTCTTCGAGGACACCGTCGACACCGCCACGAGGTTGTTTATTTTAAAATACAGTTCATGCTGTTTTCTCAAGGCCACCGCCAGTGCCTTCTATTGATTTGTCCTCTGTAATGTTAATATGCAATCTGATGTTCAGTTAACAGTTTGGTCCTCTTAAATGTAATTTTCAGTTAACACTTTGGTCCAACAATTGCTACATTTCGGAGTACTGTTCTCAAGCATTCTTTGTTTTGTTAACTGTCTTATCTTCTTGTACATGCTTCTATCCTGCAATGTCGTGCTCAGTTAACTATTTTGGTTCATTTGGTCTGCTGTCCATTTAACTGTTTGGTTCAGTTCTGCAATTTATGTTCATTTGCCGTGCATACAATTTTGTATTGCTATGCATGTGACACCAATCGAATTTGGCTGTACACAATACATATTCTACTGATAGTATGGCAACTCTCAGTTAACCTGATCAAGATCTTCCTTATGTGTGTTGCAGGGAAACAATGGGAGACACTGCGGTTTACCATCGAGGTTTGTTCAAGCAGGGTCCTTTGGCTAATAGAACATCATTGTGCAGTTGCAGGAATCATTCTAATATTTAGGTTTGTTACAATTTGGTCTTGCACATGTAGGTCCTGCTGTCAGAGGCTTAGACCCACTATTCGACCCATCTTGCATATGGGGAAATGAGATGTCCATGAATATCAGTCAAGTCAAGAAACTCAGAAAGATTGTTAGGATGAAGAAACTTGCGATGAATAACAGCAAGATCTTTGTTTGCACAATGAAGAAGACATCATTTAACTATAGGATGGTACCAAATCGTTTACCTTGTTTTTACCCCTTGCGCCATTTCAAAATTTACAACAGCGATTTATGCATAGCTTTGTTTTTAGTACTTTTCAAAGCAGTTCACCGATGATTACCTCTCAAAACACCTGCATGGTCAATAGGCGAGGAAGGTATTCATTCAACACTCATGGTACAATATTGAAGTCTTGCTGAAGAGGACGAAGGTTGGGCGGGCAATTATCCATAGCCACTAGCCTAAAGTTGCACGGACATTCAACATCACTGAAGGCTCAATATTTGCCTTCCGCTTCTGCAGTTTCCCAGATGAGATTCATCTGTCTATTTACCATGTATGATACTACTTTCCAAAGGTTTTTGATGTTGCATGTGAAACTTGGTGCTGTTGTGTAATGGTGTAACTGAGTGCCGACGCTATCTGATGTAATTCAATTATAAAATCTTGGTTGCTTTTATACGGATATGAAATATGTCGCATGTTTTATAAGAAATATCAGTTTGATTAGTACATGGATTATCAATAATAGGCTAATTACCCTGCTTATTGGGGTTTTCTATTGCAGACGGTTACTCAGATAGCACCGTGGGCGATGAACTCAAACAACCCACACGGTTTCTAGAAAGTAGGCGTGCTCGATCAACTAACAATCACACATGGCTTCCGGCAGCGAACTATTTGTGTTAGGCCACCTTGCACAAACGTTTCCACACAAAGAACTGTGTGTGATATAAATACCTACGGAAATGTTTTTCTAGGATTCACCGTGTGGATGTACATACCTACGGAAATAATTTCCTAGGATTCACCATGTGGGACGTACATACCTACAGAAATGATTTTATAGGATTCACCGTGTGGGATGTACATACCTACGGAAATGTTTTTCTCAGATTACCGTGTAGGATGTACATACCTACAGAAATGATTGGGTTTCGATGCCTTGCCTGATCGCACATGACCCCTCTAGGAGGGCCTATCCCCGATGATTTCTGGGTCATGTGGGAAGGACCCCCCTATCACCCACACTCACTTGGCGACGGTTCCAAATGTTGTCGCGGAAAGGGGTTAAAAACCGTTTCTATAGCACCGACGCATACCAGAGATCATATGGGTGTCCAAGAGACCATTGTATTGAGAATCAAGAGAGAGAGAGATGAAGCCATCTAGCTACTAACTACGGACCCAAAAGTCCACAAAGAACTACTCGCGCATCATCGGAGAGGCACCAATGGAGGTGGTGAACCCCATCCGAGATGGTGTCTAGATTGGATCTGGTGGTTCTGGACTCTGCGGCGGCTGGATGAATATTTCGTCGACTCCCCTAGGGTTCTGGAAATATTGGGGTATTTATAGAGCAAAGAGGCGGTCCGGGGGCACCCAAGGTGGGAACAACCCACTAGGGCAGGCCTGGGCCTCCTGGCGCACCCTGGTGGGTTGTGCCTCCCTCGGGGCACCCACCAGGTGCAGCTAGGGCCCGTTGTGTTCCTTTTGGCCCATAAAAATTCTTCATACAGTTTCATGGCATTTGGACTCCGTTTGATATTGATTTTCTGTGATGTAAAAAACACGGAAGAAACATCAACTGGCACTTGGCACTATGTCAATAGGTTAGTACCAAAAAATGATATAAATTTACTATAAAATGATTATAAAACATCCAAGATTGATAATATAACAGCATGGAACATTCAAAAATTATAGATACGTTGGAGACGTATCAGTGGCTTCTCTCGTGAAAAATAGCAAACGGTGGGTAAACAAATTACTGTTGGGCAATTGATAGAACTTCAAGTAATCATGACGATATCCAGGCAATGATCATTACATAGGCATCACGTCCAAGATTAGTAGACCGAATCCTGCCTGCATCTTCTACTATTACTCCACACATCGACCGCTATCCAGCATGCATCTAGTGTATTAAGTTCATGGAGAAACGGAGTAATGCAATAAGAACGATGGCATGATGTAGACACGATCTATTTATGTAGAAATAGACCCCATCATTTTATCCTTAGTAGCAATGATACATACGTGTGGGTTCACCTTCTGTCACTGGGATCAAGCACCGTAAGATCGAACCCACTACAAAGCACCTCTTCCCATTGGAAAATAAATAGATCAAGTTGGCCAAACAAAACCCAAATATAGGAGAAGAAATACGAGGCTATAAGACTTCATGCATATAAGAGATCAAAGAAACTCAAATAACTTTCATGGATAAAAAGAGATAGATCTGATTATAAACTCAAAGTTCATTGGATCCCATCAAACACACCACAAAAAGTGTTACATCATATGGATCTCCAAGAGTCCACTGTATTGAGAATCAAACGAGAGAGAGGAAGCAATCTAGCTACTTACTACGGACCGGAATGTCTACAAAGAACTACTCACGCATCATCGGAGAGGCACCAATGGAAGTGGTGAACCCCTCCGCGATGGTGTCTAGATTGGATCTGGTGGTTCTGGACTCTACGGCGGCTGGAATTGATTTTCGTCAACTCCCCTAGGGTTTCTGGAATATTGGGGTATTTATTGAGTAAAGAGGCGGTCCGGGGGCATCCGAGGTGGGCACAACACACTAGGGCGTGTCTGGGCCTCCAGGCATACCTTGGTGGGTTGTGCTCCCCTCGGAGCAACCCCCAGCTGCTTATTTGGCACATTGGATGTCTTCTGGTCCAAAAAAATCCACAAAAAGTTTCGCTGCGTTTGGTCTCCGTTTGGTACTGATTTCCTGCGATGTAAAAAACATGCAAAAATAGCAACTGGCACTTGGAACTATGTCAATAGCTTAGTACCAAAAAATGATATAAAATGACTATAAAAATCATTATAAAACATCCAAGAATGATAATATAACAGCATGGAACAATCAAAAATTATAGATACGTTGGAGACGTATCAACATCCCCAAGCTTAATTCCTGCTCGTCCTCGAGTAGGTAATGAAAAAAATAGAATTTTGGATGTGGAATGCTGCCTAACATGTCATCTCATATTCTTTTGTTTATAGCATGGACATTTGGACTTTTATATTGTTCAAAGCAATAGTCTAGTTTGGACATGAGACTTAATACTCAAGCATACCGACAAGCGGCCATGTCTTTGAAAATATCGACACTAAAATAAGTTGTCCCTAACCCATCATGCTCAATGATTCATCCATTCATGAAACACACTCGCATATTAACTACACCCAGTGCTCAAGTACGATCATAGTGCCCCCTAGTTGGTTCTTTTATAAGAGAATATGGAGACTCAAATTCAAAATAAAAATTGCATAAAGTAAAAGAAAGGCCCTTCGCAGAGGGAAGTAGGGATTTGTAGACGTGCCATAGCTCAAAGCGAAAATTGAGAGATAAAAAACATTTCGAGATGCATACTTTTCCCACCAACAAAAACGACTTAGAGTTCCCAACACTTTCCATGATAGATATATCATAGGCGGTTCCCAAACAGAAATTAAAGTTTATTCCTTTTTCCACCATACTTTCACTTTCCATGGCTAACCGTATCCATGGGTGCCTTCCATACCAACACTTTCCAAGATATTTATTATTTGACAACATAAAGTAAATTCTTTTTTCATTTCGGGACTGGGCATCCCTAATACCTTCGCCTTACTCTTGTGCAATGACAAGTGAATAAACACTCCATCATGAGAATAACACATCTAGCATGGAAAATATTAGTGACCCCTCACCGCCTCGTGAGTGGTACGAGCACACAAAAGAGAAATTTATTTGAATATTAGATATGGCACATACAAATTTGCTTAGAACGGCAAAAGAATACCGCATATAGGAAGATATAGTGGACTCATACGGCAAAACTGGTTTAAAGGATTTTGGATGCACAAGTAGTGATCATACCTAGTGCAAAATGAAGGCTAGCAAAAGATTGAGAAGCGACCAACCAAGAAACGAATAATCTCATAAGCGAGCATTAAGCATAATTAACACAAAATAATGCACCACAAGGAGGATGTAATTTCATTGCATGACTATTGACTTTCGTGCTTGCATAGGGAATCACAAACCATAACACCAATATTCTTACTAAAGCATAATTACTCATCAACATGACTCACATATCACATCATCATATCTCAAAACTATTACAAGGAATCAAGTTTATTTTGTCCAATGATCTTCATGAAAGTTTTTATTATATCCTTCTTGGATATCTATCACTTTGCGACTAATTTTCATGTGTTGCTTTTGATAAGCTCAGACAAATATAAGTGAAGATCATCAGCATAATATTTTTTCTCTCAAATTAATTTAAGTGAAGCAAGAGAGAATTTCTTGAAAATTTTACTAACTCTCAAATAAATCTAAGTGAAGCAAGAGATCATTTCTTCAAAAAAATACTAAAGCACACCGTGCTCAAAAAGATATAAGTGAAGCACTAGAGTAAGTCCACAGCTCATAAAAATTTAAGTGGAGCATAGAGAGCAATTCTAACAAGTCATGGCATAATTTTGGCTCTCTCAAATAGGTGTGTCCAGCAAGGAATCAAGACTAAAACACAAAGCAAAACAAGCAAATACTCATATCTTCTCCAAGCAAAACACATAGTATGTGACAAATAAAAATATAACTTCGAGTAAAATACTGATGGTCGTTAGAAGAAAGAGGGGATGCCACTCAGGGCATCCTCAAGCTTAGTTGCTTGCTTCTCTTTGGATAATAGCGGGGGATGCCATGGGCATCCCCAAGCTTAGGCTCTCCTTAGTCCTTATTTCTTCACACATAGTAAGATAACCCAAAACTTGAAAAGTTCAATCACACAAAACTCAACAAAACCTTCGTGAGATCCGTTAGTATAAGAAACCAAATCACTACTATAAGTGTTGTAGAAAACCAATTCATATTTTATTCTTGCATTATATCTACTGTATTCCAACATTTCTATGGCAAAAACTCATCAAAGAAAAACATAGAATAATCAAAACAGGCACACAACGCAAAAAAACAGAATTTGTTAACAATAGAACAGTATGTAGCAATCTGGATATTTAGAATACTTATGTAACTCCAAAAATCTTGATAAATTAGGAACATAATAGCTAATTTCCTATCGGGAGAAATTTTGCAACAGATCCGCACGACATGGATTCCGTTTATACTGGATCGAACGACGCTAGCTGATAGTTCGCGAGCGAACCACCCGTTTTTTCTTATCCTCGCGTCTTTCTCTTGCTGATATTTTCTCTCGATCCCGTTTTTCTCTCGAAGTTCTCTTCCCCGTCCCGTTTATCTCTCGCACTACCATTCTCTTTCAAACAATAAAAATAAAATAAAACGCATTCCTGGATTGGAACCCAAGCCATCAAAGATAAGCCATTGACCTTCTACCAACTAAGCTAGGCCAGCTTCTACGTAAATAATAAGAAAGACAGTTTTTTAACATGGAGTTTCTGCTCCTAGGTGCCAAACGAATAGTAGAATCAAGTCCAGACAAGTTTCTTGCCAACCAAGTGATTAGAACTATGCATGATGTAGTAGTTAATTTAACTAAGCAACCATCTCACTGATGTCTCTTTTTTCTGAAGAACTAAAAGGCAATGTGCTTTTCATATCTACACGAAATTTGACTCAGATTTTTTTTACTAAAACGGGGGAATTTCTGTGTAAATAGTATGATTATTTAAGCACCATATACCTGATAACTTATGTATAAGCACCGCGGTAACTTTGACTACATGAAAAAAATATTAAAAACCTGATAACTTATGTGTAAATATCATGATAATATACACATCCAAATCTCATAATTTAAATGCAAACACCGTGGTAACCTCGACCAAATAATTTTTTGTTGTTAAAACATAACCCCCATAAATTCTGTGTGAATAACATGATCATTCAAGCACCATAGACCTCATAACTTAGGTGCAAGCACCGCGATAACTTTGACCAGGTAAAAAGTATTGAAAACATACACCCGATAACTTATGTGAAAATACCGTGATAATATATGCATCCACACATGATAACTTAAATACAAAGACCATGCTAACTGATACGTCTCTATCGTATCTATAATTTTTAATTGTTGGGACTAACAAATTGATCCAGTGCCCAGTGCCAGTTCCTGTATGTTGCATGTTTTTTGTTTCGCAGAAAATCCATATCAAACGGAGTCCAAACGGGATAAAAACTGACAGAGATTTTTTTGGAATATATGTGATTTTTGGGAAGAAGAATCAACGCAAGACGATGCCCAAGGGGGCCACGAGGCAAGGGGTGCGCCCTAGGGGGTCAGGCGTGCCCTGGGCCCTCATGGACACCCCATAAGGCGGTTGCTGCCCTTCTTTCGCCGCAAGAAAGCCAATATCCAGATAGAAATCGTGTTAAAATTTCAGCCCAATCGGAGTTAAGGATCACCGGAAATATAAGATACGGTGAAAGGCCAGAATCTAGAACGCAAAAAAAGGCAGAAACGGAGAGAGACAGAGAGACAGATCCAATCTCGGAGGGGCTCTCGCCCCTCCGCCGCCATGGAGGCCATGGACCAGAGGGGAAACCCTTCTCCCATCTAGGGAGAAGGTCAAGGAGGAGTAAGAAGAAGAAGAAGAAGAAGAAGGGGGGGGGACCTCTCCCCCTCTCTTCCGGAGGCGCCGGAACGCCACCGGGGCCATCATCATCACCGCAATCTACACCAACACCTCCATCATACTCACCAATATCTTCATCACCTTCCCCCATCTATATACATCGGTCCACTCTCCCGCAACCCGATGTACCCTCTACTTGAACATGGTGCTTTATGGTTCATATTATTATACAATGATGTGTTGCCATCCTATGATGTCTGAGTAGATTTTTGTTGTCCTATCGGTAATTGGTGAATTGCTATGATTGGTTTAATTTGCTTGTGGTTATTTTGTTGTCCTTTGGTGCCCATCATATGAGCGCGTGGTGTGGATCACACCATAGGGTTAGTTGTATGTTGATAGGACTATGTATTGGAGGGCAAGAGTGACAAAAGCTTCAACCTAGCATAGAAATTGATGCATACGGGATTGAAGGGGGACCAATATATCTTAATGATATGGTTGGGTTTTACCTTAATGAACGTTAGTAGTTGCGGATGCTTTCTAATAGTTCGAATCATAAGTGCATAGAATTCCAAGTCAGGGATGACATGCTAGCAGTGGCCTCTCCCACATAAAACTTGCTATCGGTCCAGTAGAGTAGTCAATTGCTTAGGGACAATTTCGCAACTCCTACCACCACTTTTCCACACTCGCTATACTAACTTTATTGCTTCTTTACCTTAAACAGCCCCTGGTTTTTATTTACGTGCTATTTATATTCTTGCAAACCTATCCCGTTACACCTACAAAGTACTTCTAGTCCCATAGTTGTTCTAGGTAAAGCGAACGTTAAGCGTGCGTAGATTTGTATTGGTGGTCGATAGAACTTGAGGGAATATTTGTTCTACCTTTAGCTCCTCGTTGGGTTCAACACTCTTACTTATCGAAAGAGGCTACAATTGATCCCCTATACTTGTGGGTTATCAAGACCTTTTTCTGGCACCGTTGCCGGGGAGTTATAGAGTGGGGTGAATATGCTCGTGTGTGCTTGTTTGCTTTATCACTAAGTAATTTTTATTTGCTGTTCTAAGTTGTTTTGTATCTTTAGTTATGGGTAGGAAACGCAAAATACCAAAAAAATTAGTGGTACCTACTGAACCAATGATTGAAGAACCACTCAAAATCTATCACACTCCTGAAGCTTTTTACTTGGATCATCTTTGATCCCTATGTGCTTGTGCTGAAACCCCAACTAGCTTAGTTGAGGGCAAATCTTTAGATGAGCATGCTTGTTATGTGTGACACCGCTTATCTCAAAAAGGGGAACTTTTACTGGATCAAATTCATCGTTTGCAGTGCTATGCTTGGAATTAATGTGAAATATATGATTTTACTTGTCGTTCTGAAGACCCTAAGAAACACCTTCCCTACCAATGTGAGTTTAGTGATAATGGAATCATATATTCGTATGCTAAGGGTGTTTATAATTACTATGATGTTCAACAAACTGAAGAATTTGTTGCTTTTAAGGGTGCTTATGAAATTGCTTCTTTGATTGGAAATTATGATGCTACTCTTTACATATCTGAAAATTTTGCCATACTTAAATATTATTATGATAATTATGCTTCTAATGCCTATGTTAAACCATATATTGAGGACTCCTCCATTGTCAAAGAAGAGACTAATATTTTGCAGGAGTCTATGGAAGAAGGAATTGATGAAACTGTGGGCTCATTGGATGAAAAAGATGATGAGGAGAGCGGAGAACAAAAGGAGGAAGAGCGGATTAGCTACCCACGCCCACCTTCTAATGAGAGTAACCCTTCAACTCATACATTGTTTAATTTCCCTTCGAATTTACCGAAGGATGAATGCCATGATAATTGCTATGATCCTGTTGATTCGTTTGAAATATCCCTTTTTGATGAACTTGATGCTTGTTATGCTTGTGCCCAAGATGTCAATATGAATTATGCTTATGGAGATGAACTTGCTATAGTTCCTTATGTTAAACATGAAATTGTTTCTATTGCACCCATGCATGATAGTCCTATTATCTTTTTGAATTCTCCCGACTACACTATATCAGAGAAGTTTGCCCTTATTAAGGATTATATTGATGGGTTGCGTTTTACTACTACACATGATGATTTGATAGATATAATATGCATGTGCTTGCTTCTCCTACTTGCAATTATTATGAGAGAGGAACTACATCTCTGCCTCTCCATGTTTCCAATATGATAAAATTGCAAGAAACTGTTTATACTATGCATTGGCCTTTACTATGTGTGCATGAATTGTTTTTTTATGACATGCCGATGCATAGGAAGAGAGTTAGACTTCGTTGTTGCATGATATATGTTACTTTGTGCTCACTACTAAATGAAAAATCATTGTTAATTAAGATTGGCTTTGATATACCTTGGGATCCGGGTGGATCCATTACTTGAGCACTATATGCCTAGCTTAATGGCTTTAAAGAAAGTGCTACCAGGGAGAAAACCCGGAAGTTTTAGAGAGTCATTTATTTCTGTTGTGTGCTTTTATAAAGTTTAAAAACAAAAATATGTGCCAAGATTTGCCTTTAGGATGTTTACATTGCTTGTTGGTTTGTGCGGTGCAAAAGAGAAACTTTGGCTGTAGTGCGCGATTTTACATTTTTTACTTGAACGTCAAACGGTTCTGAAACTTTTTGCGCTGTATTTATATACAAATTTTTATCTTTCCTAATTTTTTCAGAATTTTTGGAGTACCATAAGTATGGTGAATGTTCAGATTACTACAGACTTTCCTGTTTAAGACAGATTCTGTTTTTGACACATAGTTTGCTTGTTTTGATGAAACTATCAATTTCTATCAGTGGATTAAGCCATGGGAAAGTTATATTACAGTAGGTACAATTCAAAAACAAAATATGAATTGGTTTGCAACAGTACTTAGAGTAGTGATTTGCTTTATTATACTAACGGATCTTACCGAGCTTTCTGTTGAGTTTTGTGTGGATGAAGTGATCAAAGATCGAGGAGGTCTCGATATGAGGAGAAGGAGCAGAGGCAAGAGCTCAAGCTTGGGGATTCCCAAGGCACCCCAAGTAAATATCCAAGGATACTCAAGCGTATAAGCTTGGGGATGCCCCAGAAGGCATCCCATCTTTCTTCAACAAGTATCGGTATGTTTTCGGTTTCGTTTCATTCATGTGATATGTGCAAATCTTGGAGCGTCTTTTGCATTTAGTTTTCACTTTTATTTGATGCACCATGCTGGTATCAGATAGTCCATGGTTGATTTATAGAATGCTCATTGCACTTCACTTATATCTTTTGAGTATGGCTTTATAGAACGCTTCATGTGCTTCACTTATATCATTTGAAGTTTGGATTGCCTGTTTCTCTTCACATAGAAAACCGCCATTTGTAGAATGCTCTTTTGATTCACTTATATTTGTTAGAGCGTGAGCATATCTTTTGTAGAAAGAATTAAACTCTCTTGCTTCACTTATATCTATTTAGAGAGATGACATGAATTGGTCATTCACATGGTTAGTCATAAAATCCTACATAAAACTTGTAGATCACTGAATATGATATGTTTGATTCCTTGCAATAGTTTTGCGATATAAAGATGGTGATATTAGAGTCATGCTTGTGGGTAGTTGTGGATTGTAGAAATACTTGTGTTGAAGTTTGTGATTCCCGTAGCATGCACGTATGGTGAACCGTTATGTAACGAAGTTGGAGCATGATGTATTTATTGATTGTCTTCCTTATGAGCGGCGGCCGGGAACGAGCGATGGCCTTTTCCTACCAATCAATCCCCCTAGGAGCATGCGCGAAGTACTTTGTTTCGATGACTAATAGATTTTTGCAATAAGTATGTGAGTTCTTTATGACTAATGTTGAGTCCATGGATTATACGCACTCTCAGCCTTCCATCATTGCTAGCCTCTTCGGTACCGTGCATTGCCCTTTCTCACCTTGAGAGTCGGTGCAAACTTCGCCGGTGCATCCAAACCCCGTGATATGATACGCTCTATCACACATAAGCCTCCTTATATCTTCCTCAAAACAACCACCATACCTACCTATTATGGCATTTCCATATCCATTCCGAGATATATTGCCATGCAACTTCCATCATCTTCATAGACTTGAGAATTTATTGTCATATTGCTTTGCATGATCGTAAGATAGCTAGCATGATGGTTTCATGGCTTGTCCATTTTTTTATGTCATTGCTACGCTAGATCATTGCACATCTCGATACACCGTCGGAGGCATTCATATAGAGTCATATCTTTGTTCTAGTATCAAGTTGTAATATTGAGTTGAAAGTAAATAAAAGTGTGATGGTCATCATTACTAGTGGGAATTTTCATTATAGAACTTGGCTTGTATATTCCAACGATGGGCTTCCTCAAATGCCCTAGGTCTTCATGAGCAAGCAAGTTGGATGCACACCCACTTAGTTCCAATTTGAGCTTTCATACACTTATAGCTCTTAGTGCATCTGTTGCATGGCAATCCCTACTCCTCACATTGACATCAATTGATGGGAATCTCCTTAGCCCGTTGATTAGCCGCGTCGATGAGAGACTTTCTCCTTTTTGTCTTCTCCACACAACCTCCACCATCATATTCTATTCCACCTATAGTGCTATATCCATGGCTCACACACATGTATTGCGTGAAAGTTGAAAAGGTTTGAGAACATCAAAAGTATGAAACAATTTCTTGGCTTGTGATCGGGGTTGTGCATGATTTGAATGCTTTGTGTGGTGAAGATGGAGCATAGCCAGACCATATGATTTGTAGGGATAACTTTCTTTGGCCATGTTATTTTGAAAAGACATGATTGCTTTATTAGTATGCTTGAAGTATTATTGTCTTAATGTCAAATGATAGACTATTGCTTTGAATCACTCATGTCTTAATATTCATGCCATGATTAGATTACATAATCAAGATTATGCTAGGTAGCATTCCACATCAAAGATTATCTTTTTTATCATTTACCTACTCAAGGACGAGCAGGAATTAAGCTTGGGGATGCTGATACGTCTCCGTCGTATCTATAATTATTTATTGTTCCATGCCAATATTATATAACTTTCATATACTTTTAGCAACTTTTTATACTATTTTTTGGGACTAACACATTGATCCAGTGCCCAGTGCCAGTTCATGTTTGTTGCATGTTTTTTGTTTTGCAGAAAATCCATATCAAACGGAGTCCAAACGGGATAAAAACCGACGAATATTTTTTTGGAATATATGTGATTTTTGGGAAGAAGAATCAACGCGAGACGATGGCCGAGGGGACCACGAGGCAGGGGGGCGCACCCCAGGGGGTCAAGAGTGCCATGGGCCCTCGTGGCCACCCTATAAGGCGGTTGGTGCCCTTCTTTGGCTGCAAGAAAGCCAATATCCGGATAGAAATCCTGTTAAATTTTTAGCCCAATCGGAGTTACAAATCTCCGGGAATATAAGAACGGTGAAAGGCTAGAATCTGGAACGCAGAAAAAGGAAGAAATAGAGAGACAAATCCAATCTCAGAGGGGCTCTCGACCCTCCGCCTCCATGGAGGCCATGGTCGAGAGGGGAAACCCTTCTACCATCTAGGGATAAGGTCAAGGAAGAAGAAGGGGGGCCCTCTCCCCCTCTCTTCCGGTTGCACTGAAACGCCGTCGGGGCCCATCATCAGCACTGCAATCTACACCAACACCTCTGTCATCTTCACCAACATCTTCATCACCTTCCCCCATCTATCTACAACGGTCCACTCTCCCGCAACCCGTTGTACCCTCTACTTGAACATGGTGCTTTATGCTTCATATTATTATACAATGATGTGTTGCCATCCTATGATGTCTGAGTAGATTTTCGTTGTCCTATTGGTAATTGGTGAATTGCTATGATTGGTTTAATTTGCTTGTCGTTATGCTGCTGTCCTTTGGTGCCCATCATATGAGCGCGCGCGTGGATCACACCATAGGGTTTGTTGTATGTTGATAGGACTATGTATTGGAGGGAAGAGTGACAGAAGCTTCAACATAGCATAGAAATTGATGCATACAGGATTGAAGGGGGACCAATATATCTTAATGCTATGGTTGGGTTTTACCTTAATGAACGTTAGTAGCTGCGAATGCTTGCTAATAGTTCCAATCATAAGTGCGTAGAATTCCAAGTCAGGGATGACATGCTAGCCGTGGCCTCTCGCACATAAAACTTGCTATCGGTCTAGTAAAGTAGTCAATTGCTTAGGGACAATTTCGCAACTCCTACCACCACTTTTCCACACTCGCTATACTAACTTTATTGCTTCTTTACCTTAAAAAGCCCCTAGTTTTTATTTATGTGCTCTTTATATTCTTGCAAACCTATCCTGTTACACCTACAAAGTACTTCTAGTTTCATACTTGTTCTAGGTAAAGCAAACGTTAAGCGTGCGTAGAGTTGTATCGGTGGTCGATAGAACTTGAGGGAATATTTGTTCTACCTTTAGCTCCTCGTTCGGTTCGACACTCTTACTTATCGAAAGAGGATACAATTGATCCCCTATACTTGTGGGTTATCACTAACCTTACGACTCATTTTTTTGTTATCAAAACCATCGTGATAACTTTTGTGTAAATAACATGATTATTTAAGCACTGTAGACCTGATAACAGGTACAAATACCGAGGTAACTTTGAATCAGATGAAAAAATTATTGAAAACATACACCCGATAATTTTTATGTAAATAGCATGATAATATACGCATCCACGTATGATAACTTACATATAAATATGCCGGTAACCTTGACCAGACACTTTTTGTTGTTGAAAATATACCCCGGTAATTGCTATGTAGATAACATGATCATTTAGCACTATAGATCTGATAACTTAGGTACGAACACCACAATAACTTTGAACCAGGTGAAAAAATTGTTGAAAACATACGCCCGATAATTTCTGTGTAAATAACATGATAATATATGCATTCACACCTGATAATTTACATATAAACACCACGGTAACCTTAACCAGACGATTTTTCGTTGTTGAAAATATACCCCGGTAACCAAAATGCATAACATATGTGCAAAAAGAGTGGTATTTTTTGTAGCCAATAACTTAGATTCAAACACCATAGTAAATTTTCACTGGGGGAAAAGTTGTTGAAATATATCCCAATAATCTTCGTGTAAAGTTTTCATGTTGCCCATGCTAAACTTAGCATGCTTCTCTCGCTTATCAGCATTCTAATGATAGAGTTGTCAACCTTTGTCATGTTATTTGTTATCAGGGCGTTATGTTGATGTTACCATGATGGTCATGTCATAATTATCACGTTGCTTATTCCAAGTTATCAAGACTATTTTTCGCTAATATTATAGAAAGAAGAAGGGTTCAAATACCCTTGTTTATGTATGGTGGACAATAAAAAAAGAAGGGTGAGTTGGTTAGTGGCTGTATTAGCTACTCAGGAGACCAAAGTTCAAGTCCCCTTTTAAGAACTTTATTTATTTTTCTCCACTATCTAGACTAATTGATATAAAACAAGACGAGTAAAAAATTTCTGTGAACTGAGGTGAGAATAAAAATCGGTGGGAATAAAATCTAGAAGAAATAAAATCTGTGGGAAGAGGGAGGATCGAATTAACGACGCAGCGGGAAGAGTGATTGAAGGTCGTCCGAATCTGTCACTAACGGGCGACCAATCATACATTAATCACGTCCACTTAGGAAAGCCTGAGCAATTTGTATATTAATATTCCATAAAAAGAAATGGTATTTTATCGCTCTCTGGTTAAAAATGAGAATTGTTTTCATGAGCGCAAAAGTTTCTGTTTTCAGCAGAATCAAACAACTATCACCCAAGAAGATCCTAAAGGCTTTCCTTGGAACAAACACTAACTAAAACAGAAAAAACACAATCATAATAGTAGCATAATTGTGCTAACACTCAAGAACAGAAAGCGAAAAGCGGAAATAAAATTTCTTCATTGGGTTACCTGCCAACAAACGCTATCGTTTTACACCCTTAGCTAGGCATACAATTTCAACGATGCTCACACAAAAGATAATAATTGAAACGCAAAGAGAGCATCATGAAACATGTGACAAACACGTTTAAGTCTAACATACTTCCTATGCATAGAATTTTATAGGAAAACAAATTATCAAGAGAAACAAAAACTATCATATGCAAGGAAGAAGAAAGAAACAATAGAAATCTCAACATAATGAGAGGTAATTTAGTAACATGCAAATTTCTACAACCATATTTTCCTCTCTCATAATAATTACATGTAGGATCATGATCAAATTCAACAATATAGCTATCATATAAAAATTTCTCTTCATGATCCACATGCATAAGAGTTTTATAATCTTCCAAGATAGTGAGATTAACATCAACTAAAGTCATGACCTCTCCAAACCCACTTTCATCAATAAGATTGAACACTCTCCAAATATGTAGGATTACTTTTACCTAAATTTGACGCTTTTCCAAACTCACTTTCAATATTAATGTAAACATATTCATCATGAGGCTTAAATAAATTTTCGAGATCATAAGAAGAATCACCCCAATCATGATCATTGCAACAAGTAGTGGACATAGCAAAATTAGCATCCCCAAGCTTGGGGTTTTGCATATTATTAGCACAATTGATATTGATATAATTTATAGTAAAATCATTGCAATCATGCTTTTCATTCAAGGAGCTATCATGAATGATTTCATAAATCTCTTCATCACAATTTTCAGATTCACGAATCGCAGGCAAAACTTCATAATGATAATCTAGTGCACTCAAATCACTAGCAATTGGTTCACCATAATTGGATCTCTTGAAAAGATTAGAAAGTGGATGAGGATCCATAACAATAGATTTTTAGCAAGCGAAGATGCAAGAAAATAGAAGACACATGGCAACACAAGCAAAGATAGCAAAGAAGAGATCGAACGAGAAAAAGGTGAATGAAAAAGAAGGCAAATAAAAAGGCAATTTTTTGTGAAGTGGGGGAGATGAAAACGAGAGGCAAATGGCAAATAATGTAAATTGCAAGGAGATGAGATTTGTGATTAGGAACCTGGTAGATGTTGATGAGTGCTCCCCGGCAACGGTGCCAGAAATTCCTTTTGATGCGGCTTGAAGCTACGTCGGTATTTCCCCAAAGAGGAAGGGATGATGTAGCATAGCGATGGTAGGTATTTCCCTCAGTGATGAAACCAAGGTTATCGAACCAGTAGGAGAACCAAGCAACACTACATAAACAGCACCTGCGCACAAATAACAAATACTCGCATCCCGACGTGTAAAAGGGGTTGTCGATCCCTTTCGGGTAACGGTGCCACAAATTGGCAAACGGACGTGAGAGAGTTCTAAATATTGATAGACCGAACGCCAAATAAAATAAATTGCAGCAATGTAGTTTTGTATTTTTGGTTTAATAGACTTGAAGTTAAAAGGCAAATAAAATAGATCGCAAAGGCAGATAATATAAGAAAGAGACCCGGGGACGTAGGTTTCACTAGGGGCTTCTCTCGTGAAAAATAGCAAACGGGGGGTAAACAAATTACTGTTGGGCAATTGATAGAACTTCAAATAATCATGACCATATCCAGGCAATGATCATTACATAGGCATCACATCCAAGATTAGTACACCGACTCCTGCCTGCATCTACTACTATTACTCCACACATCGACCGCTATCCAACATGCATCTAGTGTATTAAGTTCATGGAGAAACGGAGTAATGCAATAAGAACGATGACATGATGTAGACAAGATCTGTTTATGTAGAAATAGACCCCATTGTTTTATCCTTAGTAGCAATGATACATACGTGTCGGTTCTCCTTCTATCAATGGGGTCAAGCACCGTAAGATTGAACCCACTACAAAGCACCTCTTCCCATTGCAAGATAAATAGATCAAGTTGGCTAAACAAAACCCAAATATCATAGAAGAAATACGAGGCTATAAGCAATCATGCATATAAGAGATCAAAGAAACTCAAATAATTTTCATGGATAAAAAGAGATAGATCTGATCATAAACTCAAAGTTCATTGGATGCCAACAAACACACCGCATAAGAATTACATCATATGGATCTCCAAAAGATCATTGTATTGAGAATCAAACGAGAGAGAGGAAGCCATCTAGCTACTAGCTATGGACCCGAAGGTCTACAAAGAACTACTCACGCAACATCGGAGAGGCACCAATGGAAGTGGTAAACCCCTCTGTGATGGTGTCTAGATTGGATCTGATGGTTCTGGACTTTGTGGCGGATGGAATTGATTTTCGTTGACTCCCCTAGGGTTTCTGGAATATTGGGGTATTTATAGAGTAAAGAGGTGGTCCAGGGGGCACCTGAGGTGGGCACAACCCACCAGGACGCGCTTGGGCCTCCAGGCGTGACCTGGTGGGTTGTGCTCCCCTCGGAGCTGCCCCCAGGTCCTTCTTCGGCCCATTGGATGCCTTGTGGTCCAAAAAAATCCACAAAAAGTTTCGCTGTGTTTGGACTCCGTTTGGTATTGATTTCCTACTATGTAAAAAACATGCAAAAACAACAACTGGCACTTGGCACTATGTCAATAGGTTAGTACAAAAAATGATATAAAATGACTATAAAATGATTGTAAAACATCCAAGAATGATAATATAAGAGAATGGAACAATCAAAAATTATAGGTACATTGGAGCCGATGCATATAATGCAATATCCAGGATGCCGAAGAGTTCCCTAAGGGAGTTTGGACTTGGGATGTGCAGGGCCGAGTATAGCCCCCGGTGTTAAGGCCGGATTAAAGCACCTTTGGCAGTCTGAAGTGGGGGGAATACAGGTGATAATAGAAAATAGTGGGTACCAAACAAAAGGTGGTAATCAACTACTTCCTTTATACCCCTATTAAGACATCGAGACGTGTTATTGCAGATAATGCCATAGATATCAAGGCCATTTTACATGCCAAGAGTTTACACATGGCCTAAAAGTAGTGATTCAAAAATCCCAATGATGCCCTGTTGCACGTCTGCGTTGTTTCTCCTTGGTGAGTAATCCTTTGAGAGGAGGAATCGATGGTCGTCTGCGAAAAGGAGGGTCCTAGAAAAGAGCCCATGTACAACCGTAGAGTCGGTAGATTTTTTTAACGAACCTGAAGTGGAGAAAATATGTAAGGTCCGAATAGGGTCAAGCCGTACTATAAACCTTTTCTGCAGTGTGCCTCCGGCGCTGCCCAAGGTATTTTAAGTGCATAGTGATGTACGCGCGGCGCATATGCTGCAACCTTATGGGGCGGTCGGCAGAGGCTAAATTGCTATTTAAGCTCCGGTTCCACCATGCCATCGCATTGTGATGCCGATCGTACTCGCTTAGCAGTGTCATGGGTCTTTATGACCGATGAGTTGTTCGGCTTGATGAGGCCGCCCTGTACTTCAGCTGCTAGGGCTGCGGTGTGCTCCTCAGTTCGGAGGGAGCGCTCCATATTCCCATTTACTGTGATGACGCCATGAGGTCCAAGGAATTTGAGCTCCAGTTAAGCGTAGTGCGGGACCACATTAAAACGGGCGAAAGTTGTTCGTCCGAGCAGTGCATGATAACCACTGCGAAAAGGGACGATGTCGAAGATCAAGTCTTCGCTTTGGAAGTTGTTTGGAAAGCCGAATACTACTTCAAGTGTTAAGGAGCCCGTGCAGCAGGCCTCCACGCTGGGTATTACTCCTTTAAAGGTAGTATTACTGGGCTTGATTCTGGAGGGGTCGATACCCATTTTATGGACATTATCTTGATAGATCAAGTTTAGGTTGCTACCGCCGTCCATAAGGACTCTAGTGAGATTGTATCCATCGAATATATGATCGAGTACTAGGGCCACCGAACCTCTGTGACGGATACTGGTTGGGTGGTCCCTGCGATCGAAGGTGATCGGACAAACCGACCATGGGTTGAATTTTGGGGCGACAGGCTCTACGGCGTAGACGTCCCTTAATGCGTGCTTGCTTTCTCTTAGGGATGTGGGTGACATATATCATGTTCACCATTTTTACCTCGAGGGGAAACTTCTTTCATACTCCAGTGTTCAGAGGGCGAGACTCATCATCGTCCTCGCTTTGAGGTCCTTTCCCCTTATGTTCGGTATTTAATTTACCAGCTTGTTAAAAAACCCAAGCAGTTTCTGTTGGTGTGGTTGGCAGGCTTGTGAGGGGTGCCATGAATCTGGCAAGGCCTATTCAATATTTTATTCAAATTGGAGGGACCTTCCCTATTTCCATTGAACGGCTTCTTCCGCTGACCGGATTTAGAGCCACTGAATCCGGCGTTTACTGCCGTATCCTCTGTTTCGTCGTTGTTGTTCCGACGCTTATTTTTGTTGTGTCGCGGCCTTCCATTGTCGTCCCACACCTCAGAAGTGTCGGGGTCGCTGGTACTGTTGCTTCTACGAGCCAACCAGCTATCTTTGCCTGCACAGAAGCAGGTTGATGACCCGCAAGTATAGGGATCTATCATAGTCCTTTTGATAAGTAAGAGTGTCGAACACAACGAGGAGCAGAAGGAAATGATAAGTGGTTTTCAGCAAGGTATTCTCTGCAAGCACTGAAATTATCGATAACAGATAGTTTTGTGATAAGGTAATTGGTAACGAGTAGCAAGTAATAAAAGTAAATAAGGTGCAGCAAGATGGCCCAATCCTTTTTGTAGCAAAGGACAATCCTGGACAAACTCTTATATGAAGTGAAGCGCTCCCGAGGACACATGGGAATTATCATCAAGCTAGTTTTCATCACGATCATATGATTCGCGTTTGGTACTTTGATAATTTGATATGTGGGTGGACTAGTGCTTGGGTCCTGCCCTTACTTGGACAAGCATCCCAGTTATGATTAACCCCTATTGCAAGCATCCGCAAGTACAACAAAAGTATTAAGGTAAACCTAACCATAGCATGAAACATATGGATCCAAATTAGCCCCTTACGAAGCAATGCATAAACTAGGATTTAAGCTTCTGTCACTCTAGCAACCCATCATCTACTTATTACTTCCCAATGCCTTCCTCTAGGCCCAAACAATGGTGAAGTGTCATGTAGTTGATGTTCACATGACACCACTAGAGGGATGGCAACATACATCTCATCAAAATATCGAACGAATACCAAATTCACATGACTACTAATAGCAAGACTTCTCCCATGTCCATAGGAACTAACGTAACTACTCACAAAGCATATTCATGTTCATAATCAGAGGGGTATTAATATGCATAATGGATCTGAACATATGATCTTCCACCAAGTAAACCAACTAGCATCAACTAATCAACACTACTAGCAACCCACAGGTACAAATCCGAGGTTTGGATACAAAGATTGGATACAAGAGATGAACTAGGGTTTGAGATGAGATAGTGCTGGTGAAGTTGTTGATGGAGATTGATCCCCTCCCAATGAGAGGATCGTTGGTGATGAGGACGGTGATGATTTCCCCCTCCCAGAGGGAAGTTTCCCCAGCAGAACAGCTCTGCCAGAGCCCTAGATTGGTTCCGCCAAGGTTCCGCCTCGTGGCGGCGGAGTCTCGTCCCGAAAGCTTGCTTCTGATTTTTTCTCGGACGAAAGACCTCATATAGCAGAAGATGGGCATCGGAGGGCCACCAGGGGGCCCACAAGGCAGGGGGCACGCCCCCCACCCTCGTGGCTGGTGGGTGGCCCCCCTCTAGTACTTCTTGCGCTCAGCATTTTTTATATATTCTGGAAATAACTTCCGTGAAGTTTCAGGACTTTTGGAGTTGTGTAGAATAGGTCTCTAATATTTGCTCATTTTCCAGCCCAGAATTCCAGCTGCCGGCATTCTCCCTCTTTATGTAAACCCTGTAAAATAAGAGAGAATAGGCATAAGTATTGTGACATAATGTGTAATAACAGGCCATAATGCAATAAATATCGATATAAAAGCATGATGCAAAATGGATGTATCAACTCCCCCAAGCTCAGACCTCGCTTGTCCTCAAGCGAAAGCTGAAATCAAAAAATATGTCCACATGTTTAGAGATAGAGGTGTCGATAAAAATAGAATACGGACATGAGGGCATCATGATCATTCTTAGAACAGCAACATATATATGATCTCTTATGCTAAAGTAACAATTCAATCGCAATTTCAAATATGAATCATAAACTTCATTGAGAACCAACAAACTCTAATCTCAGTCATTGAGGCAATTGCAATTTACCATAATATAGGAAAAAATCAATATAAGAGCTTTTCAGCAAGTCCACATACTCAACCATCTTTTAATCTTTCACAATTGCTAACACTCACACAATATTTATGGGTATGAAGTTTTAATCGGACACAGAGAAAGATAGGGGCTTATGGTTTTGCCTCCCAAAGTTTTACCTCAAGGGTAATGTAAACAATAATAGTTCATGAAGACTCACATCCAATTAGCTATATATATCAGGATCTTTCCAACACATTGTGCTTGCCAAAGTATAAAATGTAAAAAGAAAAGGTGAAGATCACCATGACTCTTATGTAAGGTAGAAGATAAAAGTAAAAGATCGGCCCTTCGTAGAGGGAAGCAGAGGTTGTCATGCGCTTTTATGGTTGGATGCACAAAATCTTAATGCAAAAGAACGTCACTATCGGGGAAACTGATCCACGAACACCTATGGGGCCGGCGGACCGGGCCCCTTTCGGTTCGGCGGGGGGCGGAGATCGCACGAAGAGCAGATCGAGGCGAGGCACACGAGCAGTTTACCCAGCTTCGGAGCTCTCCGGAGAGATAACACTCCTACTGCTGCTTGTCTGGTTGTATTATCTGGTGTTCTTGCTCTCGAGAGAGAGAGCGTGATGTTTTCTGGGCTACGAATGAATCGAAGCGAACTATCCGAACCCCCTCTACGTTGCGCATGGGCCTCCTTTTATACACTAAAGGGGTCACCGACAGGTGGCAACGCAGAGGAGGGTAAAAACGTAAAAGCGAGGTAGTTGGTACAGTTACTTGTACAGTGCACCCTACCTAACCCTGACGACAGGGGACAAGGGCATTAAATGCCCGTCTGAGTCGCCCGAACAGTGCAGAAAAGGACCGTTAGGGGCGCCACCGTTCGCCATGATGGCGATCTTGTCAGCTTCGCATGCCACTACGCACCTCTGGCTGCACAGCCTCCCGCCACGCGCGCCTGGAGAGGCCCCCAGAGCGACACGTTGGTGGATGCGCTGGAGCGTGGGCATAGAGTGGCCGCCTGCTGCGGCAAGCGCCTTGCCGCTGTTGTTATCTTGTCGGGTCCAGAAGCTCGTCGCTCACCGGGCCTCGGGGTACCTTGTTCAGTCTTCCCGGCAAGCTCCTCTTGCCGGGGCCTTGTTGGCTTGCCGGAGCGCGTGGCGCGTCGCGGCAAGTTCCTTGGAGCGCCTTGGTTGGCCTTCCCGGCAAGCTCCTCTTGCTGGGGCCTTGTCTCCTTAGCTTAAATACTTTGTTCTTGGATGGCTCCAAGGGAACCTTGGGGGATCTCGGCGTTCGCCCGGCAAGCCTTGCCGCGGGGTGCTGCAACTGCCCGTGCACAAGTTCGGGGTACTAGGGTACCCCTATTCTAGTACACCGACAGGAGCCCCCGGGCCTGGGCCAGACACAGTGCCGAGCGCTGTTGGGCCAGGCCCAAGTTAGGGCACGGGCACACGCGGACTGGGTCATACCGAATCTTGCTCCGTATCCACCGCGCTCTCCCATAACGGCACGCGTTGAATGCGGCATCGTGGGAGAGATCGTGGGTGGTTGTTTATTTGGAAGGCCGAAACGTCCGCCCCGTCCCTCTTTATAAGCAGGGGAAACAGGGGCAGTTCGTTCCCCTTGCTGGTTGCTGCTACTTCTTCTTCACAAACCTCCGCCGCTCCCCCCTCCTTCTCGAAGCCAAGAGAGCAGCGCTCCGCCCCCCATTGCCGCCAGCATCACCACGCCGTCAACCTCCCTCATCACCTCCGCCATGGCCCTGAAAGCCGACAAGGGAAAGGGCGTGAAGTCGGCCGAGGCGCAGCGGCTCGCGGCGCTGCGGAAGGAGCGGGCGATCTTCACCCCCCAGCTCGGCGTGCAGAAGCTGAGGGAGTACTTCTACCTCTTTTGGGCGACGGAGACGCGTGCGCATTCGCGCACGAGGGTACTCCCGGCCGCTGCTTCGGAGTTGGCTCCAAACGGGTACCCGTTCTTCGCGCTATTCTTCTATTGCGGGCTCTGCCCGCCCTTCTCGGAGTTCTTCTGTGATATCATGAACACATATGGCTTCCGCCTCCTTGACTTCACCCCCAACGCTGTCCTGACCATGGCAATTTTCGCACATTTGTGCGAAAACTTTGTCGGCGTCCACCCTAGTGTTGCCCTTTTCCGCCACTACTTCATACCTCGGGTAGAGAGAGGAGAGCCGCTTGCCGGAGGGATTGCTTGGATCTCGAGAGTCAGCAAGAAGGAGGCGTACTTGGAGGGTGAGCTCCGCAGCAAGTGGGAGGAGTGGAGAGCGGAGTGGTGCTGGATCGTTGAGGAGAATCCGCAGCCCTTCACCGCCGTGCGCCAAACTCCAATAGTGCGCGGCAATGACTGGAGCAACGTGGCCTCGGAAGACGAGAGGCTGAAGATCGCCATCACTAGGATTCTTCGCCTCAGGCTTGCCGGGCTCACCATAGGTGCTGTCGGGGCAGATTTCCTCCGCCGCCGCATTGCCCCCCTATAGGAGAGGGGGAGGCCCGCTTGGGAATTCAAGAATTCGGCGGACATCATGAGGCTGCGGCCGGGCCTCAACTATAACTTCACCATCTTGGAGCTGGAAATGCTCTTGGAATTATTCAAACGCGACCCCCAGCACCCATTCACACTGCCGAGGGGCGTAGTTCCTTTGTGCAATAACTCTTCGCTTGACCGGATCCGCGCCATGATGCCGTTGTGCGATTCACACGGAATCGTTCCAACTTGGCAAGATCCTATGGATGACGTTGTACAAGCATTCTTCGACAACTTGGAGGAGGTGCCGGTCCACGCTGACGAGCAGAAAAGCCTCACCCGTGACACCACCGACAAGGAGCTGCAGCGCATCGCCACTAGGGCGGAAGAGGTTGCGGCCGCAGCTGCCGCGGGCGTGGTTGGGTTTACTGTGGAGGAGGCGGAGGCTGCAGAGGCGGCAAACCTTGCCGAGCGCGCGGAGTTCATGGGCGAGGAGGAGCCTGCTGGCTCTGAAGCCGAGCCGAGCGAGGCCGGCGAGGAGGAGCCCGAGCCTCCAGAAAACTTGCCGCAGGCGGAGCCCCCGGCCCCGCCAAGAAGGCGCCTTCGCAGGGCCGGGGACGCAGCGGGGCGGCAACCGGCTCCACAGCCACCGAGCCGCGCGACGCGCTCTACCGCGGCAAGCAATGTTGCCACGGGAGCGCCCCACGCAACAGCGGCAACTGGAGCGGGATCTTCCCGGGCCACTGCCACCGCCCCCGCCAAGCGGGCAAGGGATCTTACTCCTCCGCCTCGCCGCACCGGAGGGCCGGACTTCGATCTTTCCGTGCTCAGCTCCGACGAGGAGGAAGAAGAGTAAGTTTCTTTGGTGCTCTTGTAGTTCTTCAATCTTGCCGTTTATATCTTGTATCTGACTTGCTCCAATCTGGATTCCTTTCTTTTCAGAACGCTGGCCCAGAGAGCGGCGAAGAGGGCCAAGGCTGCGGTGATCGTCATCGAGGATGACCCCATCGCGTCAGCAGGAGGTGGGTCCGATACCACCTTGACGGACCCGACAATCACTCCTCAAAGCAGCCCCCAGCGCAGCCCCCAGCGTAAGTTCATAGTTTAGCCTTCTGCTGCCGGACGCGCTTGAGTGCTTTTTCCTTTGTTGATATCTTGCTTGTTGACTTGTGCAGGAGCAGAGCAGCCTCATCAGGAGCGCCCGGAAGCTAGTCCCGAAGTGCCACCTGCTTCGACTGCTCCGCCAAGGGAGGAGTCCCCGGCAATGGAGCGCTCTCCGGCAAGGGGGAACTCTCCGGCGAGGGACGGCACTGCTGATCCTGCGGCGACCGAGGCCGCAACTGTAGATCTTGGCGCAGGTAATCCACTTGCCCAGAAACTTTCCCTTGGGTTCTGCTTCTTCCATTTTTCCTCTCTTGGATTTTTGATTGATTTTCCTCCCTTCTTTGTTCTTCAGACCCATCTGCGGCCGAGCCAATGGAGACAGAGGGCGCCGGCGAGGAAGGGGCCGGTGCTGACGAGGCCGCCGGCGAGGAGGCCGCCAGGGCTACCGCCGCAGAAGCCGGCGAGGGGTCGGGCGATCGCACTGACGACCCTGAGGCCGCAGGAGCACCAGGCGCTGCACCGACCGCCGATCCCTCTGCTGCTTCTGCGGAGCCGGGCTCCGAGGAGCCCCAGCCCGGCGCTTACTTGAAGGCCGGCGATGGCATCTTCATCAAGCTACACTGGGCATCGAGCTCCAGAGCGCCGGTCGAGGGGGAAACTTTCGACGGGGAGGTGCTCGCCTCTGTTGGACTGTCGTTGGTTGATGCGCCCAGCAGCAGCGGCGGTGAGCCTTAGGAGGAGCAACTGCTGCGGAAGCTGCTGTCACTCTATCGCGCCCGGCAAGCCAAACTAGCTTCCTGGGTAGCGCTTGTCGCGGAGGCGGGAGTTGACATGGAGAAGCGTGCGGAGGAACTCCGGGGCCAAAATCAAGAAGCTCTCCGGCCCCTGGCGCAGGAGCGGGAGCGACTAGAAGAGGAGCGCACGGCCTTTCTTCTAGAGAAGGCCGAGGCTGAGGAGGAGCAAAGGCTGGCCGCCGAGAAGCAGTCCGCACGGGAAGGCGAACTAGTGCAGCGGAAGGCCAACCTCGACAGCTACGAGGAAGAGCTCGCCGAGCGCGAGCAAGAACTTGGCGGGGCACTCAAGGAGGCAAAGGATGTTGCGGCAATAGCAGAGGCCGCCAAGAAAGAGCTGGAGGAGAAGGTGGCGCAACTGGAGGCCAACATTGGGAAGAGCGGCGAGGAGCTTGCCGCGCTCAAGCGTGAGCGTGAGAAGGATGCTGCCGCCCACGGTGAGCTGCAAGGTCTTCTCGCTGAGAGAAGCAAGGAGCTCAGTGCCGCCAAGGATTCCAAAGCAGACCTGGAGCTGAAGCTGGCCACGCTGGCACAGACGCTGGAGGCCGCCAAGGAGCGGGAGAAGACATTGTCGGAGAAGGTCAAGGCTGACGAGGCGCTGCTGGAGAGCATTGCAGTTACCCAAAACTCGTTCAGAGACACTGTGGAGCACTGGACCGAGGGTCTGGTGAACATTGCCGCAGTCATCAACGAGGAGCTGGCGCAGCTGGGGATGGAGGACTTTGGGTATCCTTCTGACGAGAGTCTTCAACCCAGCGCCAAGCTCAGCCTGTTCTTCAAGGGCGTGGCGACGACACTCCAGCGGCTCCGGGAGAGGATCCCAAAGCAGCTGGCCGACGAGTCGCGCAAAATCTGCGCCGGGGTTCTCCAGAAGGTGCTGATGAAGGTAGCCTTCCGCAATCCGGGCCTCAGCTTCACCAACGTCCTCAGGTCCTTGCCGCCTGACGCCGATCTGGATGCACTCAAGGCCCTTGTCGCACCCATTGTGGACAAGGTGAGCGAGATCAAGAGGGTCGAGGGCGGACGCGTAGACTAGGCCGCCCATTTCTTCTTCTCCCTTGTCGCTGCTAATCATGTTATGAAAACAGTCTGTTAGAGCTGCGACAAGTTATCTTGTAATATAACTTTATTTCTGTTATCAATTGCTATGTTATTTCCTCTACTAGATTCCTTCCTTTGTATGTTTTTACCCTATGCTTCTAGGGAACTTGTCGGCGCAGGCGCCCGAGCCGCGAGCGCTGAGTGCGGAACTTCAGCAGCCTGCTGGCGGCGCTGTTTCCGACAAGAAACCTTATCGCGACTAGATGCAGCATGCTTAAGCTGTTGAGCGGACTCGAAACAAAGTAAGGGCGCAACTAGCCACGAGTTGGTTCCTCTGCGCATAGGTTTTCCATACAAAGCAGGGTCGTTCGAGGAAGATAACTCAAAAATTTAAAAAGTGATTGCTCAAACTTTGGCAACTTAGCTTTTCTGTCATTTGCTTCCCGGTAAGGCAAGTCTTTGCTTGAACGACGCCTGGCCCATACCACAATCTTCTCTTCCCCCCCCCCCGGCAAACTTGTGTGCGAGAGAACCTTCTTTTCCTTTAAACAAAGGAGAAAGAAGCGAAAATAATAATATGGAGCTCTTCGGCTCGTTACTGCTTACCGGATGTAGGTGCTGCACAAAGTGTCAAATAATCGCATGCAAGAAAGGAACTAACCATGAAATGGACAAGTTGTGCGGAGCACATGGGGTTTTACTTATGCACGGGATCTGCGCCCGGCTTTGTACAAAGGATTACATGCAACAGCAGCAAGACTTGTACAAAAGGTGGTTGCCGGAACGGGTTCCGGCAACTGCGCCCTATGGGAAAAACTCACGAAGATGTTCTATGTTCCAAGAGTTGCTCACCGGAATGCCATCTTCGGTCTCAAGGCGGACAGCGCCAGGCCTTGTGACTCGTCTCACCCGATAAGGGCCTTCCCACTTCGGCGTCAACTTGTTGGAATTCTTGGCGGACTGAACGCGCCGAAGAACAAGGTCGCCTTCCTCGAAGCTTCTGGCTTTAACTTTGCGGCTATGATAGCGGCGCAAAGCTTGCTGGTATCGAGCAGCTCGTACAGCAGCCTGAAGACGATCTTCCTCAAGGAGCAGCGCGTCGTCTTGTCGCAGCTGTTCTTGCTCAAGCTCATCATAAGCGAGCACTCGAGGTGATCCGTATACGAGTTCCGTGGGGAGAACTGCCTCTGCTCCATAGACTAGAGCGAAAGGTGTCTGGCCAGTGGCTCGATTTGGCGTCGTTCTGATCGACCAAAGAACCACCGGCAGCTCCTCGATTCAGTTCCTTCCGCACCTGTGCAGCTTGTCGAAAGTTCTGGTCTTGAGCCCGCGCAGCACTTCAGCATTTGCCCTCTCTGCTTGACCGTTGCTTCTTGGATGAGCAACAGAAGCAAAGCAGACCTTGGCGCCAAGGTCTTGGACGTACTGCATGAAGGTGCGGCTCGTGAATTGCGTGCCGTTGTCGGTGATGATCCTGTTAGGGATCCCGAAACGGCAAACAATTGGCCTGAAGAACTTGACTGCTGACTGTGTTGTCACCTTCCTCACTGGCTGCACTTCCGGCCACTTTGTGAACTTGTCGATTGCGACGTACAAGTACTCAAAGCCCCCGACAGCTCGGGGGAAGGGGCCGAGGATATCGAGCCCCCAGACCGAAAATGGCCAGGATAAAGGGATCGTCTGGAGAGCTTGAGCTGGCTGGTGTATCTGTTTGGAGTGGAACTGGCACGCTTCACACTTGGTTACTTGTGCAGTTGCATCCTGGAGGGCTGTCGGCCAAAAGAAACCTTGCCGGAAAGCTTTGCCGGCAAGTGCTCTTGCGCCAATGTGGTGGCCACATATGCCTCCATGTATCTCTGCCAACAGCTTCTGTCCATCTTCCCGGCGAATACACTTCAATTTCACACCGTTGAGTCTTCTTCTGTACAGTATGCTATCGACAAACTGGTACATACTTGACTGCCGGGCTACTCTTTCTGCTTCTTCTTGTTCTTCGGGAAGTTCTCCTGTCTGAAGGAAGTGGACAATCTGTTGTGCCCATGCTGGAGCTTGTGGCTTGACAACAAGGACTAAAGGCGCATCTGCTGCTGCGGGAACATCAGCTTCCACGGCAAGGACTTGTGGTCCTGCCGGAGCTTGATGTTCCCCGGCAAGCTTGCCGGAGCAAAACTTGTCGGGAGCGTCTGCTTCAACGGAACAAACCATAAGGCTTGCCAGAGCAGACTGCCCCTCAGCCTCCTTGGTGTTGATCTTGGGGACTTTCTTGGCGGCGGCTTCGGGGAGCTCTGCCGGAAAGTAGTCACCAGAAACCAACTTCCTCTTCTTGCTTTGCCCAGTTAATGGTGTTACGGATGGTTGAGTCAACTTAAGCACAAAGATCCCTGGTTCCACCGGTAACTTTAGTGCGGCGCACTTTGACAGGCCATCAGCAATATCATTCTGAGCTCTTGGGATATGCTCCATTTGTAGGCCATCAAAGTGCTCTTCTAGCTTCCTCACTTCATCAACATACGCTTCCATCAACGGACTCTGGTAGTTCTTGTTCACTTGTCGGACGACAAGCTGTGAGTTACCCCTGACAATGAGCTTCTTGATCCCAAGGTCTGCTGCGATTCTGAGACCGGCAAGCAATCCTTCATACTCTGCAGTATTGTTGGTTGCTTGCTCTTTGGGAAAGTGCATCTGGACTACGTACTCGAGGTGCTCTCCGGTGAGTGCGACAAGCAGCACGCCTGCACCGGCGCCTTGCAGTGAGAAGGCACCATCAAAGTACATCAGCCACTCTTTGCTTGCCTCTTTGACGGGGATGCTCGTTTCTGGAATTTCTTCATCTGGGGTTGGCGTCCACTCTGCTATGAACTCTGCCAATGCTCTGCTTTGGATAGTTGAAGTGCTCTCAAACTTGAGGCCAAAGCTTGACAGTTCCAGCGCCCACTCGACAATCCTGCCTGTTGTTTCCGAATTTTGCAGTATCCTCTTCAGCAGAAAGCGAGTGACGACTGTGATCTCATGTGCTTGGAAGTAATGGCGCAGCTTTCTCGAGGCCATGAGGAGGCCGAAAAGCAACTTCTGCACACCAGAGTACCTTGATCTAGCCCCCTGCAGAAGAGAACTGACAAAGTAAACTGGGCGCTGCACCATTCTCTTTGGCATCTTATCATGCTCCTGCGCAAATCCATGTTTGCCGGGACCAGAGCTTGTCGGCGAAGCCCCCTGCTTGTCGCTGGATGGATCTGCCGTGGTTGCTGGCTCATCATCCGCCTCCCTCTCCGCCACTAACGCAGCACTAACCACTTGATTGGTTGCCGCTATATATAGCAGCAACTTCTCTTGCGGCTTAGGTGCGACAAGCGTTGGAGTGGAGGACAGGTATCTCTTCAAGTCCTGCAGCGCAGCCTCCGCTTCCGGAGTCCATTTCGTTGGACCTGCCTTTTTCAAAATTTTGAAAAATGGCAGGGCGCACTCAGCAGATCTAGAGATAAACCTGCTGAGAGCAGCCACGCAACCGGCAAGCCTTCGTACATCCTTGACGCGCTTTGGTGCTTCGAGCTGCTCAATGGCCTTGATCTTGTCGGGATTGGCTTCAATTCCCCGCTGTGACACGAAGAACCCGAGAATCTTGCCGGAAGGGACTCCAAACACGCACTTCTCGGGGTTAAGCTTGAGGTTGATCTTGCGCAGATTTGCAAATGTCTCGTCTAAATCTTGAATCAGGGTCGCCTTGTTCTTGCTCTTGACCACTATGTCATCCATGTAAGCTTCCACATTTCTGTGCATTTGCGGCTCAAAAGCATGGTGGACTACCCTTGTGAATGTTGAACCAGCATTCTTCAAACCGAAAGGCATCCGTACGAAGCAGTACGTGCCACACGGGGTGATAAATGCGGTTTTCTCTTCATCTTCTTCTGCCATGAAGATCTGATGGTATCCTGAGTACGCATCAAGAAATGAAAGCAAATCACATCCGGCTGTGGAGTCAACAATCTGGTCAATACGCGGCAAGGGAAATGGGTCTTTGGGACAAGCTTTATTAACATCAGTGAAGTCAATACAAAGTCTCCATTTCCCGTTAGCCTTGCGCACAACAACAGGATTGGCCAACCACGTGGGATGGAGCACTCCTCTGACAAGGCCGGCTGCTTCCAACTTCTTGATTTCTTCTGCGATGAATTCTTGGCGCTCTACTGCCTGCTTCCTGACTCTCTGCTTGACGGGCCGCGCATGAGGACAGACGGCAAGGTGGTGCTCAATTACTTTCCTGGGAACATCGGGGATATCAGACGGTTGCCACGCAAACACATCGACATTCGCCCGCAGGAAAGCAACGAGCGCGCTTTCCTATTTGGGGTCAAGAGTGGCGCTGATGGTGAAGGTACCACCAGTGCCGTCCTCCTTGGCGGACACCTTCTTGGTCTCAGGTGGAGCTGCCATTGCCTTCTTACACTTGCCGGTGGAGCTCGATGGTGTGTCCTCGACGGTAGCGCAGCACTCGGAAGAGGTGCGCCTGCCGGAGTGGGCATCAGAGCTCTTGCCGGACTTGGTCTTCTTCTTCCCTGTCCTGCGTTCTGCTGCGGCTGCAGCTTCCCGGTAGATCTTGTCGGCACAGATAAGAGCATCCTTCTTGTCGCCAGGGACAGAGATGACACTTATCGGGCCTGGCATTTTCAGTACGTTATACGCATAGTGAGAGGCTGCCACGAACTTGGCGAGTGCCGGACGGCCAAGGATTCCATTGTAAGGCAACGGAAAGTCGGCAATGTCAAACGTGACCCTCTCAGTCCTGAAGTTCAGCTTGCTGCCAAATGTTACCGGCAACGTGATCTTTCCCTTTGGCTTGCTCCTTCCCGGGTTGATTCCTTGAAATGTACCGGTCTCTTCGAGCTCGCTGTCAGGGATCTGGAGTTTCAGGAGCACCGCGGAGGAGATCAGGTTCAAGCCGGCCCCGCCGTCAACTAGCATCTTAGTGACCTTGAGGTTGCGGATTGTTGGTGAAACCAGCATCGGCAAGCACCCGACCGCAGTTATGCGATCAGGATGGTCCTCAATGTTGAAGATGATAGGCGTGCCGGACCATTTCAGAGGCTTGCATGACTCGACGGGTGGCTCTGCTGCATTAACTTCCCGCACCCACTGCTTGAGCTGGCGGTGCGAGGTATGCAAAGAAGCACCACCGTCAACGCACAGGACCTTTGTGGCTTTCTGGAACTCCTGCTCATCAGTCTCCTCATCATCCATGTCTTCATCGTCGTCGTCATCTTCATCCTTGTCGCGGCCGCGAGGAGGTCTGTCTCCTTGCCGCTGCTTGGCCTTGCCGCGGCGTCCTCCTCGGCCGGGACGTTTCTTGCCGGATCCCCCAGCACCTTCCTGGGCCTTCTCCTTGTCGCGCTGCTCGTATTCAGCTTTCTGTTGCTCAACAAGCTGCTCGACTTTCTTACAGTTCTGGAGATCATGGCCTTGGTGCGGTGGATCTTGCAATACTGCTTGTTGGTGCCGTCCTGCTTGTCGGCGACCGCCACCTCCGCGGCAACCTCCTTGCCGGAGTCACCAGCTTTGGCTTCCTTGGCGCCACCAGCATTGCCGGACTGCTCAATAACTAGCACCTCTTTGCCTTTCCTCCTTCTGTTGTTCCGCCGCCGGTTTTTCTTTGTCGGGGCAGCATCTTCACTGTCAGATCCTCCCGCTCCTATATTTTCTCCGGGGAGTCTCCTCCCTTCCTCAGCACGTGCACACTTGTCGGCCAGTGCATATAACTCACTGACGTTCCTGATCTTGCACATCGCCATTTCCTCCCGCATCCTGCGGTTTCGCACGTTCTGATGGAACGCGTTGATCACCATGGCAGGGTGGACATCTGGGATGTTGTGCTGCACAATACTGAATCTCTGAATGTACTTGCGCAGGGGCTCTCCTTCCTTCTGGGCGAGCAGATGAAGATCACTCTCCTGGCCATGAGGCTTGTGTCCGCCTGTGAAGGCGCCGACAAACTGATGGCACAGATCAGCCCAAGAGGATATGGAGTTGTCCGGCAAGTGCATGAGCCAGGATCTGACGTTGGGCTTGAGCACCAGCGGGAAGTAGTTGGCAAGGATCTTGTCATCTCGTCCCCCGACAGCCTATACCGCAATGGTGTAGATGCTGAGGAACTCCGACGGATGCGTCTTGCTGTCATACTTCTCCGGTACGTCTGGCTTGAAGTTCTTTGTGCTGGGCCACTGGACTTGCCGCAGCTCACGAGTGAACGCAGGACAACCTATCGCGTACGGCAGATCGCCTGGTTCCCCTGGCGCATGCATGTCAACAGAGGGCCCAGCGCGCTTGTCGGATTGACGCCGCGCTTCTCTTCGGCGCTCGATGCGGGTTCGAGCATCTTCTTGTTGTCGATCATGAAGAACTTGGCGCTGATCGCGACGAGCTCGTGGGTCCGACGATGCAGTGGAGTCATTGTCGAGGTGGATCCGACGAGTCGGCGATCTTGGGCTTCGAGGCGGTGATTGCATGGTAGTTGCACCTCTGCCCGTTTCGTCGCCACCGGCTCGCGTCCGGCAACCCTGCCGCGGCGGCGACGCGCTCGGCCGCCGTGGAGTGTCGCCGTTGGCATAGCCGATGAGACTCTGAATGGTGGCCCTCCATTCGTCGATCTTGTCCGACGTCGGAGGGTAATCTAGGAGAAGTTGAGCTCGTGCCAAAGCTTCTGCTGGAGTGGTGGGTAGCAGTGGCGGACGGCGCGAGGAGCGGGGCGTGCTCGAACTTCTAACTATGTTAGAAGGAGCAGTATCCTGTCCGGGCGATCGTGCCCCGCTCGTACCAGCATGCTGGCGTGCATGCTGGTCTTGAGCGCCCCGAGATCCACCAGCTTGGTCTTGGCCTATCATGCGAATGGCACTGCTAGTGCCATGATGCTGTTGATCTTGCGCCTCCTGAGAGTGGCGTGGAACATGCACAGTCGCCGAGGTTTGTGCAGCCTTGTTCTTGGACCTGGCGGCATCATGAGCTTCCTCGTCAACGTCCTTTCTTCCGCCGGCGTCCATTCCACCACCCGTTTGCTCCAACGGTGGCGGAAGTGACGTGGACAGAGCGGCTGCCGCCGAAGTCTTCTTCTTCGGTGGCATGTTGATGAAGGGAATAAAGATCTAGCTCGTGTGAACGCCGGATCAGGTTCACACAATCTCGATGCCCCCTACCTGGCGCGCCAAAGATGTCGGGGAAACTGATCCACGAACACCTATGGGGCCGGCGGACCGGGCCCCTTTCGGTTCGGCGGGGGGCGGAGATCGCATGAAGAGCAGATCGAGGCGAGGCACACGAGCAGTTTACCCAGCTTCGGAGCTCTCCGGAGAGATAACACTCCTATTGCTGCTTGTCTGGTTGTATTATCTGGTGTTCTTGCTCTCGAGAGAGAGAGCGTGATGTTTTCTGGGCTACGAATGAATCGAAGCGAACTGTCCGAACCCCCTCTACGTTGCGCATGGGCCTCCTTTTATACGCTAAAGGGGTCACCGACAGGTGGCAACGCAGAGGAGGGTAAAAATGTAAAAAGCGAGGTAGTTGGCCCGTCTGAGTCGCCCGAACAGTGCAGAAAAGGACCGTTAGGGGCACCACCGTTCGCCACGATGGCGATCTTGTCAGCTTCGCATGCCACTGCGCACCGCTGGCTGCACAGCCTCCTGCCATGCGCGCCTGGAGAGGCCCCCAGAGCGACACGTTCGTGGATGCGGTGGAGCGTGGGCACAGAGTGGCCGCCTGCCGCGGCAAGCGCCTTGCCGTTGTTGTTATCTTGTCGGGTCCAGAAGCTCGTCGCTCACCGAGCCTTGGGGACCTTGTTCAGTCTTCCCGGCAAGCTCCTCTTGCCGGGGCCTTGTTGGCTTGCCGGAGCGCGTGGCGCGTCGCGGCAAGTTCCTTGGAGCACCTTGGTTGGCCTTCCCGGCAAGCTCCTCTTGCCGGGGCCTTGTCTCCTTAGCTTAAATACTTTGTTCTTGGATGGCTCCAAGGGAACCTTGGGGGATCTCGGCATTCGCCCGGCAAGCCTTGCCGCGGGGTGCTGCAACTGCCCGTGCACAAGTTCGGGGTACTAGGGTACCCCTATTCTAGTACACCGACAGTCACTTTATATTACCACTTGTGATATGGACCTTTATTATGCAGTCCGTCACTTTTATTTCTTCCATATCACAAGATCGTATAAAGCTTATTTTCTCCCCACTAACAAGTTATACATATTTAGAGAGCAATTTTTATTGCTTGCACCAATGACAACTTACTTGAAGGATCTTACTCAATCCATAGGTAGATATGGTGGACTCTCATGGCAAAAACGGGTTTAGGGATATTTGGAAGCACAAGTAGTATCTCTACTTGGTGCAAAGAAATTGGCTAGCATGAGAGGGAAAGGCAAGCTCGACATGTTGGATGATCCATGACAATATAATTTATCTCAGATGTAAGAAAACATAACCCATTACGTTGTCTTCCTTGTCCAACGTCAACTCTTTAGCATATCATACTTTAATGAGTGCTCACAATCATAAAAGATGTCCAAGATAGTATATTTATATGTGAACCTCTCTTTCTTTATTACTTCCTATTAATTGTAACGATGACCAAAACTATGTTTGTCAACTCTCAACAACTTTTATTCGTCATACTCTTATATGTGAAGTCATTACTCTCCATAAGATCCATATGATCTCTTTGTTTCTTTTTATTCTATTCCCTCAAGATCATAGCAAAATAAGCAAGCCCTTGACTCAACACTAATCTTTATTATATAGCTCATGGACTCGATTACATAGAGGGATCATAAAGCAAAACTCACAACTAAATCATACTAAAACTCTATTCTACTAGATCAAGATATTATCAAAAGGATCGAACTAAAAAACGGTAAAGATAAAAGTGATGGTGATACGATACCGGGGCACTCCCCCAAGCTTAGCAGTTTCCAAGGGGAGTGCCCATACCCGTGTGATTATGTCTCCTTCTTCGGGGGAGGAGATGGAGTTGTTGATGGTGTAGGCTTGTCGTCCCTCTTCCAAGGCATAGGCTCACCATCATAGAAGGATGATAGAGTCTCCGGAATCCTCAAATCTGTAGCCAAACTCATCCTCCTGAATCTATATTCATACTCACAGTTTTGATTTTGTAGGTCATAGATCTGGGCTTGGAGGTGCTCGATTTTCTCATGATGCTTGAAGATGGCCTCCCCAATGTCCTTGTCGTCTAGCTTGTGGTTGTTGGTGAACTCCGTGATCATTATATGATTGGAGTCGAGTCCACGCTCCACCATCTCCTGACACTTGAAAACTTGTTGCTCCATTGCCTCGAGCCTTGTCTCCACGCTTCCGGTTCTCCTTGGTCCCTCAACATCGCGGATGTGCAACAACCCCTCACGCATCTCAATGGTTTGAGGGTGTTGCAGCACCTCCGTGAGGTAGGGGTTGATGACCTTTTCGAAGAACTTGTCCTTGGGGGCACTTGAAGACGACATGGCGACCTAGATCTGTCAAAAAAACAGCTCGAAACAAAGACAAGAGGTGTTTGCGTGATATGGTGGTCAAAACCTTCGGGAGATTATATAGTGAATTTTTACCGACCAGGAGGAGTATCTTGCAAGAAAACGGAGTCTGGAGGGCACACGAGGTGCCCACGAGGCAGGGGGCACGCCCAAGGGGGTAGGCGCGCCCTCCACCCTCGTGGAAGCCTCGTGTCCTTTCCGGTCTACTTCTTATTTTCCTATTTTTCTAAATATTCCAAAACGGAGAAAAATTGCCATTAGAACTGTTTTGGAGTCAGTTTACCTACTGTAACACATACATATTCCTTTTCGGAGTCTGAAACATTCTGGAAAGTGTCCCTTATATATTCCTCCAGGGTTATGGTTTCAATAATATTGGTTTCAACATTTATGGGATTACGTTAGATATAATGTTTGATTCTTTGACCGTTCACCACCCTCGGATTTGTGCCTTCGAAGTTGTTGATTTTTATGGCACTGGAACGATAGACCTCATCGATGATGTAAGGACCTTCCCATTTAGAGAGGAGTTTGCCTGCAAAAAATCTTAAATGAGAGTTGTATAACAATACATAATCACCTACATTGAACTCACGCTTTTGTATCCTTTTATCATGCCATCTTTTAACTTTTTCTTTAAATAGCTTGGCATTTTCATATGCCTGGGTTCTCCATTCATCAAGTGAGCTAATGTCAAATAACCTCTTCTCACCAGGAAGTTTGAAATCATAATTGAGCTCTTTAATGGCCCAATATGCCTTATGTTCTAGTTCGAGAGGTAAGTGACATGCTTTTCCATAAACCATTTTATACGGAGACATACCCATAGGATTTTTGTATGCAGTTCTATAGGCCCATAATGCATCATCAAGTTTCTTGGACCAATTCTTTCTAGATCTGTTAACAGTCTTTTGCAAAATTAATTTGAGCTCTCTGTTACTTAATTCTACTTGACCACTAGACTGTGGGTGATAAGGAGATGCAATTCTATGATTAACATCATACTTAGCAAGCATTTTACGAAAGGCACCATGAATAAAGTGTGAACCACCATCAGTCATTAAGTATCTAGGGACTCCAAACCTCGGGAAAATAACTTCATTAAGCATCTTAATAGAGGTGTTATGATCAGCACTACTAGTCGGAATAGCTTCTACCCACTTAGTGACGTAATCAACAATGACTAAAATATATGTATACCCGTTAGAGGAAGGAAAGGGTCCCATATAATCAAAGCCCCAAACATCAAATGGTTCAATAACAAGTGAATAATTCATAGGAATTTCTTGACGTCTACTAATATTACCAATTCTTTAACATTCATCACAAGACAAGACAAACTTACAGGTACCCTTGAAGAGAGTAGGCCAATAAAAACCGGATTGCAATACCTTGTGCGCAGTTCTATCTCCAGCATGGTGTCCTCCATAAGCCTTGAAGTGACACTTGCGTAGGATCTGTTCCTGTTCATGCTCAGGTACACAACGTCTAATGATACCATCTACTCCTTCTTTATAAAGATGTGGGTCATCCCAAAAGTAATGTCTCAAATCATAGAAGAACTTTTTCTTTTGCTGGTATGTGAAGATAGGTGGTATAAATTTAGCAACAATATAATTAGCATAATCAGCATACCATGGAGCAGTACGAGAAGCATTTATGACATTTAATTGTTCATCAGGAAAGCTATCATCAATAGGTAGTGGGTCATCAAGAACATTTTCTAACCTAGACAAGTTATCTGCAACGGGGTTCTCAGCTCCCTTTCTATCAATAATATGCAAATCAAATTCTTGTACCAGGAGAACCCATCTAATAAGTCTAGGTTTAGCATCTTTATTTTCCATAAGGTATTTAATAGCAGCATGATCAGTGTGAATAGTTACTTTAGAATCAACAATATAAGGTCTGAACTTATCACAAACAAATACAACTGCTAAGAATTCTTTTTCAGTAGTAGCATAATTTCTCTGGGCATTGTCTAGAGTTTTACTAGCATATTGAATAACATTTAATTTCTTATCAACTCTTTGCCCTAGAATAGCACCTACAGCATAATAACTAGCATCAGACATAATTTCAAAGGGTAAATTCCAATCAGGTGGCTAAACAAATAGGTGCAGAAATCAATGCCTTCTTAAGTATTTCAAATGCTTCTACACAATCATCATCAAAGACGAAAGGAATATCTTTTTGTAATAGATTAGTCAGAGGCCGAGAAATTTTTGAGAAGTCCTTAATGAACCTCCTATAAAAACCAGCATGACCCAGAAAACTTCTTATACCTTTGATGTCCTTGGGACACGGCATCTTTTCAATAGCATCAAATTTAGCTTTGTCAACTTCAATGCCTCTTTCAGAAATTTTATGACCCAAGACAATACCTTCATTAACCATAAAGTGGCACTTCTCCCAATTCAAGACAAGATTAGTTTCTTCACATCTCTACAAAACTCGATCAAGGTTGCTTAAGCAATCTTCAAAAGAGGATCCATAAACAGAGAAATCGTCCATGAAAACCTCACATATCTTTTCACAAAAGTCAGAGAATATAGCCATCATGCATCTTTGAAAGGTAGCAGGTGCATTACATAAACCAAAAGGCATACGCCTATAAGCAAAAGTACCGAAAGGGCAAGTAAAAGTGGTCTTTGATTGATCATCAGCTAACACAGGTATTTGAGAGAAGCCAAAGTAACCATCTAGAAAGCAAAATTATGTGTGTTTGGATAATCTTTCTAGCATTTGATCAATAAAAGGTAGGGGGTAATGATCTTTTTTAGTAGCCTTATTTAATTTGTGGAAATCAATTACCAACCTATAACATGTAATAATTCTTTGCGGAATCAATTATCTTTATCATTAGGAACAACAGTAATACCTCCCTTCTTAGGGACACAATGGACAGGACTTACCCACTGACTATCAGCAACGGGATAAATTATACCTGCCTCAGGAGCTTTAATATTTCCTTTCTTACCACTTCTTTCATATTAGGATTCAGCCGTCGTTGGTGATCAATAACTGGTTTGGCATCTTCCTCCAAATTTATTTTGTGTTGACATAGAGTGGGACTAATGCCCTTAAGATCATCAAGAGTATATCCAATAGCAGCACGGTGCTTCTTTAGAGTTTTCAATAATTTCTCTTCCTCCTTCTCTGAAAGGTTAGCACTAATAATAACAAGATATATTTTCTTTTCATCAAGATAAGCATATTTAAGAGTATCAGGTAATGGTTTAAGTTCAAACACGGGATCACCCTTGGGTGGAGGAGGATCCCCTAGGATTTCAACAGGCAAGTCGTGTTTCAGAATAGGTCCCTGTTTAAAGAATACTTCATCTATTTCCCTTCTTTCATTCATGAAGATATCATTTTCATGGTCTAGCAAATATTGTTCTAAGGGATCAGTAGGAGGAACGGCAATAGAAGCAAGACCAATAATTTCATCTTTACTAGGCAATTCTTTATCATGGGGTTGTCTACAAAATTTAGCAAAATTAAACTCATGAGACATATCCCCTAGACCAACAGAAACAATATCCTTATTGCAGTCTATCTTAGCATTGACAGTGTTCAAGAAGGGTCTACCAAATATAATGGGACAAAAGCTCTCTTGTGGGGAACCAAGAACAAGAAAATCAGCAGGATATTTAACCTTCCCACACAAGACTTCAACATCTCTAACAATCTCAACTGGTGAAATAGTATCTCTATTGGCAAGCTTAATGGTAACATCGATATCTTCTATCTCAGCTGGTGCAATATCATGCATAATTTATTTGTATAAGGAAATAGGTATTGCACTGGCACTAGCACACATATCACATAATCCATGATAACAATGATCTCCTATTTTAATAGAAATAACAGGCATGCCTACAACAGGTCTATGTTTATTTTTAGTATCAGGTCTAGCAATTCTAGCAGCTTCATCACAGAAGTAAATAACATGCCCATCAATATTATCGGCCAAGAGATCTTTAACCATAGCAATTTTAGGTTCAACTTTAATTTTCTCAGGGGCTTTAGGTGTCTTAATATTACTTTTGTTGACCACAGTTGAAGCTTTAGCGTGATCCTTTATTCTAACAGGGAAAGGTGGTTTCTCAACATAAGCAATAGGAACAATAGGATCATTATAAGTGATAGTCTTTTCTTCAACTTTAATAGGTGCAACTACTTTTGTTTCAATGGGAGGATTATATTTAAACCACTTCTCCTTGGGGAGATCAACATGAGTAGCAAAATATTCATAGAAAGAAGCTACTATCTCAGAGTCAAGTCCATATTTAGTGCAAAATTTTGCGGAAAACATCGATATCCATAAAAGATTTAACACAATAAAACTTAGGTGTTATACCTGACTCCTTACCTTTGTCGAGATCCCAATCTTCAGAGTTGCGTTTAATTCTCTCTAATAAATTCCATTTGAATTCAGTAGTCTTCATCATAAAGGAACCAGTACAAGAAGTATCGAGCATGGAGCGATTGTTGTCAGAAAGCCGAGCATAAAAGTTTTGAATAATCATTTCTCTTGAGAGATCATGTTTGGGGCATGAATATAACATTGACTTGAGCCTCCCCCAAGCTTGAGCGATGCTTTCTCCTTCGCGAGGCCAAAAATTATATATATAATTACGATCATGATGAACGAGATGCATAGGATAAAACCTCTAATGGAATTCCAATTTCAACCGCTTGTAGTCCCATGATCCCATATCATCACATAGCCTATACCATGTCAATGAATCTCCCTTCAAAGATAAAGGGAAGACCTTATTCTTGATAACATCATCGGGCATACCTGCAAGCTTAAATAATCCACAAACTTCATCCACATAGATTAAGTGTAAGTCGGGATGCAATGTTCCATCTCCTGCAAAAGGATTAGCTAGCAGTTTCTCTATCATACCCGAAGGAATTTCAAAGTAAACATTTTCAGTAGGTTCAGTGGGTTGAGGATTAACTAATTGTGTTTCCGGACAAGGTGAAGATACCCCGAACAAACCCCTCAAAGTATTATGTTCCATAGTAACAAGTGACAGTCAATTTCAGCACACTTTATAAATTTTTCCTTGCCAAATTCCACCTACCAAAGGCGCTTCACTCCTCGATAACGGCGCCAGAAAAGAGTCTTGATGACCCACAAGTATAGGGGATCTATCGTAGTCCTTTCGATAAGTAAGAGTGTCGAACCCAAGGAGGAGCAGAAGGAAATGATAAGCGGTTTTCAGCAAGGTATTCTCTGCAAGCACTGAAATTATCGGTAACAAATAGTTTGTGATAAGGTAATTGGTAACGAGTAGCAAGTAATAAAAGTAAATAAGGTGCAGCAAGATGGCCCAATCCTTTTTGTAGCAAAGGACAAGCCTGGACAAACTCTTATATGGAGTGAAGCGCTCCTGAGGACACAAGGGAATTATCGTCAATCTAGTTTTCATCACGATCATATGATTCGCGTTCGGTACTTTGATAATTTGATATGTGGGTGGATAGGTGCTTGGGTGCTGCCATTACTTGCACAAGCATCCCACTTATGATTAACTCCTATTGCAAGCATCTGCAACTACAACAAAAGTATTAAGGTAAACCTAACCATAGCATGAAACATATGGATCCAAATCAGCCCCTTATGAAGCAACGCATAAACTAGGGTTTAAGCTTCTGTCACTCTAGCAACCCATCATCTACTTATTACTTCCCAATGCCTTCCTCTAGGCCCAAACAATGGTGAAGTGTCATGTCGTCGACGTTCACATGACACCACTAGAGGGATGACAACATACATCTCATCAAAATATCAAACGAATACCAAATTCACATGACTACTAATAGCAAGACTTCTCCCATGTCCTCAGGAACTAACGTAACTACCCACAAAGCATATTCATGTTCATAATCAGAGGGGTATTAATATGCATAATGGATCTGAACATATGGTCTTCCACCAAGTAAACCAACTAGCATCAACTACAAGGAGTAATCAACACTACTAGCAACCCACAGGTACCAATCTGAGGTTTGGATACAAAGATTGGATACAAGAGATGAACTAGGGTTTGAGATGAGATGCTGTTAGTGAAGATGTTCATGGAGATTGACCCCCTCCCGATGAGAGGGTTGTTGGTGATGACGACGGTGATGATTTCCCCCTCCCAGAGGGAAGTTTCCCTGTAGAACAGCTACGCCAGAGCCCTAGATTGGTTCCACCAAGGTTCCGCATCGTGGCGGCGGAGTCTCGTCCCGAAAGCTTGCTTCTGATTTTTTTCTCGGATGAAAGACCTCATATAGCAAAAGATGGGCACCAGAGGGCCACCAGGGGGCCCATGAGGCAGGGGGCGCGTCCAGGGGGGTAGGGCGCGCCCCCCACCCTCGTGGCTGGTGGGTGCCCCCCTCTAGTACTTCTTGCGCTCAGTATTTTTTATATATTCTGGAAATAACTTCCGTGAAGTTTCAGGACTTTTGGAGCTGTGTGCAGAATAGGTCTCTAATATCTGCTCCTTTTCCAGCCCAGAATTCCAGCTGCCGGCATTCTCCCTCTTTATGTAAACCCTGTAAAATAAGAGAGAATAGGCATAAGTATTGCGACATAATGTGTAATAACAGCCCATAATGCAATAAATATCGATATAAAAGCATGATGCAAAATGGATGTATCACGGGTCATAAGTGCAGTAAGAGTTGCCATGGTCTTTGGCTTTTCCTGACCGCGGTGTTGGGCAAGCCATTCATCCTGGACACTGTGCTTAAATGCCGCTAAGGCTTCGGCGTCCGGGTAGTCCATGATTTGATTCTTTTTAATTAAGAACCGATTCCAGAGTTTGTGAGCTGACTCTCCGGGTTGCTGAATTATGCGACTCAGGTCGTCGGCGTCTGGTGGCCGGACATAAGTGCACTGGAAGTTGTCCCGGAAAGCATCCTCTAAGTATTCCCAGTTGCCCATGGAGCTCTCTGGGAGCCTATTCAACCAGTGTCGTGCTGGTCCTTTTATCTTTAGAGGGAGGTATATAATGGCATGGAGATCGTCTCCACGAGCCATGTGAATGTGGAGAAGGAAATCTTCAATCCATATGGCGGGGTTGATACGTCTCCAATGTATCTACTTTTCCTAACGCTTTTCCTCTTGTTTTTGACCCTAATTTGCATGATTTGAATGAAACTAACCCCGGACTGACGCTGTTTTCAGCAGAACTACCATGGTGTTGTTTTTCTGCAGAAATAAAAGTTCTCGGAATGGAACGAAACTTTGCGAGGAATTTTTATATAATATATAAGAATTTCTGGAGCCAAGACCTACCGAAGGCGGGCACCAGGGTGGGCACAACCCACCAGGGCGCGCCCCCTCACCAGGCGTGCCCAGGTGGGTTGTCCCCACCTGGTGGCCCCATAGACCCTAAAACCGACGCTATAAAATCATATTTCTCCAAGAAAAAAATCAAGGAGAAAGAATTATCGCGGTCCACGAGACAGAGCCGCTGTCACCTCCTATTCTTCATCGGGAGGCCAGATCTGGAGTCCGTTTGTGGCTCCGGAGAGGGGGATCTTCGTTCTTCGTCATCACCAACCCTTCTCCATCGCCAATTCCATGATGCTCCCCACCAGGAGTGAGTAATTCCTTCGTAGGATCGCTAGTCGGTGAGGAGTTGGATGAGATTCATCATGTAATCGAGTTAGTTTTGTTAGGGCTTCATCCCTAGTATCCACTATGTTCTAAGATTGATGTTGCTATCACTTTGCCATGCTTAATGCTTGTCACTTTGGGCCCGGGTGGCATGATTTTAGATCTGAACCATTTATGTTATCACCATTATATCCATGTTCTAGATCCGATCTTGCAAGTTATAGTCACCTGCTACGTGTTATGATCCGGCAACCCCGGAGTGACAATAATCGGGACCATTCCTGGTGATGACCGTAGTTTGAGGAGTTCATGTATTCACTATGTGTTAATGCTTTGTTCCGGTTCTCTATTAAAAGGAGGCCTTAATATCCCTTAGTTTCCAATATGGACCCCACTGCCACGGGAGGGTAGGACAAAAGATGCCATGCAAGTTCTTTCCATAAGCACGTACGACTATTTACAGAATACATGCCTACATTATAATGATGAACTAGAGCTAGTGCTATATCGCCCTAGGTTATAACTGTCTCATGATGAATATCATCCAACAAGTCACCGATCCAATGCCTACAAATTTATCCTATATTGTTCTTGCTAAGTTACTACTGCTATCATCATTGTTACACTTGCTACAAAACTACTGCTATCACTGTTACTGTTACCATTGCTACTGCTACTACTATCAAAACTATCATATTACTGTGCTACTGATCACTTTGCTGTAGATAATTAATCTCCAGGTGTGGTTGAATTGACAACTCAGCTACTAATACCTTCAAATATTCTTTGGCTCCCCTTATGTCGAATCTATAAATTTGGGTTAAATAGTCTACCCTCGAAAACTGTTGCGATCCCCTATACTTGTGGGTTATCAAGACCTTTTTCTAGCGCGGTTGCCGGGGAGAATAGCTACATTTGTTGAGTCACTTGGGATTATTATCATATTATCACTATGAAGAATCTGAAGGATGCTAAGACTAAGATATTTCCCTCAAAGACGAAGGGAGGTAAGGAACTGCCATCCAGTTCTGCTTTAGATTCACCTTCTGTTATAAGTAAAAACTACTAGGAAAAGGGCTATAGATGAAATGGATACTAATGGCGCACCTGACATGTGGTGCGCCACTACAATATAGCAGTGGTGCACCATGTGCAGGTGCGCCATTAGTGTGGAAGACACTAATGGCTCACCAGATACATGGTGCGCCACTACTAACATTTTTTTCATTTTTCCAAACATACTAATGGCGCATCAAGTAGACAGTGCACCATTACTAGTTAAAACTAGTAATGGCGCACTGTCCACAGGTGCGCCATTACTAAGTTTTTTTCAAAAAAAAATCAATTTTTTTTTCAAAACTAGTAATGGTGCACCGTGGGAGTGGTGCACCATTACTAGTTTAACTAGTAACGGCGCACCACTCCCACGGTGCGCCATTACTAACTTTCCCCCCTCTATCCCTTTTCCCCCGAGCGCCGCCTCCTCCCTTGCCGAGCCCAATCCCCAATCCCCCGAGCCCTCGACCTGCTGCTCCGCTGCCGCCCCGACCCACTGCACCGCCACCAGTCACCCCACGCCACACGGAGACGTCCAGGAGGACCGCCGTCGACTGCTTCTTCATCTACGGGTTCTCAATCGACCGGAGCTGCACCGTATCGTCACCATCGTCGTCTTCCCCAACCTCGTCCTCCTTCGTCCACCTCGTCACATCGCTCTGCCCCGGCCACCCCGACCTCCCGAGATCATCGTCAAGCACCTCTGTGAGGCCCTTGACCGATTTCCCCATTCCCCGTCAGGTTCTCGTGCTCCGTGCGCACGCGGCCCTCCTTGTTGCGGCCCTGGAGCTCCTTCCGGTCCATCACCTTGGCCACCACCAGCGCCCCGCCCTTGCCCTTCACCTCAGCTAGGTAGACGCTGCCAATGTCCCCGGCCCCGAGCCGCCGCACGAAGCGGATGTCGGAGAGCTGCACCGTGCCGAGGCGCGGGGCGAGAGCGGAGGGGTTGGAGGAGCGCAATGCGGGGACGCCGGCGATTGGCCTCGAGGAGGAGGTGGTGGAGCAGGAGGCCGTGGCGGTGGAGACGGTGGATGCGGAGCGGGAGCGCTCGGAGGAGCCGAAGCTGAGGCTCTGCAGCTCGTCCGCCGCCAGCTCTGCGTCGCCGTCTGGAGGCATTGCTGCCTGCTGCGGTGAATGGTGAGGTGAGGCTGGTCTGCTCTGGGCTGCTGGATGTGGCAAGTGCGGGGACATGGGAGGAATAGGAGGAGGAGGAGCTCGAGCGCGAAGTGGGTGTTTCTCTCAAAAATTTCAAAAGAGTAGGATGGGTCTTTGTTCAAAAATGATTTATAGGAATTATAGGGTCTCCCAAAAATTTGTGGCAATTTTATAAAAATTATTTGAATTAGTTTTAGTGCAACAGAGGCAACTCAGAGTTTGAGAATGGCATTAAAGGAATTTGTTTTGGGGGTAAATTCTATTATGAAATATTTCCTATTGTTATTAAAATATAAATGAAATGATTTGGAACACCAAGCAAGAGTTACGTTTCAAGTTGCTGAACATTTTCATATAATCTTGCAGAAGATTTAATTGATCATACAGAAAATGAAAAACGAAGGTCATACCGATCCTAGTTGGTATTATTTTTCATGGCTAGAAGATATATTGTTGTACCCCGAGTGAAGGGAAGGAGTTTGCTAGGTTTCGTCTCCGACCATCGTGTCGTGATGATTTTGCAGGTACCCCGAGAGGGCCTTGAGTTTGCCGGAATGTCGTTAACTTCCGTTCCGGCAAATTCGGGTACTCCATATGTCCTATTTTCAGCAAAGGTCATGCTGAATTTTTTTGTGAATTTTAGCATGACTTTTCTAAAAATAGGACATATGGGGTACTTGCGACAAATGCATGGGCTGGGGTATCTTAGTACTTAATTAAGTAGGATCAACTGTCACTTGTGTTATACATATAGAAGTGTGATATCAACTCATAGTTATTGCTAATGTCAGCTGCTCGTCATCGATAAACCCTAATCTGGAAGAGGAACCACTCATCCTATGTAGTTTTGAATTATGAACATAGGAAATGTCATCATCGGACGACAAAAGTCTCCCGGGGGAGTGCGACTGGTGCCACGACGATCGAGGTCTGTGTGACAGGCCTCACCTGGACGATGATCGGTGCTTCGGCATTAAGCTCGAGGAGACCTTCGAAGTTGAAACGGTACGCAACGACGAAAATTGTTTTTTCATAATTAAGCATGACTTCAACTATTTCAACGTGTAATTTTCATCTTTTACAATTCGAGTATAGCTTATCCCATGCCATGCAAGACGCTATGTCTTGGAGAGGATGGATTTTGAAGACCATGAAATTTCTGAAACAAAGAAAATTCACCTAAGGACTCATCACGATGTGGACTTTGAAGTAAATCTGTATAATTCTGGGAGCGTAACCCATTTTGGTTGCAAAAATTGGGAAGCATTTTGCAATATATATGGTTTTGATGAGGGTATGCTTGTCACCATGGATCTTGGTAATCCTGACATCGACCAAGACAATATGGACATTTGGGTCCTTGTTGATACGCCTCCAGTTCTACTGCTATGTGAGTTTCTCAAACATAGTTATTAGCTAATTTATATTGTTTATTTCAAAATAGTTGACAGCTTATTTTTATTGTTCAAAGAATGTGCGGGAGATGGTAGACAAAACCCACCACACCGATGGCTCCGAATTAACAACTTACAAGGAGAAAAATCATCTGGTCGGATTTTGTACTGACATTGAGAATTACAATATCTACAATCAAACTCCTCAACATTATGGTCAATACGTGCCACTAGTGCATGTGTTCAACTACGGTAACTACCATGGAGATACCCTAGTAAGATTTTTACTATTATGACATCCGTGCATCTTTTGCATACTTCTAAAACTAGTACATCATTGCTAACTATGAAGTTATTACTATGTTTTTCAACAGATAATCCCAGAGAATTGTGTGCCTCATTTGATGTATCATAAAGGTACTCTTAATGTTTTGAACATACAGCCAAGTCATCCTACGAATCTTAACTGTCCATACGAGATTTCTAAAAGAAGTGGATACATGAAAATCAAAGGATGGAAAAAATGAATGGACAGTCGTAAGGAGGTTCTTGGAAGCAAAAGGAAGCGAAGCGCAAGAATTGGAGACAGGATGTTCTCCATTCTCCATAATGGAGAGTCAGGGTCTATATTGTTTTATGCTATTTTACCTTAAATAGGGTATTTAGGTCCTGCCTAATACTGATGATCATGTCCTAAGAACAATTAAGTAGGGTTGGTTCGATGACTATCAAGATGATGATCGTATGACTTGTTATTCGGTCTTTTGAATTTGGAGACTAATATGATGAATTGTATTCGGAAACTAATCTTCTATTGTATTCGATGAATCTATTGTTGTTGTGTGGTGCTGTCTATATTCTGTCCAATAATATATTTTGTAACCTGTGCAAAATCAGAAAAGTAAAAAAATAAAACTTAATATTCATACTAATGGCGCATCACCCCACAGTGCGCCATTAGTATGCCAAAGCACATGGGTAAATATGGCCCCCTGGGAGGCATACTAATGGCGCATGTTGGTCTATACTAATGGCGCACGGCGTGGTGCGCCATTAGTATACCAGATACTAATGGCGCACCAGTGGTGCGCCATTAGTATATAATACTAGTGGCGTGGTACTAGTGGCGCACCAGTAGTGTGCCATTAGTAGGCAAAACTGGTGCGCCACTAGTAGACCTTTTCCTAGTAGTGAAACTTGCAACACCACCACATGCTATTAATTCTGATATGTCGCAAGTTATTAATGATGCTACCTCTGCTATGGATAATGCTTATGGTGATGCTAGTACCTTGCTTAATGATGATGTGCCACTTGGTGACTTTCTTGATAAACAAATTGCTAGAGTTATACAACATGATGTTGTTGAATCTGATGATGAGCTTGAAACTGAAACTCCTGAAACACCTGCTAGAACTAGCCCTCCTAGATATGAATTACCTAAGGTACTGGAAGGTTATGTTATGAGTGAGGAGACAACTAGAGATATCCTTGCTTGCAGAGATAGAGATGATCTAGAGAAATTATTATGCAAGTATAAAGAAAAATCTCTGAATGCTAGAATGAAATGTGATCCTAAGTTTGCTACTTCACCTACCTTTATTGATGATAAGGATTATGAATTCTCTGTCGACCCAGAGTTAATTACTTTGGTTGAATCTGATCCTTTCCATGGTTATGAAACTGAAACTGTTGTGGCACATCTTACCAAGTTGAATGACATAGCCACCCTTTTTACTCACGATGAGAAAACTCGCTATTACTATATTATTAAATTATTTCCTTTCTCATTAAAGGGTGATGCTAAAGCTTGGTACAATACTCTTGCTCCTGGTTGTGTGCGTAGTCCCGAGGATATGATTTATTACTTCTCTGAAAAATATTTCCCTGCTCATAAGAAACAAGCTGCCTTACAAGAAATATTTAACTTTGTGCAAATTAAAGAAGAGAGTCTCCCACAAGCTTGGGGGAGGCTTTGCCAATTACTTAGTTCTTTGATTGATCATCCTCTTAAGAAAAATGAAATACTTGATATCTTCTATAATGGATTAACCGATGCTTCTAGCAACTTCCTAGATAGTTGTGCTGGTTGTGTTTTCAAGGAACAAACGGTTGGGGAAGCTAAAGAATTATTGAATAACATATTGAAAAATCATGCTGACTGGAATCTTCCTGAATCACCTCCTAAACCCACTCCAAAGAAGAGGGGTATATTATATCTCAGTCCTGAAGATATGCAAGAGGCAAAGAAATATATGAAGGAAAAAGTATTAAAGTTGAGGATGTTAAAAATTTACCTCCTATTGAAGAAATACATGGGCTTAATACACCACCACTGCCTAAGATGGTAGAGGTAAATTCTCTTATGAAGTTCAACGATAATGATAATCCTCACAAAATGCATCCTAGCCAATGCCTTTATGAGTTTGAAAATTATATTAGGAAACAAGATCACTTCAATGCAAATGTTATGAAACAATTGAAATACAATTCTGATATGACTGCTCGCTTGAGTAACTTGTTATTTAGAATCTCAAATGATGTTAGAGGTGTTGGAAAACATGCTTCTATGGTTCAAACTCGGTTAGAATTGTTGGAAATATGCCCTAGAGGCAATAATAAAATGGTTATTATTATATTTCCTTGTTCATGATAATTGTCTATTGTTCATGCTATAATTGTGTTATCCGGAAATCATAATACATGTGTGAATACATAGACCACAACATGTCCCTAGTGAGACTCTAGTTGACTAGCTCGTTGATCAATAGATGGTTACGGTTTCCTAACCATGGACATTGGATGTCATTGATAATGGGATCACATCATTAGGAGAATGATGTGATGGACAAGACCCAATCCTAAGCATAGCACAAGATCGTGTAGTTCATCTGCTAAAGCTTTTATAATGTCAATTATCTTTTTCCTTTGACCATGAGATTGTGCAACTCCCGGATATCTAGGAGTACTTTGGGTGTGCCAAACGTCACAACGTAACTGGGTGGCTATAAAGGTACACTACGGGTATCCCCGAAAGTATCTGTTGGATTGGCACGAATCAAGACTGGGATTTGTCACTCCGTATGATGGAGAGGTATCTCTGGGCCCACTCGGTAGGACATCATCATAATGAGCTCAATGTGATCAAGGAGTTGATCATGGGATGATGTGTTACGGAACGAGTAAACAGACTTGCCGTAACGAGATTGAACAAGGTATCGGTATACCGACGATCGAATCTCGGGCAAGTGCTATACCGGTAGACAAAGGGAATCATATACGGGATTGATTGAATCCTTGACATCGTGGTTCATCCGATGAGATCATCGTGGAACATGTGGGAGCCAACATGGGTATCCAGATCCCGATGTTGGCTATTGGCCGAAGAGATGTCTCAGTCATGTCTGAATGCCTCCCGAACCCGTAGGGTCTACACACTTAAGGTTTGATGACGCTAGGGTTATAGGGAATAGATGTACGTGGTTACGGAATGTTGTTCGGAGTCCCAGATGAGATCCCGGACATTATGAGGAGTTCTGGAATGGTCCGGAGGTAAAGATTTATATATGGGAAGTCCAGTTTCAGTCACCGGAAAGGTTTCGGGGTTTATCGGTATTGTACCGGGACCACCGAAGGGGTTCCGGGGGTCCACCGGGAGGGTCCACCTGCCCCTAAGGACCTAATGGGCTGTAGTTGCATGGGAACCGGCCCCTTAGTGGGCTGGTGCGCCCCCCCCCCCAAGGGCACAAGGCGCCTAGGGTTGGAAATCCTACGGGGCCGCTGCCCCCCCCCTCCCCCGAGGGGCCGCCGCCCTAGGGGGCCGCCCCCCCTCTAGATGGATCTAGGGGGCCGGCCCCCTCTCCCCTTCCCCCTATAAATAGTGGGGGTGTGGGAGGGCAACCGCACCCCTTCTCCTGGTGCAGCCCTACCCCTCTCCCTCCTCATCTCTCGCAGTGCTTGGCGAAGCCCTGCTGGAGTGCCACGCTCCTCCACCACCACCACGTCGTTGTGCTACTGCTGGACGGAGTCTTCCCCAACCTCTCCCTCTATCCTTGTTGGATCAAGGCGCGGGAGACGTCACTGGGCTGCACGTGTGTTGAACACGGAGGCACCGTTGTTCGATGCTTAGATCGGAATCGGCCGCGATCTGAATTGCTTCATGTAAGACTCCACCGACCGCGTTCTTGCAATGCTTCCGCATCATGATCTTCAAAGCTATGAAGATGCACTCCCCTCTCATTGCTAGTAAAATCCATAGATTGATCTTGGTGATGCGTAAAACATTTTTAATTTCTGCAATGATCCCCAACAGTGGTATCAGAGCTAGGTCTATGCATAGTTTCTATGCACGAGTAGAACACAAATTGTTGTGGGTGTCGATTTTGCCAATTTACTTGCCGTTACTAGTATTATCTTGATTGGGCGGCATCGTGGGATGAAGAGGCCCGAACCGACCTTACACATACGCTTACGTGAGACAGGTTCCACCGACTGACATGCACTAGTTGCATAAGGTGGCTAGCGGGTGTCTGTCTCTCCCACTTTAGTCGGATTGGATTCGATGAAAAGGGTCCTTATGAAGGGTAAATAGAAATTAGCATATCACGTTGTGGTTTTCGCGTAGGTAAGAAACGTTCTTGCTAGAAACCTATAGCAGCCACGTAAAAATTTGCAACAACAATTAGAGGACGTCTAACTTGTTCTTGCAGCATATGTCATGTGATGTGATATGGCCAAAAGGATGTGATGAATGATATATGTGATGTATGAGACTGATCATGTTCTTGTAATAGGAATCACGACTTGCATGTCGATGAGTATGACAACCAGCAGGAGCCATAGGAGTTGTCTTAATTTATTGTATGACCTGTGTGTCAATGAAAACGCCATGTAATTACTTTACTTTATTGCTAACCGTTAGCTATAGTAGTAGAAGTAATAGTTGGCGAGACAAATTCATGAAGACACGATGATGGAGATCATGGTGTCATGCCGGTGACGATGATGATCATGGTGCCCTGAAGATGGAGATCAAAAGGAGCAAAATGATATTGGCCATATCATGTCACTATTTGATTGCATGTGATGTTTATCATGTTTTTACATCCTATTTGCTTAGAACGATGGTAGCATAAATAAGATGATCCCTCATTAAAATATCAAGAATTGTGTTCCCCCTAACTGTGCACCGTTGCTAAGGTCCGTTGTTCTAAAGCACTACGTGATGATCGGGTGTGATAGGTTCTAACGTTCGCATACAACGGGTGTAAGCCAGATTTACACACGCAATACACTTTGGTTGACTTGACGAGCCTAGCATGTACATACATGGCCTCGGAACACGGAAGACCGAAAGGTCGAACATGAGTCGTATAGAAGATACGATCAACATGAAGATGTTCACCGATGATGACTAGTCCGTCTCACGTGATGATCGGACACGGCCTAGTTGACTTAGATCATGTATCACTTAGATGACTAGAGGGATGTCTATCTGAGTGGGAGTTCATTAAATAATTTGATTAGATGAACTTAATTATCATGAACATAGTCTAAAACTTTGCAATATGTCTTGTAGATCAAATGGCCCACGCTAATGTTGCCCTCAACTTCAACGCGTTCCTAGAGAAAACCAAGCTGGAAGACGATGGTAGCAACTACACAGACTAGGTCCGTAACCTGAGGATTACCCTCATAGCTGCCAAGAAAGCATATGTCCTTGAAGCACCACTAGGTGATGCACCTGTTTTTCCAGCAACTCAAGACGTTATGAACGCCTGGCAGCATGTAGTGATGATTACTCCCTGGTTCAGTGCGTCATGCTTTACAGCTTAGAACCGGGGCTCCAAAAGTGTTTTGAGTAGCACAGAGCATATGAGATGTTCCAAGAGCTGAAAATGTTTTTCCAAGCTCATGCCCGGGTCGAGAGATATGAAGTCTCCGACAAGTTCTACAGTTGTAAGATGGAGGAGAATAGTTCTGTCACCGAGCACATACTCAAAATGTCTGGGTTGCACAACCGCTTATCTCAGCTGGGAGTTAATCTCCCGGATGATGCGGTCGTTGACAGAATCCTTCAGTTGCTCCCACCTAGCTACAAGAGCTTTGTGATGAACTTCAATATGCAGGGGATGGAAAAGACCATTTCTGAGGTATATTCAATGTTGAAATCAGCGGAGGTGGAGATCAAAAGGAACATCAAGTGTTGATGGTGAATAAAACCACTAAGTTCAAGAAAGGCAAGGGTAAGAAGAACTTCAAGAAGGATGGCAAGGGAGTTGTCGCGCCCGGTAAGCCAGTTGCTGGGAAGAAGCCAAAGCATGGACCCAAACCTGAGACTGAGTGCTTTTATTGTAAGGGAAACGGTCACTGGAAGCGGAACTGCCCCAAGTACTTAGCGGATAAGAAGGCCGGCAATACCAAAGGTATATGTGATATACATGTTATTGATGTGTACCTAACCAGCGCTCGTAGTAGCTCCTAGGTATTTGATACCGGTGTGGTTGCTCATATTTGTAACTCAAAATAGGAGCTGCAGAATAAGCGGAGATTGGCGAAGGACGAGGTGAAGATGCGCGTCGGGAATGGTTCCAAGGTCGATGTGATCGCCGTCGGCACGCTACCTCTACATTTACCTATGAGATTAGTTTTAAACCTCAATAATTGTTATTTAGTACCAGCTTTAAGCATGAACATTGTATCTCGATCTCGTTTAATGTGAGATGGCTACTCATTTAAATCTGAGAATAATGGTTGTTCTATTTATATGAGAGATGTGTTTAATGGTCATGCCCCGCTGGTCAATGGTTTATTCTTATTGAATCTCGAACTTTATGTTACACATATTCATAGTGTGAATGCCAAAAGATGTAAGGTTGATAATGATAGTCCCACATACTTGTGGCACTGCCGCTTTGGTCACATTGGTGTCAAACGCATGAAGAAACTCCATGCGGATGGACTTTTGGAGTCTCTTGATTATGAATCATTTGACATGTGCGAACCATGCCTCATGGGCAAAATGACCAAGACTCCATTCTCCAGAACAATGGAGCGAACAACCAACTTATTGGAAATCATACATACTGATGTGTGCGGTCCAATGAGTGTTGAGGCTCGCGGTGGTTATCGTTATGTTCTCACTCTCACTGATGACTTAAGTAGATATGGGTATGTCTACTTAATGAAACACAAGTCTGAGACCTTTGAAAAGTTCAAGGAATTTCAGAGTGAGGTTGAGAATCAACGTGACAGGAAAATCAAGTTCTTACGATCAGATCGTGGGGGGGGGGAATATTTGAGTCACGAATTTGGCACACACTTAAGGAAATGTGGAATTGTTTCACAACTCACGCCGCCTGGAACACCTCAGCGTAATGGTGTGTCCGAACGTCGAAATCGCACTCTATTGGATATGGTGTGATCCATGATGTCTCTTACCGACCTACCGCTATCATTTTGGGGTTATGCTTTAGAGACTGCCGCATTCACTTTAAATAGGGCTCCGTCGAAATCCGTTGAGACGACACCGTATGAATTATGGTTTGGGAAGAAACCTAAGCTGTCGTTTCTGAAAGTTTGGGGATGTGATGCTTATGTCAAGAAACTTCAACCTAAAAAGCTCAAACCCAAATTGGAAAAATATGTCTTCATAGGATACCCTAAGAAAACTATTGGGTATACCTTCTACCTCAGATCCGAAGGCAAGATCTTTGTTGCCAAGAAGGGATCCTTTCTAGAGAAGAGTTTCTCTCGAAAGAAGTAAGTGGGAGGAAAGTAGAACTTGATGAAGTATTGCCTCTTGAACCGGAGAGTAGCGCGGCTCAAGAAAATGTTTCTGTGGTGCCTGCACCGACTAGAGAGGAAGTTAATGATGATGATCATGAAACTTCAGATCAAGTTGCTACTCAACTTCGTAGGTCCACAAGGACACGTTCCGCACCACAGTGGTACGACAACCCTGTCCTGGAAATCATGTTGTTAGACAATGGTGAACCTTCTAACTATGAAGAAGCGATGGCGGGCCCGGATTCCGACAAATGGCTTGAAGCCATGAAATCCGAGATAGGATCCATGTATGAAAATGAAGTATGGACTTTGACTGACTTGCCTGATGATCGGCGAGCCATAGAAAATAAATGGATCTTTAAGAAGAAGACAGACACGGATGGTAATGTAACCATCTATAAGGCTCGGCTTGTCGCTAAGGGTTATCGACAAGTTCAAGGGGTTGACTACGATGAGACCTTCTCACCCGTAGCGAAGCTGAAGTCTGTCCGAATCATATTAGCAATTGACGCATTATATGATTATGAGATATGGCAAATGGACATCAAAACGGCATTCCTTAATGGTTTGCTTAAGGAAGAATTGTATATGATGCAGCCGGAAGGTTTTGTCGATCCTAAGAATGCTGACAAGGTATGCAAGCTCCAACGCTCGATCTATGGGCTGGTGCAAGCTTCTCGGAGTTGGAACATTCGTTTTGATGAGATGATCAAAGCGTTTGGGTTTACGCAGATTTATGGAGAAGCCTGTGTTTACAAGAAAGTGAGTGGGAGCTCAGTAGCATTTCTCATATTATATGTGGATGACATACTATTGATGGGAAATTATATAGAACTCTTGGAAAACATAAAGGTCTACTTGAATAAGTGTTTTTCAATGAAGGACCTTGGAGAAGTTGCTTACATATTAGGCATCAAGATCTATAGAGATAGATTGAGACGCCTCATTGGTCTTTCACAAAGCACGTACCTTGACAAGATATTGAAGAAGTTCAATATGTATCAGTCCAAGAAGGGGTTCTTGCCTGTATTGCAAGGTGTGAGATTGAGCACGACTCAATGCCCGACCACGGCAGAAGATAGAGAAAAGATGAGTGTCATCCCCTATGCCTCGGCCATAGGGTCTATTATGTATGACATGCTGTGTACCAGACCTGATGTAAACCTTGCCGTAATTTTGGTAGGAAGGTACCAAAGTAATCTCGACATGGAACACTGCACAGCGGTCAAGAATATCCTGAAGTACCTGAAAAGGACTAAGGATATGTTTCTCGTTTATGGAGGTGACGACGAGCTCGTCGTAAAGGGTTACGTCGATGCAAGTTTCGACACAGATCTGTATGACTCCAAGTCACAAACCGGATACGTGTATATTTTGAATGGTGGGGCAGTCAGGTGGTGCAGTTGCAAGCAAAGCATCATGGCGGGATCTACACGTGAAGCGGAGTACATGGCAGCCTCGGAGGCAGCACATGAAGCAATCTGGATGAAGGAGTTCATTACCGACCTAGGAGTTATTCCCAATGCGTCGGGCCCGATGACTGTCTTCTGTGACAACACTGGAGCTATTGCCCTTGCCAAGGAGCTCAGGTTTCACAAGAATACCAGGCATATCAAGCGTCGCTTCAACTTCATTCCTGAAAATGTTCAAGATGGAGACATAGAGATTTGTAAAGTGCATACGGACCTGAATGTCGCAGATCCGTTGACTAAACCTCTTCCACATGCAAAACATGATCAACACCAGAACTCTATGGGTGTTCGATTCATCACAATGTAACTAGGTTATTGACTCTAGTGCAAGTGGGAGACTGTTGGAAATATTCCCTAGAGGCAATAATAAAATGGTTATTATTATATTTCCTTGTTCATGATAATTGTCTATTGTTCAAGCTATAATTGTGTTATCCGGAAATCGTAATACATGTGTGAATACATAGACCACAACATGTCCCTACTGAGCCTCTAGTTGACTAGCTCGTTGATCAATAGATGGTTACGGTTTCCTAACCATGGACATTGGATGTCATTGATAACGGGATCACATCATTAGGAGAATGATGTGATGGACAAGACCCAATCCTAAGCATAGCACAAGACCGTGTAGTTCGTCTGCTAAAGCTTTTCTAATGTCAAGTATCTTTTTCCTTAGACCATGAGATTGTGCAACTCCCGGATACCGTAGGAGTACTTTGGGTGTGCCAAACATCACAACGTAACTGGGTGGCTATAAAGGTACACTGCGGGTATCCCTGAAAGTATCTGTTGGGTTGGCACGAATCGAGGCTGGGATTTGTCACTCCGTATGATGAAGAGGTATCTCTGGGCCCACTCGGTAGCACATCATCATAATGAGCTCAGTGTGATCAAGGAGTTGATCACGGGATGATGTGTTACAGAACAAGTAAAGAGACTTGCCGTAACGAGATTGAACAAGGTATTGGTATACCGACGATCGAATCTCGGGCAAGTGATATACCGGTAGACAAAGGGAATCATATAAGGGATTGATTGAATCCTTGACATCGTGGTTCATCCGACGAGATCATCGTGGAGCATGTGGGAGCCAACATGGGTATCCAGATCCCGCTATTGGCTATTGGCCAGAGAGATGTCTCAGTCATGTCTGCATGCCCCCTGAACCCGTATGGTCTACACACTTAAGGTTCGATGATGCTAGGGAGATAGGGAATATATGTACGTGGTTACCGAATGTTGTTAGGAGTCCCGGATGAGATCCCGGACGTCACGAGGAGTTCCGGAATGGTCCGGAGGTAAAAATTTATATATGGCAAGTCCAGTTTCAGTCACCGGAAAGGTTTTAGGGTTTATCGGTATTGTACCGGGACCACCGAAGGGGTTCCGTGGGTCCACCGGGAGGGTCCACCTGCCCCAAAGGACCTAATGGGCTGTAGTTGGGTGGGAACCAGCCCCTTAGTGGGCTGGTGCTCCCCCCCCCCAAGGGCCCAAGGCGCCTAGGGTTGGAAACCCTAGGGGGCTACTGCCCCCCCCACTAGTTGGAAACCCTAAGGGGGCCGCTCCCCCCCCAGAGGGGCCGTGATGTCTACTACACAACCTTCTTCTTGTAGACGTTGTTGGGCCTCCAAGTGCAGAGGTTTGTAGGACAGTAGCAAATTTCCCTCAAGTGGATGGCCTGAGGTTTATCAATCCGTAGGAGGCGTAAGATGAAGATGGTCTCTCTCAAGCAACCCTGCAACCAAATAACAAAGAGTCTCTTGTGTCCCCAACACACCCAATACAATGGTAAATTGTATAGGTGCACTAGTTCGGCGAAGAGATGGTGATACAAGTGCAATATGGATAGTAGATAATAGTTTTTGTAATCTAAAAATATAAAAACGGCAAGGTAACTAATGGTAAAAGTGAGCGTAAAGGGTATTGCAATGATAGGAAATAAGGCCTAGGGTTCATACTTTCGCTAGTGCAAGTTCCCTCAACAATAATAACATAATTGGATCACATAACTATCCCTCAACATGCAACAAAGAGTCACTCCAAAGTCACTAATAGCGGAGAACGAACGAAGAGATTATGGTAGGGTATGAAACCACCTCAAAGTTATTCTTTCCAATAATCCGTTGGGCTATTCCTATAAGTGTCACAAACAGCCCTAGAGTTCGTACTAGAATAACACCTTAAGACACAAATCAACCAAAACCCTAATGTCACCTAGATACTCCAATGTCACCTCAAGTATCTGTGGGTATGATTATACGATATGCATCATACAATCTCAGATTCATCTATTCAACCAACACATAGAACCTCAAAGAGTGCCCCAAAGTTTCTATCGGAGAATCACGACGAAAACGTGTGCCAACCCCTATGCTTAGGTTCATGGATGGAACCCGCAAGTTGATCACCAAAACATACATCAAGTGAATCACGTGATATCCCATTGTCACCACAGATATCCACGGCAAGACATACATCAAGTGTTCTCAAATCTTTAAAGACTCAATCCGATAAGATAACTCCAAAGGGGAAACTCAATTCATTACAAGAGAGTAGAGGGGGGGAGAAACATCATAGGATCCAAATATAATAGAAAAGCTCGCGATACATCAAGATCGTATCATCTCAAGAACACGAGAGAGAGAGAGAGAGAGAGAGAGAGAGAGATCAAACACATAGCTACTAGTACATACCCTCAGCCCCGAGGGAGAACTACTTCCCCCTCGTCATGGAGAGCGCCGGGATGATGAAGATGGCCACCGGTGAGGGTCCCCCCCCCCTCTGGCAGGGTGCCGGAATAGGGTCCTGATTGACTTTTGGTGGCTACAGAGGCTTGCGGCGGTGGAACTCCAGATCTAATCTCCGTTCTGGAAGTTTTACGATATGTAGGTATATATGGGTACAAAGGGGTACGTCGGTGGACCGAAGGGGGGGGGCACGAGGCAGGGGGGCGCGCCCCAAGGGGTGGGGGGCCCCCTACCCTCGTGAGCACCTCCTTCATCTTCTGACGTAGGGTCCAAGTCTATCCGGTAGGTTTCCTTCCAAAAATAACTTCTCCAGTTGATTTCATTCCGTTTTGACTCCGTTTGATATTCATTTTCCTCGAAATACTGAAATAGGCATAAAATAGCAAATCTGGGCTGGGCCTCCGGTTAATATGTTAGTCCCAAAAATAATATAATAGTAGAAAATAAAGCCCAATATTACCCAAAACAGTAGATAATATAGCATGGAGCAATCAAAAATTATAGATACGTTGGAGACGTATCAAGCATCCCCAAGCTTAATTCCTGCTCGTCCTCGAGTAGGTAAATGATAAAAAAGATAATTTTTGATGTGGAATGCTAGTTGGCATAATTTCAATGTTCTTATTCTTAATTGTGGTATGTATATTCAGATCCATAAGATTCAAGACAAAAGTTTAATATTGAAATAAAAATAATAATACTTCAAGCATACTAACTAAGCAATTATGTCTCTTCAAAATAACATGGCCAAAGAAAGTTATCCCTACAAAATCATATAGTCTGGCTATGCTCCATCTTCACCACACAACATATTTAAATCATGCACAACCCCGATGACAAGCCAAGCAATTGTTTCATACTTTTGATGTTCTCAAACTTTTTCAATCTTCACGCAATACATGAGCGTGAGCCATGGACATAGCACTATAGGTGGAATAGAATGGTGGTTGTGGAGAAAACAAAAAGGAGAAGATAGTCTCAGATCAACTAGGCGTATCAACGGGCTATGTAGATGCCCATCAATAGATATCAATGTGAGTGAGTAGGGATTGCCATGCAACAGATGCACTAGAGCTATAAATTTATGAAAGCTCAAAAGAAACTAAGTGGGTGTGCATCCAACTTGCTTGCTCACGAAGACCTAGGGCATTTTGAGGAAGCCCATCATTGGAATATACAAGCCAAGTTCTATAATGAAAGATTCCCACTAGTATATGAAAGTGACAACATAGGAGACTCTCTATCATGAAGATCATGGTGCTACTTTGAAGCACAAGTGTGGTAAAAGGATAGTAGCATTGCCCCTTCTCTCTTTTTCTCTCATCATTTTTTTATTTTTTTTATTTGGGCCTTTTCTCTTTTTTATGGCCTCTTTTCTGTTTTTTTTATTTGGGCTTCTTTGGCCTATTTTACATATTTTCGTCCGGAGTCTCATCCCGACTTATGGGGGAATCATAGTCTGCATCATCCTTTCCTCACTGGGACAATGCTCTAATAATGATGATCATCACACTTTTATTTACTTACAACTCGATACTTAGAACAAGATCTAACTCTATATGAATGCCTCCGATGGTGTACCAGGATGTGCAATGATGCATGAGTGACATGTATGAAAGAATTATGAACGGTGGCTTTGCCACAAATACGATGTCAACTACATGATCATGCAGAGCAATATGACAATGATGGAGTGTGTCATAATAAACGGAACGGTGGAAAGTTGCATGGCAATATATCTCGGAATGGCTATGAAAATGCCATGATATGTAGGTATGGTGGCTGTTTTGAGGAAGGTATTTGGTGGGTGTATGATACCGGCGAAAAGTGTGCGGTATTAGAGAGGCTACCAATGGTGGAAGGAAGGAAAGTGCGTATAATCCATGTACTCAACATTAGTCATAAAGAACTCACATACTTATTGCAAAAATCTATTAGTTATCGAAACAAAGTATTACGTGCATGCTCCCATGGGGATAGATTGGTAAGAAAAAACCATCGCTCGTCCCCGACCGCCACTCATAAGGAAGGCAATCAATAAATAAATCATGCTCCGACTTCATCACATAGCGGTTCACCATACGTGCATGCTACGGGAATCACAAACTTTAACACAAGTATTCTTTAAATTCACAACTACTAAACTAGCATGACTCTAATATTATCACCTCCATATCTCAAAACAATTATCATGCTTCAAACTTCTCATAGTATTCAACACACTCATAAGAAAGTTTTATTATTAATCTTGTATACCTAGCATATTAGGATTTTAAGCAAATTACCATGCTATTTAAGACTCTCAAAATAATATAAGTGAAGCAAGAGAGTTCATCTATTTCTTCAAAAATAAAACTACCACCATGCTCTAAAAGATATAAGTGAAGCACTAGAGCAAACGACAAACTACTCTGAAAGATATAAGTGAAGATCAATGAGTAGTTGAATAATTATGCAACTATATGAAGACTCTCTAACATTTAATAATTTCAGATCTTGGTATTCTATTCAAACAGCAAGCAAAGCAAAATAAAATGACATCTAAGAATATCAAACATCATGTGAAGAAGCAAAAACTTAGGATCAACTGATACTAACCGATAGTTGTTGAAGAAGAAAGGTGGGATGCCAACCGGGGCATCCCCAAGCTTAGACGCTTGAGACTTCTTGAAATATTATCTTGGGGTGCCTTGGGCATCCCCAAGCTTGAGCTTTTGTGTCTCCTTAATTCCTCTCATACCACGGTCTCCCTAAATCTCAAAAGCTTCATCCACACAAAACTCAACAAGGACTCGTGAGATAAGTTAGTATAAACCATTGCCAAAACCTTATCATACTCTACTGTAGCAAATCGCTAAAATTATTATTAAACATTGCATACTAAATTACTCTGCATATTTAATAGTCCTATCCTCAAATAGAATCATTAAAGAAGTAAACATATGCAAACAATGCAAACATAACAGCAATCTGCCTAAACAGGATAGTCTGTAAAGAATGCTGCAACATCCATACTTCCCTAGCTCCAAAAATTATGAAAGAAAATTCCCACTGTAGTAAATTTATCAGAGCTTAATATGCAAAAGGTTTCAACATTTTATCACATTCTGACTTTTCTAGGAAATTATTGCAACAGCGGTAAACTTTCTGTTTTCAAACAGCAACATGTATACTTGTAACATAGGCATAGTAAAGGCTATCAATGCCACTTTTATTGAAATAAAAGATGCAAAACATTGTTCTAAATAAAAGCAAGCAAATACTAACAAAATAAATTGACGCTGCAAGCAAAACACATATCATGTGGCGAATAAAAATATAGCTCCAAGTAAAGTTACCGATGAACGAAGACCAAAGAGGGGATGACTTCCAGGGCATCCCCAAGCTTACGCTCTTGGTTGTCCTTGAATATTACCTTGGGGTGCCTTGGTCATCCCCAAGCTTAGTCTCTTGCCACTCATTATTCCATAGTCCATCGAATCCTTACCCAAAACTTGAAAACTTCACAACACAAAACTTAACAGAAAACTCGTAAGCTCCGTTAGCGAAAGAAAATAAAACACTACTTCAAGGTACTGTAATGAACTCATTCTTTATTTAAATTGGTGTCAAACCTAATGTATTCCAACTTCTCCATGGTTTATAAACTATTTTAATAGCCATAGGTTCATCAAAATAAGCAAACAACACACGAAAAACAGAATCTGTCAAAAACAGAACAGTCTGTAGTAATCTGGATCAAACGTATACTTATGGAACTCATAAAAGTCTAAAATAAATTGGTGGACCTGAGGAATTTATCTATTAATCATCTTAAAAAAGAATTAACTAAATAGCACTCTCCAAATAAAAATGGCAGCAATTCTCGTGAGCGCTAAAGTTTCTGTTTTTTACAGCATGATCAACAAGACTTCTCCCAAGTCTTCCCAAAGTTTCTACTTGGCACAAACACTAATCAAAAGCATAAAACCACATCTAAACAGAGTCTATATGAATTATTTATTACTAAACAGGAGCAAAAAGCAAGGAACAAAAATAAAATTGGGTTGCCTCCCAACAAGCGCTATCGTTTAACGCCCCTAGCTAGGCATGATGATTTCAATGATGCTCACATAAAAGATAAGAATTGAAACATAACAAGAGCATCATGAAGCATATGACAAGCACATTTAAGTCTAACCATATTCCTATGAATAGGGATTTATTGAGCAAACAACTTGTGGGAACAAGAATCAACTTGCATAGGAAGGTAAAACAAGCATAAATTCAAAACTTTAAGCACATAGAGAGGAAACTTGATATTATTGCAACTCCTACAAGCATATGCTCCTCCCTCATAATAATTTTAAGTAGCATCATGAATGAATTCAACAATATAACCAGCACTTAAATCATTCTTTTCATGATCTACAAGCATAGAAAATTTACTTATCTCCACATAAGCAAAATTCTTCTCATGAATAATAGTGGGAGCAAACTCAATGAAATAACTATCATGTGATTGAAAATTAAGATCAAGATGACAAGGTTCATTGTCATTATTATTCTTTAAAGCATATGTGTCATCACAATAATCATCATAGATAGGAGGCATGCTTTCATCATAATAAATTTGCTCATCAAAACTTGGAGGACAAAAAATATCATCTCTGTCAAACATAGATTCCCCAAGCTTGTGGCTTTGCATATCAATAGCATCGTAGATATTCAAGGAATTCATACTAACAACATTGCAATCATGCTCATCATTCAAATATTTAGTGCCAAACATTTTATAGATTTCTTCTTCTAGCACTTGAGCACAATTATCCTTTCCATCATACTCACGAAAGATATTAAAAAGGTGAAGCATATGAGACAAACTCAATTCCATTTTTTTGTAGTTTTCTTTTATAAACTAAACTAGTGATAAAACAAGAAACTAAAAGACTTGATTGTAAGATCTAAATATATACCTTCAAGCGCTAACCTCCCCGGCAACGGCGCCAGAAAAGAGCTTGATGTCTACTACACAACCTTCTTCTTGTAGACGTTGTTGGGCCTCCAAGTGCAGAGGTTTGTAGGACAGTAGCAAATTTCCCTCAAGTGGATGACCTAAGGATTATCAATCTGTAGGAGGCGTAGGATGAAGATGGTCACTCTCAAGCAACCCTGCAACCAAATAACAAAGAGTCTCTTGTGTCCCCAACACACCCAATACAATGGTAAATTGTATAGGTGCACTAGTTCAGCGAAGAGATGGTGATACAAGTGCAATATGGATAGTAGATAATAGTTTTTGTAATCCGAAAATATAAAAACAGCAAGGTAACTAATGGTAAAAGTGAGCGTAAACGGTATTGCAATGATAGGAAATAAGGCCTAGGGTTCATACTTTCGCTAGTGCAAGTTCCCTCAACAATAATAACATAATTGGATTACATAACTATCCCTCAACATGCAACAAAGAGTCGCTCCAAAGTCACTAATAGCAGAGAACGAACGAAGAGATTATGGTAGGGTACGAAACCACCTCAAAGTTATTCTTTCCAATCAATCCGTTGGGCTATTCCTATAAGTATCACAAACAGCCCTAGAGTTCGTACTAGAATAACACCTTAAGACACAAATCAACAAAAACCCTAATGTCACCTAGATACTCCAATGTCACCTCAAGTATCCGTGGGTATGATTATACGATATGCATCACACAATCTCAGATTCATCTATTCAACCAACACATAGAACCTCAAAGAGTGCCCCAAAGTTTCTACCGGAGAATCACGACGAAAACGTGTGCCAACCCCTATGCTTAGGTTCATGGGCGGAACCCGCAAGTTGATCACCAAAACATACATCAAGTGAATCACGTGATATCCCATTGTCACCACAGATATCCACGGCAAGACATACATTAAGTGTTCTCAAATCTTTAAAGACTCAATCCGATAAGATAACTCCAAAGGGGAAACTCAATTCATTACAAGAGAGTAGAGGGGGGGGGGACATCATAGGATCCAAATATAATAGCAAAGCTCGCGATACATCAAGATCGTATCATCTCAAGATCACGAGAGAGAGAGAGAGAGAGAGAGATCAAACACATAGCTACTAGTACATACCCTCAGCCCCGAGGGAGAACTACTCCCTCCTCGTCATGGAGAGCGCCGGGATGATGAAGATGGGCACCGGTGAGGGTTCCCCCCCCCCCTCCGGCAGGGTGCCGGAACAGGGTCCCGATTGACTTTTGGTGGCTACAGAGGCTTGCGGCGGCGGAACTCCAGATCTAATCTCCGTTCTGGAAGTTTTACGATACGTAGGTATATGGGTACAAGGGGTACGTCGGTGGACCGAAGGGGGGGCCACGAGGCAGGGGGGCGTGCCCCAGGGGGTGGGCGCGCCCCCTACCCTCGTGAGCACCTCCTTCATCTTCTGACGTAGGGTCCAAGTCTATCCGGTAGGTTTCCTTCCAAAAATAACTTCTCCAGTTGATTTCGTTCCGTTTTGACTCCGTTTGATATTCATTTTCCTCGAAACACTGAAATAGGCATAAAACAACAAATCTGGGTTGGGCCTCTGGTTAATAGGTTAGTCCCAAAAATAATATAAAAGTGGAAAATAAAGCCCAATATTGCCCAAAACAGTAGATGATATAGCATGGAGCAATCAAAAATTATAGATACGTTGGAGACGTATCAGGCCACCGCCTCAGGGGCCGCCCCCCTCTAGATAGATCTAGGGGGCCTGCCCCCTCTCCCCTTCCCCCTATAAATAGTGGGGGGTGGGAGGGCAACCGCACCCCTTCTAGCGCAGCCCTACCCCTCTCCCTCCTTGTCTCTCGCAGTGCTTGGGGAAGCCCTGCTGGAGTGCCACGCTCCTCCACCACCACCACGCCGTCGTGCTGCTGCTGGACGGAGTCTTCCCCAACCTCTCCTTCTCTCCTTGCTGGATTAAGGCGCGGGAGATGTCACCGGGCTGCACGTGTGTTGAACGCGGAGGCACCGTTGTTCGGTGCTTAGATCGGAATCGGCTGCGATCTGAATCGCTTCGTGTACGACTCCACCGACCGCGTTCTTGCAACGCTTCCGCATCACGATCTTCAAAGGTATGAAGATGAACTCCCCTCTCGTTGCTAGTAAACTACATAGATTGATCTTGGTGATGCGTAAAAAAATTTAATTTTTGCAACGATCCCCAACAAGAACAAGTTGCTAAATCTCAAAGAGAATTGCTTGATGAAATGAATAATAATATGCATGACTTTGCTGTTAGAGTTGCAACTAGAGGAGGTAAAATGACTCAGGAACCAATTTATCCTGAGGGACACCCAAAAAGAATTGAACAAGATTCACAAAGAGCTAACACTAGTGCACCTAGTCCTTCTAAAAAGAAAAAGAAGAAGAAAAATGATAGGACTTTGCATACTTCTAGTGAACCTGAACTAGAAAAACCTCCTGATAATGATAATGAAACTTCTATCTCAGATGCTGAAACTCAGTATGGTAATGAACACTCACCTACTGATAATGAAAAAGATAATGCTGATGTTCATGAAGACTCTCAAACAAATAATAAAGAGAGAGACAATGATGTTGAGATAGAACCACCTGTTGATCTTGATAACCCACAACCTAAGAATAAAAGGTATGATAAAAGAGACTTCACTGCTAGAAAACACGGTAAAGAAAGAGAACCGTGGGTTCAAAAACCAATGCCTTTTCCACCCAAGTCAACTACAAAGAATGATGATGAAGAATTTGAACGCTTTGCTGAAATATTGAGGCCAGTCTTTTGCGTACTCGCTTGACTGATATCTTGAAAATGCCTCCTTATGCAAAGTATATGAAAGACATCACCACAAACAAGAGAAAAATACCAGAAGCTGAAATATCCACTATGCTTGCTAATTATACTTTTAAAGATAGAGTACCTAAAAAACTTGGAGATCCGAGAATACCAACTATATCTTGCTCTATCAAAAAGAATTATGTGAAAACTGCTTTGTGTGATTTAGGAGCTGGTGTTAGTGTTATGCCTTTCTCTTTATATAAAAGAGTTGATTTGAATAAACTCACACCTACTGAAATATCTTTGCAAATGGCTGACAAATCAACTGACATACCTATCGGTATTTGTGAGGATGTGCCAGTTGTTGTTGCTAATGTTACTATTTTGACTGACTTTGTTATACTTGAGATGCCCGAGGACGACAACGTGTCGATTATCCTTGGTATACCCTTCTTGAATACTGTAGGGGCTGTTATTGATTGCAATAAAAGCAATGTCACTTTTCATACCAATGATAATGAGCATACGATGCACTTTCCAAAGAAACAATTCCAAGTGAATGGTATTAATGTTATTCAGGAATCTCCGACAATCACTATTGGAAGTTTTCAAATACCTCTACCTACTGTTAAATAGAAATATGAAATGCTTATTGTTGGGGACATTCATATCCCCATTGAGGTAACTTAGTGATTTACGAAAGTTCTTCGGTTTCATGCTAATCGAAAGTGGTTGTTAATAAGACTTGATCAACCTTATTAATGGATCATTTTTGAACGGTATGAAGTTGATTGATTTAGTAAGCACTACCTTTTGTCCCTACTTTTTATTCTCTATTTTTATTAGTTAAATAAAATAAAATGCCATGTTTTGTCTGTTTTCTGAAATTCCGTGCAATGAAAAAATGACCCAAAAATAAAAGTTCTTAGAATGCCCTGAAAATTTAATACGATTTTTTCTGAATATTTCTGAATTTTGGTGTAAATAATACCAGAGGAAGGTGCACCACGTGGGCATAACTCACCTGGGCGCGCCAGGACCCCCAAGTGCGCCTTGGTGGGTTGTGGTCCCCACATGGGCCCCCTCACCTATCTCTTCATACCACATCATCACCTACCTCCAGAAAAAAATCTCCATTGCTCTCCCTCCCGTGTTCTTGCTCTCAAACCCGTGGGTTTCAATCTCTTTGCTCGAAACTCCATTTTTGAAACTGTTTTGGGGGATTGTTGCGTGAAAATTGTACGTGGACATGAAGAACCTATTTGGAAGGAGTTCTTGGAGGAGGCGATCCTCGGGGGCATCTTCTAGTGACAGCTCCGCTCGCCGGTCATATGTTGAACCAAGTGAAAGTTCCACTTGAGATGCCGCCACCAAAACATGCTTATGGCCTTGCGATGAGTATATGATGCGTGTGGGTACTAAAGAAGAATTTGAGCAATATGTTCACAATTCCGACCTCGGTCCCTACATTTCAGATAAGTGTGAATAACGCCACCTTCTCACCGAATCATTTGTGGAAGGATTGAAATTCCTTCCCCGTGAGTCTAGGGTGTCGTTTATGCTTTATGATAATCCATTTACCATCTCACTAGAAAATTTTGCTTACCACTACAAACTTCCATTCTGGGGTTCGCTTGACGAACCGCCAAGGGCTGAGTATCAAACATTCTTGTCTAACCTTTGTTACGGTGAGACGAGGGGAGTGACACAAGGTAGAATAAAGAGAATTCATTTTCTCGCAATTCTGTACTTTGCATTATTTAACGGGAAATGTATAGTAGGCAAGCAAGACTGCAGTACACTTTATGCTCCAGACTTGAGCCTCATACACACCGCTCTCATTAGTGAAAGAAATTATAACCTTGGAGCGATTGTTGCATGTAGACTTTAGCACAACGCTCATAGTGGCTATTTCTATGGTGGAATATATGCCACGTGTTTAGCACGAGGGCTGGGTGTTGCACCTTTGCCCTTTGATCCTATCCTACCCACGCAGTATTTAGATTTTGACACTTTAAAATAACATAAGATTCTCAAGGGAAAGGTTGACAACTTCACTTATAATCTATTGTTTAACCAAAAATCTGTTGTGCACACATATTTTCCTGCGCCTGCTCTTTTTGATTATCACAACAAAGGAAGATATGTTGTTCTTGAGAGCGAGGCCCGAGCTCACAACGTAGCAGTGGAGGCAGCGCGGCAGGCCGAGGCATCCGCACCGAGAGCCTCCGTGAGCTACCACGCCAACTACTATCCAGACTACTGATCGACTACCAAGTTAGGCCAAAAGCCTAAGCTTGGGGGAGTACATGTTTCTCACTGACATTACATTCATGTTCACTTATTCCATCTATCGGTGTTCACACTTTTCATTGTATCATCCGTGCTTAAATTTATTTTTCTTGCTTTCTTCTTGTGTGTTTGAAAAACTTTAGAAAAACAAAAAAATATTTGTAGTTAATTTACTTTCTATGCATGCTTAGTTGTAATATTAAAAAGAAAACCCAAAAAGATTTTCATGTTCTTATTTTTCTTGTTGGGAGTTTTTCCGTGTAAATAGTTTTTCTCATTTTTGCTTTTCCCTTTTTATTTGCTTGTTCAAGAAAACCCAAAACTCCAAAAATATTTCAGTGTGTTTCTCTGAATTTCTTTTCCTTTTAGTCGAGTTGTACCAAGGAGAAGACCACGATGAAAACATTGAGTGGCTCTCTTATGAATAAATGGTGAACTAATAAAGAGCCCATTTTACCTTGTCTTCTCCTGTTGAATAAAATGTTTTGCAGATTCCAGCTTAGTCCATGGCACTCTTGCACTATTATTATTTTCATATCGTTCGGTCGTGCAAGTGAAAGGCAATAATGACGATATTCGATGAACTAGCAGTGGCAGAGAGAAACTGGTATGAACTCAACTTGTTCTATTTGTGTAAATATGTTTAACCTAGTATCCATGATTCAGCCCATTATGATTAAACATGTTTGCAATGACAATTAGAGATTATAGTTTCTCATGCCATACATAAGTAGCTAGGAGTGAATAATGATTTATCTTGGATATCAACATTGCGTTAAAATGATTGTGATGTAGTATGATGATATGATATCCTCCTCTGAATGTTTGAGTGGCTTGACTTGGCACATGTTCATGCATGTAGTTGAATCAAAACCAACATAGCCTCTATGATATTTATGTTCATGGTGATCATATCCTACTCATGCTAGTGTCCAATGTTATTTATACATAATGCATGATCATGATCGTTGTTGCTCTCTAGCTGGCCGCTTCTCAATCTAATTGCTAGCCTTCGCCCGTACTAAGTGGGAATTATGCTTGTACATCAAAAACCTTGAACCCAAAGTTATTCCAGATGAGTCCACCATACCTACATATATGCGGTATTACCCTGCCATCCTAAGTAAATTTGCATGTGCCACCTCTAAAATATTCTAAAAATTATATCCTTTTTGTGTGCCTGGATCGTTCATGGAACGATAGGAGGTGGTCGGTATCTTCCATGCTAAGTGGGTTATTCTTAGGCCGAGTGTTTATTCACTCGCCATGGCACGAGAAAAGGACGGTAATAGGGATGCCCAGTCCCAAACTGCAAACACAAAAAGAGTTAATCGCTCAAATAATCAAATAAAAACTCCCGATGGAGTCAAAACCTTTACTTTTTATCGCTTGGGAACCGCCACTAGCTTGTTTAGCATGGGAGATATTGATAAATGATGGTCATGAAGTAAATGAGAAGGGTGCATGTCTCAAAATATCATTTATCTCTGTTTTAAAAACATGAGCTCTTGCACCTCTGCAAATCACTGCTTCCCTCTGTGAAGGGACTATCTATTTACTTTTGTGCTGTGTCATCATCTTCTAAAACAAGCGCGAGAACATGAGAGCACAACTATCATGACTTATGCATTGTTTGTAGCTAATGTTGGGTTCATCATGACTGGATCTTTTCTACCATGAATCGCAATGTTTAGTCGCTGCTTGGACTTTGGAGGTGCTCTGCATTTTTGTTTTGCGGTCTCAGAAAGGGCTAGCGAGATACCACTATTGTCATATTATATCATGGTTGTTTTGAGAACGTGTTGCTGTTTGAGATGTCTTATTATTGCTCGCTAGCTGATTATGTCATTGATATAAGTTAATATAATCTTTAAGAGTTATTGCCAACATGGTTAGTTATAATGTTGGCTGAAAACCTGGGTGTTGTTTAAGCTTATTTATGCAAACAAGAGCAAAAGAGTTTGTAAAAGTTTTTATTTTTCACTTTCAGTTTATCAACTGAATTGCTTGAGGACAAGCAAAGGTTTAATCTTGGGGGAGTTGATACGTCTCCAACGTATCTAATTTTCCTAATGCTTTTCCTCTTGTTTTGGACTCTAATTTGCATGATTTGAATGAAACTAACCCCGGACTGACATTGTTTACAGCAGAACTGCCATGGTGTTGTTTTTGTGCAGAAATAAAAGTTCTCGTAATGAAACAAAACTTTGTGAGGAATTTTTATGTAATATATAAGAATTTCTGGAACCAAGACCTATCGAAGGGGGGCACCTGGATGGGCACAACCCACCAGGGCGCGCCCCCCTCACCAGGCGCGCCCAGGTGGGTTGTCCCCACCTGGTGGCCCCGCAGACCCTAAAACCGATGCTATAAAATCCTATTTTCTAAAAAAATCAAGGAGAAAGAATTATCATGATCCACGAGATGGAGCCGCCGTCACCTCCTGTTCTTCATAGGGAAGCCAGATCTGAAGTCTATTTGGGGCTCTGGAGAGGGGGATCTTCGTTCTTCGTCATCACCAACCCATCTCCATCGCCAATTCCATGATGCTCCCCACCGGGAGTGAGTAATTCCTTCAGAGGCTCACTGGTCGGTGAGGAGTTGGATGAGATTCATCATGTAATCGAGTTAGTTTTGTTAGGGCTTGATCCCTAGTATCCACTATGTTCTAAGATTAATGTTGCTATGACTTTGCCATGCTTAATGCTTGTCACTTTGGGCCCGGGTGCCATGATTTCAGACCTGAACCGTTTATGTTATCACCATAATATCCATGTTCTAGATCCGATCTTGCAAGTTATAGTCACCTACTACGTGTTATGATCCGGCAACCCCGGAGTGACAATAATCGGGACCACTCCCGGTGATGACCGTAGTTTGAGAAGTTCATGTATTCACTATGTGTTAATGCTTTGTTTCGGTTCTCTATTAAAAGGAGGCCTTAGTATCCCTTAGTTTCCAATATGGACCCGCTGCCACGGGAGGGTGGGACAAAAGATGGCATGCAAGTTCTTTGCATAAGCACGTATGAATATTTACGGAATACATGCCTACATTAAATTGATGAACTGGAGCTAGTGTTGTATTGCCCTAGGTTATAGCTGTCTCATGATGAATATCATCCAACAAGTCACCAATCCAATGCCTACGAATTTATCCTATATTGTTCTTGTGAAGTTACTACTGCTATCATCACTGTTACACTTGCTACAAAACTACTACTATCACTGTTACTGTTACTATTGCTAGTGCTACTACTATCAAAACTATCATATTATTGTGCTACTTATCACTTTGCTACAGATATTTAATCTCCAGGTGTGTTTGAATTGACAACTCAGCTGCTAATACCTTCAAATATTCTTTGGCCCCCTTGTGTCGAATCTATAAATTTAGGTTGAATACTCTACCCTCAAAAACTATTGCGACCCCCTATACTTGTGGGTTATCAGGGTCCATCGTTCCATCATATTGCTCGATGTTTATGGGTTTAAACCATTCCGGAAACTGGTGCTGCATTACCTCATCGGTAAAGCACATAGGGTGTGCGGCGTCTCTGTATTGGGTGACATCGCGATAGAGTTCGGATGACATCTGTGTTCGGGGCTGACCCCGAATTTGGTTATCTCTGTCATGCCAGGCCTGATGGCCGTCATCCCATGTTGGAGCACGTCCTCTTGATCCATAGATTGGTCTTGTCTGGTCGGCTCTATTGTCCAGGTCCTGACATAAGTCGTATGTGTAGCCCGGAGCCGTTGTCTCCTTGCCTCTATGACGAGGTGGCGCGGGCTGGTGTTTGGCATAATTAGCCGCTTTGTCCCGTCCATGTGGCGGTCGGTCCTGTTGGTCAGCCTAACTGTATTTTGATGGTATTGGCTCAAGGGCCTCATCGTCAAATTGTGGCAGTAGCCTGCGTTTTTGGTAACTCTTTGTTAGGCGCTTGAGGCCGTATTCTTCGGCAGCCAGGACGTTGGTCCATCTGTCGTTGAGTGTCTCCTGTCCGGCTTGAAGCTGCTGCTGTTTCTTTTTCAGGCTTCATGTGGTGGCGATAAACTGTTTCTTGAAGCGTTCTTGTTCGAGGGGTTCTTCTGGGACGATGAAATCTTTGTTGGCGAGGCTGACATCCTCTTCAGAGGTAGGTAAGTAGTTACTTTCTTTCGAATCCTCGTGATCGGCGTGTTCGGGGCTGTATTGACCTTCTTCCCTTTCATCCTGCTCAAACACGGGCTCAACGGGGTGATCGGGATCTTCGGCGTTGTCTGGAGTGTTATTATCTCCGGTGTCCGTATTGCTTTCGCTTGCGTGACGCGATCGTGACCGGTGCCGCTGATACTGGCACTTTGGTGGTTCATCGACAGGCTTATCCTCATCTGGGTTTTGAGTGCCATCGTCATCCTTCTTCTCAGGTGTGTCCACCATGTATATGTCGTAAGTAGAAGTGGCCATCCAACGCCCGGTGACGAGCGGGTTTTGGCCTGGTTCGGCCTCGACATTGTCGTCCAAGCCATCGATGTCTTCTGAGGTGTAGTCTAGCATGTCGGTTAAGTCTTCGACAGTGGCTATTAAGTGGGTGGTGGGTGGGACGTAAAATTCCCTACCCTCAGCCCCCAGCTCAAGCTGGGCGTATTTCGGAGGCGATACTTCCACGATGGCGAGAGATCGCATTAGGTCCAGCATTTCGTTTAAGAGCCAAAGCTGGACAGACGCATGAGGATCTGCAGAGCTAGGTTTGGTAATAACCACTTGACCGAGCCCATTAGATGCAGGTCTCGGGAGATCGGAGTTGACGTCCAGAACGAATCCAGCTTCCCGATGACGGGGAGAACCCCGTTTGAGTCCGGGTCCGCCGACGGCATGATTGCATCTGGGTCTTCGGCTGAAAGCTCCTTGACGGGAGAGAGTCCGGCGCGGTTCACCTTCCCGTCTTCGGACAGGGTGGTCTGCCCCGGATCTAAGGCCAGGGCAGGCGTGAGAGTCGACCACTGAACGGGATTTGATGACGGATCCGAAGGGCCTTCTTCGTATGGGTGTGGAGTGGCGGTCGAGGCCGTGAGTCCCTCGAAGATCAGATCTCCTCGAATGTCAGTGATGTAGCTCAGGCTTCCAAACCTGGTCTGGTGACTAGGGGCATAGCTGTCGACCTGCTCAAGGCGGCCGGTCAAGTTGGCACGTAGCGTGAAGCCGCCAAACACAAAGAGTTGGCCAGGAAGAAAGGTCTCCCCGAAAACAGCATCGTCGTCGATGACGAGGCAAGCCATCGATTCTTCCGTTGACAACACAACGAAACTCTCAATGAAAGCACCAATATCAGTGTCAAAACCGACAGATCTCGGGTGGGGGGTCCCGAACTGTGTGTGTGAGGATCAATGGTAACAAGGGACGATGGGGACAATGTTTACCCAGGTTCGGGCCCTCTTAAAGGAGGTAAAACCCTACGTCTTGCTTAATTTTATTCAATGAGTACAGGGGTCACAAGACTTGATCTACCTCGAGATCGTAATGGTTAAACCCTAACTGTCTAGCCTATTAATATTCTGATAGCCTCTACATACTAAACCCTCCGGTTTATATATACACCGGAGAGACCTAGGGTTGTACAGAGTCGGTTTGTAGAGGAAGGAAACAACAGATCCGGACACAAAACTTGCCATCCACGCATATAGGAGTCCTACCCGGATACGGGGGACAGTCTTCTGCTTTATCCTTTCGGCCCATCAGTCCGGCCCATATGGAGCGCCAGCGCCGTGCTCTGAAGGAGATCGCCGCATGGCGCCGCCGCCGCGACGAGGGTGGTGTCATCGTCCTCGACGACAACGACGAGGAGGCGTCAACGCCGACCAACCTCGTCCACAACGGCAATCCAGGGTAGGGGTGCAGCAAGGACGGCGACGTGCAGGACGACGGCGATGACGACAACGACAGCGACGACGGCATGGACTACACCGCCTTCTACCAGCTCCTCGGCATGAAGTAGGCTCGGGCCGGCGGCGTAGTTTTTTTAGGGTTTCTTATGTGTGTCTTTAAATTTGTACAAATATGAATGAAATCGCCTAAATTTCGTCCAATATCAAGTTATTTTGGGACTACACCGCCTTCTACCAGCTCCTCGGCATGAAGTAGGCTCGGGGCGGCGGTTTAATTTTTTTAGGTTTTCTTATGTATGTCTTTAAATTTGTACAAATATGAATGAAACCGCCTAAATTTCGTCCAAAATCAAGTTATTTTGGGACTACACCGCCTTCTACCAGCTCCTTGGCATGAAGTAGGCTCGGGGTGGCAACGTAGTTTTTTTAGATTTTCTTGTGTATGTCTTTAAATTTGTACAAATATGAATGAAACAGCCTAAATTTCGTTCAAAATCAAGTTATTTTGTTCACATTTGGGCCCAATTTAAATTTGAAAAATGGCGTCTGGGGGTCAACTTGGGCGGCGGTTGAAAACCCGACCATCCCACGACGAAGATAGCGTCGGTTAGCCCCCAGCCGACGCTATTCCCATGACGAAGATAGCGTCAGTTAGCTCCCAGACGGCGCTATTTCGGTCCTTTAAGGGGCAAACGGTTGAAGATGCCCTTAGTCCGTTAAAAAGCCCTCCACAAGTCTAGCAGTTTTGTTTGCGCACTCCACTAGCTCCTGGCCGTGCGAGGAGTGAGCTTTTCCATGCCGGCCGGCATTGGGTCTCTGATGTGTTGCACGCATTGTGTCATTGTGATCACAGGCTTCCGGAGCAGATTGAAACGCACAGTCATTATATAGTACTCCCTCCCTCCATCTCAAAATAAATGACTCAACTTTATTTTGTACTAAAGTTAAGTCACTTATTTTTGGGACGGAATGGAGGGAGTAACAGGCGAATCAACACTTGCACCTCGATCTAGCTTCTGTCCAGTTGGTCACCCATAGCATAGCCATTACACAGATCAGTCACGAAAACTACCGGAGCTTAACAAGCAAGCACACACGCTAGAAGCAAGGAGGCTGAGGGTCAGAGCAGCCTGGGGCTGGTGTAGGGGCCGTGGAGGATGCTGTCGGCGATGGCGTGGTAGGCGGCCTCCGTCAGGTGGACGCCGTCCCAGTTGGCGTACGCCGACGGGTCGGCGCACACGCTGGACCCCCGCACGCCGCAGCTCGCCTTGGGGTTGAAGTTGTACGGCCCCCCGCCGCCGCAGCACGTCTTCAGCGGCCCCTGCTTGAACCCTGCAACCCCCACACAACCTCACAAGTTAGTAGCATTCAGCAACGCCACCACTAATTAGCAAGGTGACACTTCACCTGCCAGTGCCAACCCATAAACCACCTCATCAACATACTCTTGATGGAACTTATATACTTGGTGATGCTTAGTGCATGCCAATAAAACAGAAAAATGTGCTTATTATGTACTTAACTGGACCATGTCTTTTCAGTCTAGGAGCAACAAGTCCTTTTATGCTCCAACACGGCTCGCCTTTCCCCAAAGGCCAGCCAATAGGAACATTCAGATCCCCAAAAATCTTTTCAATCTTTTGCAGCATCTTCCTGGCCCCTATTTCAGCCGGCATCAATACTGTGCCGGTGTACGTGCCCCATACTGATGATGGCACACCGTGACCGTGGCGGGCCATCGCTCGGACATGGTTACCTCTAAGTGTAGCTGTCATTCTTGAATGATTCGCATCATGGTGCTTCATTCATCACGTACAGTAGAAAACTCCAACGCATCCCTGTCCGTTCAGCTCGGATGCTATCCTAGTCCTAGACTAGATATCGCCGCCGGTCGATCGATCGGCGTGTGCTCGCTCCTATGAACGGAAAAAATGGCAGCGGTTGCAAAGCTAAGTTTATAAACTCACCGAACTGCTTGGGGTTCTTGGCGAAGGACATGGCCGCGCCGTAGTAGTCGGCGTACATGATCCGAGCCTTGGGGTACTTGAGCCGGAGCACCTGCAGCTTCTGCTGGACCATGGCGTTGTGGCGCTGCGCGAAGTCGTTGTACGTCCTCAGGCACCCGACGGCGTCGTAGTCGCTCCTGCTCCTGCCGGGGTGCAGCGTCAGGTACGCCGACGAGCACCCCATCGGCAGGTTCCCCGGCACCACCAGGTGCATCGCGCCTGCCTTGATCAGCCTCTGCGCCAATGCACACACAGCCAGCAGAGTTAGAGCTGCGCTGGTGAAACAATGGAAGAGAAGAGGATGCGGCTCTGCTCACCTCGGTTGCGTCGATGATGGCGGAGGAGACGGTGGGGACGTAGGACTTGGCGTCGTCCAGGGTCTTGCCCTTGAAGAAGGCGTAGTTGTAGTCGTTCCCCCCGATCTCCCCCACGAGGAAGAGCGACCGGCTGAAATACTTCTTGCAACCTGCTCCGATTTTAAAAAGACAAGCGGAGGAATCTTGCAATGAGCAACTGGTTGTGGAGATTGACCCCAAAATCCGACTGCTAATTGGTAAAGAAATGGCGGCGGCGACGACGAACTTTTGGGTGAGCCGCAGAGTGAAGGCTTGAGCTTGTCGAACCAGTCGAGCTGGACGCTGAGCGACAGGTTGGTCCAGAGCTTGTCCGACGCCCCGATCCCCTCGAAGAAGGGCGGATCCATGGCCGTGGCGCCGCCCACGGCGAAGTTGACGCCCTGCCGGACGTCCTCCCCGCGCGACAGGTACGGCTGCAGCAGCGGCAGCCCGAACGCTTGCGCTGCGGCCAAAAGAAACCGGATAAGATTGGCAGAAATGTCAAAATGTCGGCAATGGGTGGCAGGGCACGCACCGAGGAAGTCGACGACGAGGCGGCCGTCGGAGCAGCGGCCCGTGGGGCGGTGGAAGTAGGTCATGCCGTAGGGGAAGCGGCCGACGATGTTGAAGGAGAGCGGGCTGGACACGAGCAGGTTGCCGGTGTCGGTCAGGGAGTCGCCGAAGCTGAACATGGAGGTGTAGTTCTGCCCGCCGCCCCCGCCGCCGCATTGGGCGAGCCGCGCGAGGCAGCAGCAGGCCAGCGCGGCGACGAGCACGGAGAGCCGGGAGACCGCCATGGAACCGCGCGAGAGCCGCAGCGCCGCAAAGCAGTGGCGCGCACACACACACTCACTCACTAGCTGGCTAGCTCGACCCACGGACGTCCACTCACTCCTCAAGCCTATACAGACAGCCGGGCGACTAGGCGAGGGTCGAGACGAGAGACACCGGCACGAGGCGCTGCCGTCCGTTGCCGCAACGGGGCAGGTCCAGTAATGGTGGCTCCTTAAAGGCTCATTCACCTCTGCCGTGCTTGAGATTGTGGTTGGGCGAGTTAATGCGCGCCGAGGGCGAGGCCAAAGCGAGCCCGGAATCCATGGTGAAGGTGAAGGTGAAGGTGAAGTGCGCGGTAACTCTGCGGGCTGCCGCCGGGATCGCGCGGCCCGGTTCGTCCCCTACTGACTGACTGAGTGAATGGATAGATAATTGACGGATCACGTGTGAGCTCGGCCCCTGGCTGACACTCCCAAGGCTCAATTATTCGGACGAGGACGAGGCGGTGGCGCTCACGATGTGCTTGGGAGTACGGGGATCTTCGCTCGAGGCGCCCTGTCCCTGTTCCGCCGGTGACCACGCCTTAGATTGGCATGGCGTGCATGCACAGCAGGGTCACTTGTAGTTCATGCGGACGTGTAGTCGTGTCGTGACTCTGTAGGAGCTGTTACCATGGGATGAACTCAACCGTACGTGTAGGCAGCCCATTGGCACTCTGTTCCCTCTGAATAGTACTACTCCTAATAGTGGCATTGGCGAGTTTCAGCAGAAAGATACTGGTGCTATTCACAAGTTGGTCTTTCCCATTCACGGATCTTTTTCCGGAATCTGGAGTCGTCATTACATTCATTGATGGCTTACTGGTGTGCATTTAGAGCTCATAATTGCAATCTGATAGACATGAGGAAACCTTGATAGGGACTGGAGCATCACATGTGATCTTAGGCTGCTTGTAATAAGTAGTATCATAAGTTAGTATCATGCATATGATACTAGTGTGTGATACTACCTCCATAATGCATAGTATCATGTACTAGTATAATAGATGACTTTATTTATTGTCATGCATGACACATAGTAGCATTGCATTTATTATAATACGGTATCATGATATGATACTGAACCATCTCTTTTCTTCATTTAATGCTATGCCACATCATCAAAATTGCTTACTTGGCATGCATGATAGTTATGATACTCCCATTATGACCAGCCTTAGCGCTAAATCATGATGCAATATCATTCGGGCTGTTGGGCAAGTGAATGAACTCTGTCCTAGGCATTTCCAATGAGTTCAGTGAACTGAGAAATGCAAGTACTAGTAGGAAATGCAAGTAGTAGATTTTTCCACTGTGCTTGTGCAACTAATCCAAGTGCCAGTGAGTGGTTCACTTTTGGCTTCTGTCGCTGCTGTTACCGATGTCCTAAACCGGCCAGGAAATGTTTGGACGAATGTGCAAGATCTAAGCATCAGACAAGGCGTACGTGTTAATATAATCAATCAGGCCTACTGCCAACCTGACGTGTAAGGTTACCAAGAGAGATACTATAAACAAACGCGCTCTTATATGTGCCAGCCAAGCGATATGGCATCAAACATCAGCCGAATATGCAGCTTTACTGGCATAAAAGTCTCCGTCCCTTTTTCCCACGCTAGTAGGCCCTGGCCTTTTTTTTGCTGATGCACTGCCACGGAGGCTTGGAGCGAACCGACTTGTTGATGCATGTTTAGGAGGACATGGGTATTTTAGCCCGTGAGGGTTTAAGTTCTGGTGCTCGCATTATTTTGAATTTATTTCAAGATTATCATCAATGCAAGTTTAGTGGGAGGAGACATTTTCGTTGACTACGAGGCGTCTACCGTTGACTAAGAGACGTATATAGTGATTTCGTCAATCTCAAAATGATATGACGGCTCAGTCTCTCGGAGGCGCTCATAGGAGGTGCGTGTGTGTTTATAGAGGTGAGTATGTGTGTGTATCTATGAGCGCCTGCGTCTGCACTATGTCTAAAAAAAGCATGAGGCATAGAGCGGAAGGGAGCACTCCTTTTACGATCGCAGTTCGTCAGAAAAAGGCCAGGTCGATCGCCATGCACTGATCTCGTCTTTGTGGTCGTTGTACTGTGTTACTCTACGCTGGGTTTTTTGACGAGACTCTGTTTTTTTTTCTTATCAAATAATTTGTGGACGTGTTTGGTTGAGCGCATTGAGCACAACCAGGACCATGCGGGGAGAAATTTGACGGTTTGGTTGCATGTATTTGCATCACATGGGCTTTAAAGCACCTCCTTATCAAACCCGCTAGGAACGGCAGTTTCCAGCCAGCCAGGCTCGGGTGATGCAGGGGAAGGGAAGATGGCGCCAAGTTCATGTGACCACGAAGATGGGTCAAACTCACGCGCATCTCCGAAAAAGCGGAGGGAGGAATTGGGGTCACCTCTCGTCGCCCTATATAGCCAGCTTCACCTCATCGCTCAAACTCCTGCCATCGTCCCTCCCCTCTTTCGAGCTTTCCCTCCCACGTGGATTGACACCCATGTGCAGGTAGCAGCACTTCTTCTCCGGCTGACGGTACACGGCGGAGGTGACTCGTGTCCTCTACTTCTCCGACCCGTTCCGCGCCTCCTTCGAGCTACATCGATGGTTGTTAGTTCGATCGCCCCCATCTATGTACTCCTTCTAGCTAGATCCATGAGCATGTGGTAGGTTAGATCAGTGACCATATTGTAGCATTGTACACTGCCGGTCTCTGAAAATGTGATGTTCTAGTAGCTAGTGGTGATGGATTTGTAGCATGCTAGGGGTTGTTTCATGTCGGCAAGGATTGGTAGCTAGTTGTGATGGACTAGTATGCTTGTTGTTATGTGCTAGTGTGTTAGAACTCCATGGATTGGAAGCATGCATGTTGATGTGTGGTAGTGTGTTGAACTCCATGACTAGTAGCATGCTAGTTGATGTGTGGTACTCATATGGTGTTGTGTTGAACTTGATGGTTTGGTAGTGTGTGCTATGCTTACTGCCCATGTGTGTGCTACGATTGTAGGACATGAGCACACAAGAGTTAAGTCAGGCCATCGTCCTATCCAAGAGCCAGTTCTCGGCATCCTATGTCGAGGACTCCCAGCCTCCCAAGGACCAGATGCCTCCTTATTCAAATGTGTTTGTGGGGTCGGCTATGGCTCCTTCTTCTATGCCTACATCATTTGTGCTGGTTGTGCCAAATATTGTTGCTCTTGCTGCACAAAAGGCAGTTGTGAAGGCAAAGAAGGATAGTAGGAGAACTCCATGAAATGGTAGTTGTTCCTGTCCCCATTCATGCTTAACAAGATGTGTGAGATCATAGCCAGTGGGGTTAGGACTGACAAGGTCTTTAAGGAGGTACACTTGAACTCTGTTGCCAAGCAGGTGTTCGAGTTCTATGGCCAGGAGATCACCACCACTCAGGTCTACAACCACCTTGGGAAGTGGAGAGCTAGATGGATCCAAGTGTCCAAGCTCAGAGACCTTAGGGGCGCCTCATGTGATCAGACCACCTGCTCGATCGTTTTCGAGGAAGAGCACTACCAAGGCACACCGCGCTTAGCTCACGTACCCCTTATTTAAGCCCATCAACCATTGTCCTATCACAATGAACCTCTCTATGTTTCTTTCTTAGGACCACCCCAAGGATGTAGAATTCCTCAACACACCTATCCATAACTATACCCCGATGCAGCACATCTTCTCCTTTGGGCTGGCGACCGACAAGCATGCCATGGGCTCTGGTGAGCCGCTCGTTTAGCCCATGCCTGACTATCCATACACTCAGGAGTTAGAGGCCATCGTCCTTGATGGTCCTGATAAGGGTGGTGATCACGATCATGTGCCTGATAGGAAGAGGAAGAGGTGCGGCTTCATGGATGAAAATCTGAGCGTCTTCAACAACATGACTGAGGTCATCAAGCAGGTGGCAATCGTCATTAATTAGGGAGAGCAAGTGGGTCAACGTCCACCCTGACCTCTACCGGGCTGTCATGGACCAAGTGAAAGAAATATGCCCTAGAGGCAATAATAAAGTTATTATTTATTTCCTCATATCATGATAAATGTTTATTATTCATGCCAGAATTGTATTAACCGAAAACATAATACATGTGTGAATACATAGACAAACGTTGTGTCACTAGTATGCCTCTACTTGACTAGCTCGTTGATCAAAGATGGTTGAGTTTCCTAGCCATAGACATGAGTTGTCATTTGATTAACGAGATCACATCATTAGGAGAATGATGTGATTGACTTGACCCATTCCGTTAGCTTAGCACTTGATCATTTAAGTTTACTGCTATTGCTTTCTTCATGACTTATACATGTTCCTATGACTATGAGATTATGCGACTCCCGATTACCTGAGGAACACTTTGTGTGCTGCCAAACGTCACAACGTAACTGGGTGATTGTAAAAGTTCTCTAAAGGTGTCTCCGATGGTACTTGTTGAGTTGGCATAGATCGAGATTAGGATTTGTCACTCCGATGGTCGGAGAGGCATCTCTGGGCCCTCTCGGTGATGCACATCACTAAAGCCTTCCAAGCAATGCAACTAATGAGTTAGTTGCGGGACAGTGCATTACAGAACGAGTAAAGAGACTTGCTGGTAACGAGATTGAACTAGGTATTGAGATACCGACGATCGAATCTCGGGCAAGTAACATACCGATGACAAAGGGAACAACGTATGTTGTTATGCGGTTTGACCGATAAAGATCTTCGTAGAATATGTAGGAGCCAATATGAACATCCAGGTTCCGCTATTGGTTATTGACCAGAGACGTGTCTCGGTCATGTCTACATAGTTCTCGAACCCGTAGAGTCCGCACGCTTAAAGTTCTGTGACGATCGATATTATGAGTTTTTGTGTTTTGATGTATCGAAGGTAGTTTGGAGTCCCGGATGTGATCACGGACATGACGAGGAGTCATGGGCCTTAGTGGAAATAGAGGGCAGAAAGGGGAGTGTGGGGCGCCCCCCCCAAGGCCCAAACCGAATTGGTTTAGGGCAAGGGGGGCCGGCCCCCTCTTTCCTTCTCCTCCTCTCCCTTTCCTCCCCCCTCTCATACTAGGACTCCCCCTTGGCGCACCCTCCTTGGCTGGCCGCCTCTCCCCCTTGCTCCTTTATATACGGGGGCAGGGGGCACCTCTAGACACACAAGTTGATCATTGATCTCTCCCAGCCGTGTGCGGTGCCCCACTCCACCATAATCCACCTCAGTCATATCGTAGCGGTGCTTAGGCGAAGCCCTGCGATGGTAGCTTCATCAACATCGTCACCACACTGTTGTGCTGACAAAACTCTCCCTCGAGCTCTATTGGATCATGAGTTCGCGGGACGTCACCGAGTTAAACGTGTGCTGAACGCGGAGGTGCTCTACGTTGGGTACTGAGGATCGGTCGATCGTGAAGACGTACGACTACATCAACCGCGTTGTCATAACGCTTCCGCTTAACGGTCTACAAGGGTACGTGGACGACTCTCCCCTCTCGTTGCTATGCATCACCATGATCTTGCGTGTGCGTAGGAATTTTTTTGAAATTACTACGTTCCCCAACAGTGGCATCCGAGCCAGGTTTATGAGTAGATGTTATATGCACGAGTAGAACACAAGTGAGTTGTGGGAGATACAAGTCATACTTCTTACCAGCATGTCATACTTTCGTTCGGCGGTATTGTTGGATGAAGCGGCCCAGACCGGCATTACGCGTACGCTTACGCGAGACTGGTTCTACCGACGTGCTTCGCACACAGGTGGCTGACGGGTGTCAGTTTCTCCAACTTTAGTTGAACCAAGTGTGGCTACGCCCGGTCCTTGAGATGATTAAAACAACACTAACTTGACGAACTATCGTTGTGGTTTTGATGCCTAGGTAAGAACGGTTCTTGCTCAGCTCGTAGCAGCCACGTAAAACTTGCAACAACAAAGTAGAGGACGTCTCACTTGTTTTTGCAGGGCATGTTGTGATGTGATATGGTCAAGACATGATGCTATATTTTTGTATGAGATGATCATGTTTTGTAACAGAGTTATCAGCAACTGGCAGGAGCCATATGGTTGTCGCTTTATTGTATGCAATGCAATCGCCCTGTAATTGTTTACTTTATCACTAAGCGGTAGCGATAGTCGTAGAAGCAATAGTTGGCGAGACAACAACGATGCTATGATGAAGATCAAGGTGTCGCACCGATGACGATGGTGATCATAACGGTGCTTTGGAGATGGAGATTAAAGGCACAAGATGATGATGGCCATATCATATCACTTATATTGATTGCATGTGATGTTTATCCTTTATGCATCTTATTCTGCTTTGATTGACGGTAGCATTATAAGATGATCCCTCACTAAATTTCAAGGTATAAGTGTTCTCCCTGAGTATGCACCATTGTGAAAGTTCGTCGTGCTGAGAAACCACGTGACGATCGGGTGTGATAAGTTCTACGTTCAAATACAATGGGTGTAAGCCAGTTTTGCACACGCAGAATACTCGGGTTAAACTTGACGAGCCTAGCATATGCAGATATGGCCTCGGAATACTGAGACCGAAAGGTCGAGCGTGAATCATATAGTAGATATGATCAACATAGTGATGTTCACCATTGAAAACTACTCCATCTCACGTGATGATCGGACATGGTTTAGTTGATTTGGACCACGTGATCACTTAGATGATTAGAGGGATGTCTATCTAAGTGGGAGTTCTTAAGTAATATGATTAATTGAACTTAAATTTATCATGAACTTAGTACCCGATAGTATTTTGCTTGTCTATGTTGTTGTAGATAGATGACCCGTATTGTTGTTCCGTTGAATTTTAATGCGTTCCTTGAGAAAGCAAAGTTGAAAGATGATGGTAGCAATTACACGGATTGGGTCCATAACTTGAGGATTATCCTCATTGTTGCAAAGAAGAATTACGTCCTGGAAGCACCGCTAGGTGTACCACCTGCGCCGGCAACTGCAGACATTGTGAATGCCTGGCAGTCGCGTGTTGATGACTACTCGATAGTTCAGTGTGCCATGCTTTACGGCTTAGAACCGGGACTTCAACGATGTTTTGAACGTCATGGAGCATATGAGATGTTCCAGGAGTTGAAGTTAATATTTCAAGCAAATGCCCGGATTGAGAGATATGAAAAGTCTCCAATAAGTTCTACAGCTGCAAAATGGAGGAGAATAGTTTTGTCAGTGAACATATACTCAAAATGTCTGGGTACTGCAATCATTTGATTCAACTGGGAGTTAATCTTCCGGATGATAGTGTCATTGATAGAATTCTTCAATCACTGCCACCAAGCTACAAGAGCTTCGTGATGAACTATAATATGCAAGGGATGGATAAGACAATTCCCGAGCTCTTCGCAATGCTAAAGGATGCAGAGGTAGAAATCAAGAAGGAGCATCAAGTGTTGATGGTCAACAAGACCACCAGTTTCAAGAAAAAGGGTAAAGGGAAGAAGAAGGGGAACTTCAAGAAGAACGGCAAACAAGTTGCTGCTCAGGAGAAGAAACCCAAGTCTAGACCTAAGCCTGAGACTGAGTGCTTCTACTGCAAACAGACTGGTCACTGGAAGCGGAACTGCCACAAGTATTTGGCGGATAAGAAGGATGGCAAGGTGAACAAAGGTATATGTGGTATACATGTTATTGATGTGTACCTTACTAATGCTTGCAGTAGCACCTGGGTATTTGATACTGGTTATGTTGCTAATATTTGCAACTCGAAACAGGGTCTACAAATTAATCAAAGATTAGCTAAGGATGAGGTAACGACGCGTGTGGGAAATGGTTCCAAAGTCGACGTGATCGCAGTCGGCACGCTACCTCTACATCTACCTTCGGGGTTAGTTTTAGACCTGAATAATTGTTATTTCGTGCCAGCGTTGAGCATGAACATTATATCTGGATCTTGTTTGATGCGAGATGGTTATTCATTTAAATCGAGAATAATGGTTGTTCTATTCATATGAGTAATATCTTTTATGGTCATGCACCCTTGAAGAGTGGTCTGTTTTTATTAAATCTCGATATTAGTGATACACATATTCATAATATTGAAGCCAAAAGATGCAGAGTTAATAATGGTAGTGCAACTTATTTGTGGCATTGCCGTTTGGGTCATATTGGTGTAAAGCGCATGAAGAAACTCCATACTGATGGACTTTTGGAATCACTTGATTATGAATCACTTGGTACTTGCGAACCATGCCTCATGGGCAAGATGACTAAAATGCCGTTCTCCAGAACAATGGAGCGAGCAACAGATTTGTTAGAGATCATACATACTGATGTATGTGGTCCGATGAATATTGAGGCTCGCGGCGGGTATCGTTATTTTCTCACCTTCACAGATGATTTGAGCATATATGGGTATATCTACTTAATGAAACATAAGTCTGAAACATCTGAAAAGTTCAAAGAATTTCAGAGTGAAGTGGAAAATCATCGTAACAAGAAAATAAAGTTTCTACGATCTAATCGTGGAGGAGAATATTTGACTTACGAGTTTGGTCTACATTTGAAACAATGCGGAATAGTTTCGCAACTCACGCCACCCGAAACACCACAGAGAAATGGTGTGTCCGAATGTCGTAGTCGTACTTTACTAGATATGGTGCAATCTATGATGTCTCTTACTGATTTACCATTTTGGGGTTATGCTTTAGGGACGGATGCATTCACGTTAAATAAGGCACCAGCGAAATCCGTTGAGACGACGCCTTATGAATTGTGGTTTGGCAAGAAACAAAAGTTGTCGTTTCTTAAAGTTTGGGGCTGCGATGCTTATGTGAAAAAGCTTCAACCTGATAAGCTCGAACCCAAATCGGAGAAATGTGTCTTCATAGGATACCCAAAGGAGACTGTTGGGTACACCTTCTATCACAGATCCGAAGGCAAGGCATTCGTTGCTAAGAATGGATCATTTCTAGAGAAGGAGTTTCTCTCGAAAGAAGTGAGTGGGAGGAAAGTAGAACTTGATGAGGTAACTGTACTTGCTCCCTTATTGGAAAGTAGTTCATCACAGAAACCGGTCCCTATGACAACTACACCAATTAGTGAGGAAGCTAATGATGTTGATCATGAAGCTTTAGATCAAGTTACTACTGAACCTCGTAGGTCAACCAGAGTAAGTTCCGCACCAGAGTGGTACGGTAATCCTATTCTGGAGGTCATGTTACTTGACAAGGCGAACCTACGAACTAGGAGGAAGCGATGATGAGCCCAGATTCCGCAAAATGGCTTGAGGCCATGAAATCTGAGATGGGATCCATGTATGAGAACAAAGTGTGGACTTTGGTTGACTTGCCCAATGATCGGCAAGCCATAGAGAATAAATGGATCTTCAAGAAGAAGACTGACACTGATGGTAATGTTACTGTCTACAAAGCTCGACTTGTTGCGAAAGTTTTTCGACAAGTTCAAGGAGTTGACTACGATGAGACTTTCTCGCCCGTAGCGATGCTTAAGTCTGTTCGAATCATGTTAGCAATTGCCGCTTTTTATGATTATGAAATTTGGCAAATGGATGTAAAAACTGCATTCCTGAATGGATTTCTGGAAGAAGAGTTGTATATGATGCAACCGGAAGGTTTTGTCGGTCCAAAGGGAGCTAACAAAGTGTGCAAGCTCCAACAGCCATTTATGAACTGGTGCAAGCCTCTCGGAGTTGGAATAAACGTTTTGATAGTGTGATCAAAGCATATGGTTTTATACAGACTTTTGGAGAAGCCTGTATTTACAAGAAAGTGAGTGGGAGCTCTGTAGCATTTCTGATATTATATGTGGATGACATATTGCTAATTGGAAATGATATAGAATTTCTGGATAGCATAAAAGGATACTTGAATAAGAGTTTTTCAATGAAAGACCTCGGTGAAGCTGCTTACATATTGGGCATCAAGATCTATCGAGATAGATCAAGACGCTTAATTGGACTTTCACGAAGCACATACCTTGACAAAGGTTTGAAAAAGTTCAAAATGGATCAAGAAAAGAAAGGGTTCTTGCCTATGTTACAAGGTGTGAAGTTGAGTCAGACTCAATGCCCGACCACTTCAGAAGATAGAGAGAAAATGAAAAAGGTTCCATATGCTTCGGCAATAGGCTCTATCATGTATGCAATGTTGTGTACCAGACCTGATGTGTGCCTTGCTATTAGCTTAGCAGGGAGGTACCAAAGTAATCCAGGAATGGATCACTGGACAGCGATCAAGAACATCCTGAAATACCTGAAAAGGACTAAGGATATGTTTCTCGTTTATGGAGGTGACAAAGAGCTCGTCGTAAATGGTTACGTCGATGCAAGCTTTGAAACTGATCTAGACGATTACAAATCGCAAACCGGATACGTGTTTACATTGAACGGTGGAGCTGTCAGTTGGTGCAGTTCCAAACAAAGCGTCGTGGCGGGATCTACGTGTGAAGCGGAATACATAGCTGCTTCGGAAGCAGCAAATGAAGGAGTCTGGATGAAGGAGTTCATATCCGGTCTAGGTGTCATACCTAGTGCATCCGGTCCAATGAAAATCTTTTGTGACAATACTGGTGCAATTGCCTTGGCAAAGGAATCCAGATTTCACAAGAGAACCAAGCACATCAAGAGACGCTTCAATTCCATCCGGGATCAAGTCCAGGTGGGATACATAGAGATTTGCAAGATACATACAGATCTGAATGTTGCAGACCCGTTGACTAACCCTCTTCCACGAGAAAAACATGATCAACACCAAGACTCCATGGGTGTTAGAATCATTACTATGTAATCTAGATTATTGACTCTAGTGCAAGTGGGAGACTGAAGGAAATATGCCCTAGAGGCAATAATAAAGTTATTATTTATTTCCTCATATCATGATAAATGTTTATTATTCATGCTAGAATTGTATTAACCAGAAACATAATACATGTGTGAATACATAGACAAACATTGTGTCACTAGTATGCCTCTACTTGACTAGCTCGTTGATCAAAGATGGTTGAGTTTCCTAGCCTTAGACATGAGTTGTCAGTTGATTAACGGGATCACATCATTAGGAGAATGATGTGATTGACTTGACCCATTCCGTTAGCTTAGCACTTGATCATTAAAGTTTACTGCTATTTCTTTCTTCATGACTTATACATGTTCCTATGACTATGAGATTATGCAACTCCCGATTACCGGAGGAACACTTTGTGTGCTGCCAAACGTCACAACATAACTGGGTGATTATAAAGGTGCTCTACAGGTCTCTCCGATGGTACTTGTTGAGTTGGCATAGATCGAGATTAGGATTTGTCACTCCGATTGTCGGAGAGGTATCTTTGGGCCCTCTTGGTAATGCACATCACTAAAGCCTTGCAAGCAATGCAACTAATGAGTTAGTTGCGGGATAGTGCATTACGGAACGAGTAAAGAGACTTGCCGGTAACGAGATTGAACTAGGTATTGAGATACCGACGATCGAATCTCGGGCAAGTAACATACCGATGACAAAGGGACAACGTATGTTGTTATGCGGTTTGACCGATAAAGATCTTTGTAGAATATGTAGGAGCCAATATGAACATCCGGGTTCCGCTATTGGTTATTGACCAGAGACGTGTCTCGGACATGTCTACATAGTTCTCGAACCTGTATGGTTCGCACGCTTAAAGTTTTGTGATGATCGGTATTATGAGTTTTTGTGTTTTGATGTACCGAAGGTAGTTCGGAGTCCCGGATGTGATCACGGACAATACGAGGAGTCTCGAAATGGTCGAGACATAAAGATTGATATATTGAAAGGTTATATTCGGACACCGGAAGGGTTCCGAGGGTTACCGGATAAATACCGGAGTATCGGGGGTTACCAGAACCCTCCCGGGGGCTTAATGGGCCTACATGGGCCTTAGTGGAAATAGAGGGAAGCAAGGGGAGTGTGGGGCGCGCCCCCCAAGGCCCAAACCGAATTGGTTTAGGGCAAGGGGGGCCGGCCCCCTCTTTCCTTCTCCTCCTCTCCCTTTCCTTCCCCCTCTCCTACTCCTACTAGGAAAGGAGGAGTCCTACTCCCGGTGGTAGTAGGACTCCCCCCTTCGCGCGCACTCCTTGGCCGGCCACCTCTCCCCCATTGCTCCTTTATATACGGGGGCAGGGGTCACCTCTAGACACACAAGTTGATCATTGATCTCTCCCAGGCGTGTGCGATGCCCCCTCCACGATAATCCACCTCGGTCATATCGTAGCGGTGCTTAGGCGAAGCCGTGCGACGGTAACTTCATCAACATCGTCACCACGCTGTCGTGCTGACGAAACTCTCCCTCGAGCTCTACTAGATCGTGAGTTCACGGGACGTCACCGAGCTGAACGTGTGCTGAACGTGGAGGTGCCGTACGTTCAATACTGAGGATCGGTCGATCGTGAAGACGTACGACTACATCAACCGCGTTGTCATAACGCTTCCGCTTAACGGTCTACGAGGGTACGTGGATGACTCTCTCCCCTCTTGTTGCTATGCATCACCATGGTCTTGCGTGTGCGTAGGATTTTTTTTCGAAATTACTACGTTCCCCAACACCAAGGTGGCTTTAGCCCAAAGTCTTTCATGACAGCTCTGGGCCACCTGCTGGACAACAAGGCTCAGGGTGTTAGGTTTGTTGGAGTAGACGGTCGTAGGTTTCTCTAGCTCAGGACCAGGCTGGGCCGGCACTACTACTAGTGATGTTTCTGGTTCTCCACTAAGCTTAGCTAAGATTTTCTTGAGCGCACTCAAGCAATACCTAGGAAAATAAAGGTTGGACAGGTCTTCGAGCCAAATTTAGGAAGAAATGCATGTGAAAGAGAATGCTCTCGAGGGTGCATGAGTCTTTTCTGTCTTGGGCGAATTGACTCATTTCGAGGTCTTTGCCTGACTTCAGCTTTGGGTCGAAACTACATACTACATACCCGACCCGGTGCTGGAGCCACTCGCACTCATTAGAGACTTTAAATAAAGGTATGGATTAGACCAGATATGGGGAGAAGTCTCCATTTCTCCTCACATCTCATCTTTTAGTGGAATGCAAGATCCAAGAAAAAATGGTGGTGGTGACAACATGCATGATCATCGACAGCAATGGTTATGGCGATGACGATGACGATGTATATTTTGTGCTAGCTAGGGCTTGAGAACTATTGTTGGTATGTATATTTCGATAAGGTGGTATATACTAACCCCTCGTGTTGATGGCAAACTTGCGGTGGTAGGATTGCACCCTCTTTTGAATGTGATGGTAGGATGACACCATAGTAGTGGTAGGTTGAACTAGTTGTGATGTATGATCATGCATGGTTTCTCTTGTTATGTGTCTAGTGTGCTCCATTGCTTGCTGCTTGAATTGTTGCTCTTCTGCCATGGTAAGACAAGTGTTATGTGGTGTTCTGGGGGAGGGTTCCAGGGGTTTACAGTTGATGGGAAGCATGTGATAAATAAGTGAAGGGTTACAAAGTAGCCACTACATAGGGTTTAAGAGTAGGCAGGCGACATAGAATGCTCACTCCAAGACCATGCTCAAGCAGACGTGTAGTGTTTAAGTTAGCAAGTCGGATCGACAGTTTGGGCTAAAGTAATTCATCAAAACATCCAGTTTGTGTAACACCCACGATGCGGCTATATCTCCCATGTGTCGGGGCGTTACAGTTTGTCATGATAGCAGTGTTGTTTTATTGGTGTGATCAGTGATATCGTGCATAAGGTGTAGTTGGTAAGCTCACCATGCAGGGTACATGATAAGCCACAAGTATAGGGGATCGCAACAGTTTTCGAGGGTAGAGTATTCAACCCAAATTTATTGATTCGACACAAGGGGAGCCAAATAATATTCTCAAGTATTAACAGTTGAGTTGTCAATTCAACCGCACCTGAAAGACTTAATATCTGCAGCAAATTATTTAGTAGAAAATTAATATGGAAGCAGTGGTAACGGTGGCTGAGGGAGTCCTGGATTAGGGGGTCTCCGGATAGCCGGGCTATATCCTTTGGCCGGACTGTCGGACTACGAAGATACAAGATTGAAGACTTTGTCCCGTGTCCGGATGGGACTCTAATTGGCGTGGAAGGCAAGCTAGGCAATACGGATATGTATATCTCCTCCTTTGTAACCGACCTTGTGTAACCCTAGTCCCCTCCGGTGTCTATATAAACTAGAGGGTTTTAGTCCGTAGGACAACATACAATCATACCAGAGGCTAGCTTCTGGGGTTTAGCCTCTCCGATCTCGTGGTAGATCAATTCTTGTAATACTCATATCATCAAGAATAAATCAAGCAGGACGTAGGGTTTTACCTCCATCAAGAGGGCCCAAACCTGGATAAAACATCGTGTCCCCTGCCTCCTGTTACCATCCGCCTTAGACACACAGTTCGGAACCCCCTACCCGAGATCTGCCGGGTTTGACACGGACATTGGTGCTTTCATTGAGAGTTCCTCTGTGTCATCGCCATTAGGCTTGATGGCTCCTTCAATCATCGATAGCGATGCAATCTAGGGTGAGACTTTTCTCCTCGGACAGATCTTCGTATTCGGCAGCGTCGCACTGCGGGCCGGCTCGCTTGGCCATCTGGAGCAGATCGAAAGTTACGCCCCTGGCCACCTGGTCAGGTTTGGAAGCTTAAACTATATGGCCGATAATCTGCGGAGACTTGATCTTCGACGGATTCAAGCCCCTGCCAAGTGCGCTGCACGGTCTCGATGAGCATGATTTAGCTCTGCCGTCGTACAATGTTCAGGATATCGCACCGGCAACCACTCCGACCCTCAATTTGGAACCATTCGCGCCATCCATGGACGGGTGGATAGACCCCGCCACGGAAGTCGTATCCTCAGCGGCGATCGAGCCGAATATCGACCTTACCTTTCACGAGAGCCGTGTTGCCAAACTGCCGGATCCTTCTCCGGCCACGAACTCCGAACCGCCCGCACCTGTGCTTGTCGAATCTGACTGGGCGCCGATCATGGAGTTTACCTCCGCGGATATCTTTCAGCATTCGCCCTCCGGCGACATACTGAACTGGTTAAGGTCTCTCTCCTTGTCACGAGAGTCCTGGCCGAACTATGTCCGGCAGGATTGGGATGCAGATGACGAAGAAATTCGTCGCCCACCCACCACCCATTTAGTAGCCACTGTCGATGACTTAACCGACATGCTCGACTTCGACTTCGAAGACATCGATGGTATGGACGACGATGCAGGAGACGAGCAGGAACCACCGCACATAGGGCACTGGACGCCCACTTCATCACATGACGTATACATGGTGGACACACCCAAAGAAAACGACGACGAGGGATGGAAGGACGCAGCGAAAGGTTGTTCCCTCGAGAAGCAGTCAAAGCGGCGGCGTAAACGCCGCTCCAAATCCCACCTCGGCAGAAATAATGATTATATAGACCCAGCGTTAGAGCAGGGTGAACCATTGCCCGATCGCGGCAAAACGGAAAATCAAGCCGAACAACCCAACCCCATCGAAGATAATAGTCCGGACGACATCACACCGGACAGGCACCTGGAGCAACAGAATGCCCATCAAAGGCTGGTTGCCACTGCGAGGAGCCTGAAAAAACAGAAGCAAAGGCTCAAGGCTGCACAAGACACACTCAAAATCAAATGGAGTGAAGTACTCAACACTGCAGCAAAGTACGGCAGTAATCGCCACACCAAGAGCTATCCGAAGCGAAAGTTGCTACCTGAATTCGATGAGGAGGCCTTAGATCCTCCACAATTAAAAAATAAAATGGCCATCCGGTCGGATAGACGACCTCATAGCCAACATAAAGAGGCAAACGATGCCGCACATAAACCAGTACGCGATCCGCGTAAGGGCTCGCATCAAAAGGACGACGCAACCAAATCCATCTATGGACCACGCAAGCGCGCTCCAACATACAATGCAACACAACAAACATCCGAACACCACAGTACACCCAAATACAAGGGTGCCGCACACCCCCTATGTTTCACTGACGAGGTGCTGGACCATGAATTTCTAGAGGGATTCAAACCCATAAACATAGAGGCGTACGACGGAACAACAGACCCTGGGGTCTGGATTGAGGACTACATCCTCCATATCCATATGGCTCGAGGAGTCGATCTCCACGCCATCAAGTACTTACCCCTCAAGCTCAAAGGGCCAGCTCGGCACTGGCTTAAAAGCCTCCCCAGAAACTCCATCGGAAGCTGGGAAGAGCTCGAAGACGCCTTTTGGGCAAATTTTCAAGGGACATATGTCCGACCACCGGATGCAGACGATTTAAGTCATATAACTCAATAGCCCGGTGAGTCAACCCAAAAACTTTGGAATAGGTTCCTCACTAAAAAGAACCAAATAGTCGACTGTCCGGACGCCGAAGCCTTACCAGCTTTCAAGCATAGTGTTCGAGACGAATTGCTTGTCAGACACCTCGGTCAAGAAAAGCCGAGAACAATGTCAGCATTAACAAGCCTCATGACCCGCTTTTGTGCGGGCGAGGACAACTGGTTAGCCCGATGCAGCACCAGCGACCCAAGTAGATCCGAAGTCAGGGATGGAAACGGGAAATCACGACGTGGCAATAATAAGCGCCGGAATAAAGAAGATAGCCCGAAGAGCACGGCGGTAAACGCCGGATTGAGAAGCTCTCGGCCAGGTCAACAAAAGCCGCCCTCCAAAGGCAACAGAGATGAATTGTCCATCCTAAACAAAATTCTGGACCAAATATGTCAGATCCATAGCACCCTTGATAAACCTGCAAATCATACCCACAGAGAATGTTGGGTCTTCAAACAGTCCGGCAAGCTCAACGCCGAACACAAGGGGCAGGATACACCAAGTGAAGACGAGGACGAGCCTCGCAAGCAAAGCACATGGGAACAGAAGAAATTCCCGCCAGAAGTCAAAACAGTCAACGTGTTACACGTGATAAAAGGGAGAAACAAAGTGGCACCTTTAGAGAAACATGCCCCAGGGCCTATCACCGTGGAGCTCCGCCACCGGTCATCTCAATCAATCACCTTCAATCATCGGGACTACTCGGAAAGTATCCGGCATGCAGGATGGGCTGCCTTGGTATTAGATCCAATAATTGGCGGATACCACTTCACATGAGTCCTGATGGATGGCGGCAACAGTTTCAATCTAATATATTAGGATACAGTCCACAAAATGGGGATAGACCCAACAAATATTTGCCGCAACAATGCTACCTTTAAAGGAGTAACGCCAGGTCCAGAGGCTCATTCCAAGGGCTCCCTGCTACTAGAGGTTATATTCGGTTTCTCAGATAACTTCCGCAGCGAAAATTTAACCTTCCACATCGCTCCGTTCCAAAGTGGCTATCAAGCAGTACTCGGACGCGAAGCTTTCGCTCGCTTTAATGCAACACCGCATTATGCTTCCCTCACGCTTAAGATGCCCGATCCATGTGGCATCATTACAGTAAATGGAAATATTGAGCGTTCCTTGAGCGCCGAAGACAGTGCGGCCGCCTTGGCAGCCGCACACTAAAACGGCCTCACCAACTCAAACATTCGACAGGTCGTTAAGACCACGGACGTGGTTAGACGAGTCCGGCGCAGCTATATGTAATTAATACAGGTTTGATGGCCATACCCCTAGTACAACACAAGGGGCTTAGCGTGCGCAAACAAGTGGCAATTAGGCTCAATCCTACTCATCTTGCATTGTACATGGTTTCTTTAGTATAACCTACCTTTTTGCGCGACAACTTTTCAACTAAGTTCCTCTCTTTTATAGATGACCATCGCACTACACCCGTCCAGGATACAGCACAACAGAGACACAGGCGCAGACGTGCAGCAGGGACCCGTTCCAAGGATTCTTTTTAGATTAAGACCCTCGTAAACCTTTTTTACTGTCTCTTGTTGCTACACATCCCTTGAATTCTCAGTACAATTGAGAAGGATGCTGACGTCTTGGCATGTGGCCTCGTCAGAATAATGCATGTACCTGGACACCAGGGGCTTATTACAAAGGGCACTGTTTAGGCCCGGTTTACACCATAAAAGACCGAATACCTTAGGGAGTGTTCGGCATCGCGAGTTTGGCCTTATATGCATCAGCTCCGAATCATGTCTTTGGTCAAATGTTGGGTTTGCCCGGCTCCTATGTGTTGCTGCCTTACGTTCCGCTCTATAGGCTAAGGCGGCACCAGGAGAACTACTGCGATTGTGCCCTGGTTCATCCGGACGAGCACCTTAGTAGAGAAAGCCGAAAACTAACTGTCATGATATAGCATGAGACTGGTCAACCACTCGATGACCTATTGGAATCTTTGGATTCCTCCGCATTAACGAAGGGCCGTTTCCCGGCCAGACATGTACGCACCCCGAATCCGGATGAGTGTGGAGCCACCAGGGGCTATATGGTAGCCCCACTGTCAAACTCCTCTGGCTAAGTGAAAGTGTTAAAGCATTATAGTCCGGTTGCCTAGTTCGCTGCGCTATCACCTCCTTAATAGGACCAAGACGTTGGATTAAGTGTGAATACGCGTCTTCTGCGAACACCCCCGCATTATATGCGTGGGGGCTGAAGCCGACGACCGCAATCTTTCAGGTTATATACATGTATACATAAACAGCCGCACAGGAGGCATCACAATACTTTCGGGCAAAAGTATAAATACAGCCTTGATAAATTCAATAAAACGTTGTTTTTACAATAGGAATACATGTCACTCAAACATAACATTCTTCGAGCACTGGGCCTCTATCGAATGAGCGCCCTTAAGAACTTCTTCAAAATAGTGCTTGGCAGCCACTCGGCCTATGGCCGAACCCTGCGCCGCGACAGTGGTGGCATCCATCTCCGTCCAGTATGTTTTGACACGGGCAAGGGCCATCCGCGAGCCTTCTATACACGCCAACCTCTTCATCACACCAAGGAACTGCTGCACCAAGCTAAAATAGTTGTTCGGCTTTGGCCTTTCCGGCCACAAATGATCCATGATAGACCTCATGGCGAGTCTGGACAATCTATTGAGTTCGGCCCATTCGGCAAGCTGGTTAGTCAATGGAAGCGGATGCTCTGGAATGTTAAATTGCGATCAGAATAGCTTGTCCACTTCACGATCTGTTTGATCTAGGAAGTATTCAGCCGCATCGACAGCGCTCGCCGCCAAGTCCAGATATGCGTCGGCCGAACTCCACAACCGATCCAGAGGGGCATACCGCGGATCTCCGAACTTCCTCCGCAGCATAAAGGGCTTCCCAGCCACAATGCCCCCGGCTTCACGCAGTTCCTCCTTCTTAGCTCTCATTGCAGAGCGGGTGTCTTTGGTCACCATTGTGGCCTTTTCGAGGTCCGTAGCCTTCGCCCGGTTTTCTTCTTCAAGAAACTGGCAGCGGTCGGCAGCGTCTTTTAACTTCACAGCCATTTTGGCCATTTTCTCTTTGCTCTCACTATGCGCGGCCTTCTCGGCTCTCAACTCTTCGGCCGCCTTCAAAGCGGCCACATTACTACTCCTTGCTTACTCCTTGGCTCGGGCAAGCTCCGCCCGCAGGGCCTCCACGGTGGCAGCTCCATCTGCAGTCACAACATAGTAAAGATACTGGCATCACACTGCTCTTATTATGTGACATTCACTATAAACATCACCTACCCTATGCCTCGTCAAGCCGCTTGTTAACAAGCTCGATGTCGGCATCCGCCGCATCCAGTCGCCGCTTTAGTTCAGCAACCCCATCAGTCCGGCTAGCCATCGGAGCTTCAGACACCTGCACATAAAGGAGGTCTGGTTATTACCTGGGACTATGATCCTCTGTTCGCCGCTGTTCTCGATGACAACCAGAGTCTCAGGGGCTACTATCTACACAGGACGCACCTAAAAATGTGCGGTACTATCACAAATGTATATCATTTCACGTACCTCAAAGCCCGTCAGTAGACTCATAAAGGCTTCATGCAACCCGCTTTCGGTAGACGAAATCCTTTCAATCACCGTACCCATCAATGTACGGTGCTCTTCTGAGATAGTGGCTCGCTCCAGCAGACCCTTCAGTGCGTCCGACCGCATACCAGATGGTGTCGGATTCTTTCGGTTGCTCTCTTCAAGAGCCGAATACCGGGGACTTCGGGCGACCATAGGATTATCTTCTGGCCTCACCGGATCCGGAGGGACCCTCCACGACGACACTTCAAGGTCGCCCGCTTCTTGAGCCGGGGAATCCAGGGGAGGCGTTTCGCTCTCCATCATCTCCGGAAGAAGATCCCCCGAAGACGAGCTCTGCTGAGAAGGGCTAAGATCCGAACTGCAAGATAAATGCTTCGGTCATTCTCCTCGAAGGTAAGGTAGTATATCTTCACTGCTAAGTACTTTTTGATTACTTACAGCTCGTTAGAGGGTTGATCCCCGCACGGACTTTGTGCGGCAAGAGCACCCTCCGAGGCAGGACCCTCTGGTGAAGTTTTCTTCTCTCGTTTGGAAACTTTGGTTTCCGTATCTTCAGAGGTAGTCCTCTTCCTCCCCCGGGGCGATGGAACGTCATATTCTTCCCCTTGTTTATCCTCCCTCACGGAGGCACTCGTTCCCTCGGTTGGAATAGGTAGCGGTGGAGGCCCGCTTTTGCCCTCTTTACTCCCCCCTTCATCTTCCTTTGAGGGCACCGGGCAGGGTGCTGGCTCGAGCATGTTTTCCAGCACCGGATTGTCCAATCCTTCAGGAAGGGGGGCCGAACACCGGATCATATTCGCCTTTGCCATCCAGTCCTGGTCAAAGAGCGACTCTTCAGAATGATGTCATGATAAATAAAAAGACGGTGTGTTCGGCCGTGGGATTACTTACTTGGGCCGTGGTGCGGTTGCTGCTTAGGCCCACGTCCTCGGTGGTGTCTGGAAACTCTGCTTGGGGTCCGAAGAACGATTTGTACAACTCCTCGTGCGTCAGGCCGAGGAAGTTCTGGATAGTGCGCGGTCCTTCCGGGTTGAATTCCCACATACAGAGGGGCCGGCGTTTGCAAGGCTGGACTCGACAAACCAGCATGAGTTGCACTACCATAACCAAACTAAAATCCTCCTCGAAGAGATCTCGGATGCGGCTCTGCAGTATGGGCACATCCTTGGCTGGACCCCAGCTCAGCCCCCTGCTGATCCATGACATCAGTTGTGGTGGAGGGCCCGAGCGGAAGGCAGGGGAAGCTACCACTTGGCACTTCTGGGAGCGGTGATGTAGAACCACTCCTATTACCATAATCCGGACACCTTTGGAAAGGAACCCTTTGGCCATGGAGCTCCAGCGATCTTGCTTATTAATGCACCTCCGACGCTACATGCTGCCCCTCGACCGTCTTCGGCTTCACATCAAAGGTCTTGAGCCACAGGCCAAAGTGAGGGGTAATGCGGAGGAAGGCCTCACATACGACAATAAATGCCGAGATGTGGAGAAAGGAATACGGGGCTAGATCATGGAAATCTAGCCCGTAATAGAACATCAAACCCCTAACGAAGGGATCCAGAGTGAGGCCTAGTCCTCGGAGGAAGTGGGAGATGGACATGACGTCTTCATTGGGTTCAGGAGTAGAGACGACCTGCCCTCAGGCAGGTAGCCGATGCGAAACTTCGGCGGTCAGGTATCTTGCCTCCCTCAACTTCTTGATATCCTCTTCCGTGACGGAGGAGGACATCCACCGGCCCTGGAGGCTGGATCCGGACATGATTGAAGGTCCGAAGCACCTGACCTGGGCTTTGGGTGTTAGAACTCGAGGCGGGGGAAGGATTCGATTGAGCACGGGAGGAAAAAAGTAAAAGCCTTGTCCCTTTATAAAGAGGGTGAATATCAAGCGTCCTCCTCGTGGCCGTTTGGTACTTGCCTAAAATCTAGGAGTCCTAGGCGCGGTTGGGTTACCCATGCCCGTATTGATGAGAATCCCGTAATAAGGGGGACACGATCTCTGCTTTGACAAGACGTGTCAAGAAACTGCCTCGCGTCATGTGCGGGGCTAGTTAAAGAAAAATGGTTCGAATAATCACCGAGCCATGGCATTATGTCATGTTGACAAAACGTGTCAGCAGATTAGATTTGTGGAAATATTGTTCTCTGTACGGTGGTATGTGCAACTTATTTTGCAGGGTCGGACACTATCCTTTTATTCGAACTCTTCTGTGGTGTATCCGGAGGAGGAACCCGCCTTGCAATGCCGAAGACAACACTGCGTGCCGGACTCATCATCATTGAAGCCTGGTTCAGGGGCTACTGAGGGAGTCCTGGATTAGGGGGTCTCCGGACAGCCGGACTATATCCTTTGGCCGGACTGTCGGACTACGAAGATACAAGATTGAAGACTTCGTCCTGTGTCTGGATGGGACTCTACTTGGCGTGGAAGGCAATCTAGGCAATACAAATATGTATATCTCCTCCTTTGTAACCGACCTTGTGTAACCCTAGCCCCCTCCGGTGTCTATATAAACCGGAGGGTTTTAGTCCGTAGGACAACATACAATCATACCATAGGCTAGCTTCTAGGGTTTAGCCTCCCCGATCTCGTGGTAGATCAACTCTTGTAATACTCATATAATCAAGAATAAATCAAGTAGGAAGTAGGGTTTTACCTCCATCAAGAGGGTCCGAACCTGGGTAAAACATCGTGTCCCCTGCCTCCTATTACCATCCGACTTAGACGCACAGTTCGGGACCCCCTACCCGAGATCCGCCGGTTTTGACACCGACAGTGGCAAAAGTAACAGTATTGGTTTTGTAGTGATTGTAACAGTGGCAACGGAAAAGTAACTAAGCAAAGATCAATATGTGAAAAGCTCGTAGGCAATGGATCAGTGATGGATAATTATGTCGGATGTGATTCCTCATGCAACAGTTATAACACAGGGTGACACAAAACTAGCTCCAGTTCATCAAGGTAATGTAGGCATGTATTCCGAATATAGTCATACGTGCTTATGGAAAAGAACTTGCATGACATCTTTTGTCCTACCCTCCCGTGGCAGTGGGGTCCTATTGGAAACTATGGGATATTAAGGCCTCCTTTTAATAGAGTACCGGAACAAAGCATTAACACTTGGTAGATACATGAACTCCTCAAACTATAGTCATCACCGGGAGTGGTCCCGATTATTGTCACTTCGGGGTTACCGGATCATAACACATAGTAGGTGACTATTGACTTGCAAAATAGGATCAAGAACTCACATATATTCATGGAAACATAATAGGTTCAGATATTAAATCATGGCACTCGGGCCCTGGTGACAAGCATTAAGCATAGCAAAGTCATAGCAACATCAATCTCAGAACATAATGGATACTAGGGATCAAACCCTAACAAAACTCACTCGATTACATGATAAATCACATCCAACCCATAACCGTCCAGCAAGCATACGATGGAATTACTCATGCACGGTGGTGAGCATCATGAAATTGGTGATGGAGGAAGGTTGATGATGATGATGGTGACAGATTCCCCTCTCCAGAGCCCCGAACAAACTCCAGATCGGCCCTCCCGAGAGAGATTAGGGCTTGGCGGTAGCTCCGTATCGTAAAACGCGATGAATCCTTCTCTCCTATTTTTTCTCCCCGGACGTGAATATATAGAGTTGGAGTTGAGGTTGGTGGAGCCTCAGGGGGCCCACAAGACAGGGGGCGCGCCCCCACCCTCGTGGACAGGGTGTGGGCCCCCTGGTGTTGATTCTTTCGCCAATATTTTTTATAAATTCCAAAAATATTCTCCGTGAATTTTCAGGTCATTCCGAGAACTTTTATTTCTGCACAAAAATAACTCCATGTCAATTCTACTGAAAGCAACATCAGTCCGGGTTAGTTCCATTCAAATCATGCAAGTTAGAGTCCAAAACAAGGTCAAAAGTGTTTGGAAAAGTAGATACGATGGATACGTATCAACTCCCCCAAGCTTAAACTTTTGTTTGTCCTGAAGCAATTCGGTTGACAAACTGAAGTGATAAAGAAAACTTTTACAAACTCTGTTTGATCTTGTTGTTGTAAATATGTAAAGCCAGCATTCAAGTTTTCAGCAAAGATTATGAACTAACCATATTCACAATAACATTTAGGTCTCATGTTTACTCATATCAATGGCATAATCAACTAGCGAGCAATAATAGTAAATCTCAGATGACAACACTTTCTCAAAATAATCATAATATGATATAACAAGATGGTATCTCGCTAGCCCTTTCTGAGACTGCAAAACATAAATGCAGAGCACCTCTGAAATTCAAGGACTGACTAAACATTGTAATTCATGGTAAAAGAGATCCAGTCACAGTCATACTCAATGTAAACTAATAGTAATGCATGCACATGACAGCGATGCTCTCCAACTGGTGCTTTTTAATAAGAGGATGACGACTCAACATAAAAGTAAATAGATAGGCCCTTCACAGAGGGAAGCGGGGATTTGTAGAGGTGCCCGAGCTCGATTTTTTGAAATAGAGCTAAATAATATTTTGAGTGATATACTTTCATTTTCAACATAACAACCAAGAGATCTCGATATCTTCCATGCTACACACAATATAGGCGGTTCCCAAACAGGATGGTAAAGTTTATACTCCCCCACCACCAACAAACATCAATCCATGCCTTGTCTGAAACAACAGGTGCCTCCAACTAACAACAATCCTGGGGGAGTTTTGTTTGCAATTATTTTAATTTAAGCATGAGACCGGGCATCCCGGTTACCAGCCATTTTCTCGTGAGTGTGGAGCAGAGTCCATTCCTCGTGAGAATAACCCACCTAGCATGGAAGATATAGACAACCCTAGTTGATACATGAGGTATTCGAGCATACAAAACATAATTTTATTTGAAGGTTTAGAGTTTGGCACATACAAATTTACTTGGAATGGCAGGTAGATACCGCATATAGGAAGGTATGGTGGACTCATATGAAATAACTTTTGGGGTTTATGGAAGTGGATGCACAAGCAGTATTCTCGCTTAGTACAAGTGAAGGATAGAAAGAGACTAGGAAGCGAGCCGCTAGAGAGCGACAAAAGTCATGAACATGCATTAAAAGTAATCAACACTGAGTGCAAGTGACAGTGTCCTGGACTAGAGGGTACTCAACACGTCATCTCCCGATCTGATAGATTGGGTCGAGGACCCCCGTGGCCGTATACTCATGGGTCAGTTCGGACAACTGCCGCATACAAGGAAGATTCCACAAGACTTGGCGATCAAGACAAGGACTTCTCCCCACCGGCGTATTCGGCTAGGACTCTTGTTAACCTAGGCCTCTGGTGCATTATATAAACCAGGGCCAGGCTAGTCGATAGATCATATATACATACAATCATACCATAGGCTAGCTTTTAGGGTTTAGCCTCCTTGATCTCGTGGTAGATCTACTCTTGTACTACCCATATCATCAATATTAATCAAGCAGGACGTAGGGTTTTACCTCCATCAAGAGGGCCCGAACCTGGGTAAAACATCATGTTCCTTGCCTCCTATTACCATCCGGCCTAGACGCACAGTTCGGGACCCCCTACCCGAGATCCGCCGGTTTTGACACTGACATTGGTGCTTTCATTGAGAGTTCCGCTGTGTGATCGACAAAAGGATCGATGACGCGCCTGCAGATCAACTGCGACTTCGGCATCTTCGTCACCAGCTCGACTGGTCACCTTGGTTCGACTAAGAATTGCGCCCCATGTTCGGATCACCATGTTCGGACAAGGGCCTTCATCAAACATCAACTCCGATCTCTATTAAGATCATGGAGTAATCATCCATGGAGCTCGGGGGCTCAACGTCAACATTGCCCTCAAGCGACCATGCTATTTTTCTGGACAGCGAACTCGTATCTGCCGCCACCACCTCCCCGAGTATCGCTTTGACGATCGCTTTGGTGGAATTGTGCGGAATTGAGTCTAAAATAATCCTGGAAAATTTCGTCGAGTTCCGATGGAGGAATCTCTGGCAATCCACAATATACCGGAGCCCTGTCAAATCTGGACGGGAATCTGGATGAGTTTAGGGCGTGGTGTCCAGCTTCTACCTCGGACGTACTTTGGAAGATCCAACCATTGATCGGCTGCGGAATTCCTATATCTAGCACCTCTCAAAATTTCAGCTCGATCCGGCCGTCCAAACTCTGGGAACCTTCCGATTAGTACATCACTTTTCGAATCTGTTTTCTGCGCGAAAACGAATCCGACCCGAGTTCGTATTTTTTATGAACGGGATTTCGGACATCCCTTTTGAAGGAAGTTTTGTATGGGGTATTGTGTTTTGTTCCCGAACACATCCCACTAACTTTAAGTTCTTTTGAACATGATCTTCAACATCATGCTGGTGTCAAACCAGTCCGGCAATATTGCTCCATGGCTACCGACCTGCACTAGACACGTCGTCACTTTGTTGAGCCAAGCTCAACTTCTTCGGATCATCATCTCGGCAAGCCGAACAAGAGTCTGGCATCGCGAAGGATAAATCATCACCAACATTGTCGCCGCATGGATTACACAGAGTGGGCATACCGGCATCGCCGCACGGTCACTTCATCAAGCCGGCATCGACCACGTCACGACCTGCATAGGCAGGGCCGCACTATTGCTTCTTCAAGATGGTGTCCATCACGCCGACCTACTTCGACTCATCGGATGACATCGAGGCTCCATCACCTCGGCTAGACCGAGGACTTGGCTATTTCTTCATCAACATACTCTGGTGACTTCGGCGTCACCAGCCGACCAGCTTCGTCACGTTAGCTGGACCGAGGGCCTCGCCTTGGCAAGCCAACCTTTGCCAGCATCACCAGGCCATCGCTTTATCGCCCATCAGGCAATGGGTGTGCGGATCAATTCCTGATTTTGGGAGTCGCTTTTCTTCGGAATGCTATAGCAAATAAACCGGGTGCTATTAGTCCTAACAATTTTTGCTTGTTGGGTTTATTTTTCTTAAGGAATTATTACTCTGGTTTGTTCCATCATCTGTACACAGGTCTATCAAATGGCGGCCACATTAAAAACAGTCGCGTGGTGGTTCGGTCAGTTTCCGTACATTGTTCAGCGAACGCCGCATCCGGAGCCCGGACCGCCCTGCAAATTCAGGCTTTGTCACGCCTTCACTGCATCACGCCGACGCCCTGCATTGACATTGACTTCGGCACCAGGCCATATTTCTTTTATTACTCACTTTGCATAAATTATTTATTATGCAACATTTTTTTATCATTATCATTACTATTATCTCCAGTTGGCGCTATTTCTTGTGCACAGGAAAATGATCCGGGTTGGGCAGTATCGTTAACTCGGTGTACTGACATACCACGTCACCTCGGCTGGACGGGGGGCTTCGTCAACACTTCATTACCCCATGCCGGGGACTTCGGTATCACTCTGCCGGCCTGCATTGGTTGTGCTATGTCACTACTTCGGTGTGCCGAGCTCTTTGCTCCGCCACCTCGGGACCGGCTTGGGGGATGGAACCTTGTCCCGCATCAAGCTCGGGCCATGTCGTCAGTACCGAACACATTAACTAGCTAAGTTTCCTTCATGCTCCAATTTTTAAATTTTTTACTTGTGTTCGGTTCAACCAAGCATTATACTTTTTTGGAAAAAAGTTGCTTGTAAAAAATCTCCTTGTCAAAACTTTGTTTGTGACACACAAATTCAAGGACCCAATTCACTTGGGGGCTTCCTTTATGAAGCTTTTACTCTTGCATATGATTATACTTGTATGGCTTCGTTCCTTGTTCGTGTATTATGCCACAATATGCACCATATTGACTTAAGCAATTTGCAAGCTGGGTTGCCTCGCTCATGTGTTTACCCCTACGTTCCCGATTGTTCGGCTAGGGAGTAAAGGGAGCACCTCTGCGATTTTCACGATTGGGTCACCCGAGCCGGACCTTAGACTGGGTGAAGCCAAAAGCTAGTGCTCTTATAGTTTTCAATGATGGTCGGCACACAACGGAACTCATGAGTACAAAAAATCTATTGCACAAGTCTCATAATAACAATGAGCATCGAAGAAAGGTATCGGTGGGGGGTACTATTTTCTTCAAAGATGCTTCTTACACTTCGTAGTAATATAGCATAAGTTCCCTGAGCGCGCTTTCTCTGTTACAGCCTTATGGCCTGATTTCCTGGTTATTGGAAACACCGTCGATATTCTCGACAGATGGAGTACATAACACTTTTCGGTCCTTGACCAAAGAGGGAGAAGCTGACGGTCGGTTAAGACGCTTTAAAGTTCGGTTGAACATAGATATGATATAAGTACTTCGGTACATGCAATCATTCTTTTACCCAAGTCACTTGGGGGCCTCTTAAGTTTATTTGAGCCATTTTACAATAAGTGTTCTTCTTCTTAGTCGTTGCAAAGTATTATTATTATTATTATTATTATTATTATTATTATTATTATTATTATTATTATTATTATTATTATTATTATTATTATTATTATTATTTATCACTCCTTTTTTCGACACAAGTGTGTGGTCACTAGCCGGGGAGCCTAATTTCTCTCTCAAGGCCGCTAGAGTTTAGTTTGCTAAACTGGCCTAATGAGAAGTACTCTGCCTTCGGGATAGGAGGTTGAAGCCGTAGGCTGACCCGCTTGAAGTCTTGAGATAGGATGTGTCATGTTAAAGCGCGACAGAAGCACTCCTTTTTTCTAAGACCAATTTTCGGATTGGCACCGAACACTTGATCTTGTTCGGACGTCAAGTTTTTACTGACGTTTTTTTGGTTTTCCAAGCTTATGGCACTTTTAAACTATTCGTGTCTTTCCAGCACAAGTCTCACAGTGCAATGCCGAACACCTTTATATATTCGGCAAAAACATTCTCGGATCTCACTATATATGCATTGGTTTCGAATTGTGTCTTCGGTCAATAGTTGGGTTGCCTGGCTCCTGCGCTTGCCTCCTACGTTCCGCTTTGTTCGGCTAGGTTTGCAAAGGGAGAACCACTACGATTGTGCTTCCAGCTCACATGGTTAAGCACCTCAGTGGAGAAAGCCGAAAACTGACTGTCACAATAAGCGTAAACTGGTCAGCAATCTGATGACGGTGTTAAATAACTAGCCATTCATAACATTGGCCGAAGTGTTTACGGCTTGATCTCGACTGTCACCAAACACTACCGGGGGCTATTAACTGGCCTCCCAAACTAAATCCTCAATATTTTGCTCTTACATTAGAGCTGAGGTTTCATGATCATGCTTAGCATGACAACCCAAAGAAAGGAACCGATAGCGGGACTATTTTCTTTGGAAGACATTTCTTATGTTAATCAGTAATATAACATATCTCTCTGCGTACCTTTGTTTATAAAACCGTATGGCCAGATTGCCTTGTTTGTCGTAAATCTTTGCCCTCATAAAGGATTTATAAAGTAGGACAAACACTCCCCGGCTTCTGGCCGAGGAGGTTGAAGCCGGTGGTCGGTTAACAAAGTTTTGTACAATGCGGATCCGTGCATTAATGACGTAAAGTACTTGGATACATAGAGTCATTACACATAATTTGTGATTTTACTATGGATATCGATCCTTAATTCGGCCACCCGTGCCCGCATTAAGGCTCGGGGGCTACTGGGCTTCGGGCTTATTATTTACAAATATTAAAGGGGCACATCGATCCCCTGATCTGGTGTTGCCACCCGACCAGTGTCTCGGGGGCTACTGCATTGCTTGTTCAATGCAGAAAATTTTAAGTGCAATACAGTTGCCAAGGAGATTTTGATCCTCAGGTTGGTCGGTCGCACCCATCCTGAGTCTCGAGGACTGAGCACGCCGCTTTTTGTGTCCCGAAGTATTCTACCGAGCTAGGACTTGATCCTCAGGCCGATTTTGCAAATCAACCTGAGTCTCAGCGGCTACTGGGATCAGCGGTCTTACGTCATCCTTCAAGTGCATCTCGGGTTTTAAACCGATACACACCTTGAGGGCTACTGGCTATATATCTCGGCACAGAATAAATTGCACCAATAAAAAATATTAACAAAAATTGGCCCACATTCGGGGTGGTGCACCACCTTGGAAGCAGTCCGGCATAAAGCTCGGGCGTTAGTGGCTGGCTCCATAGAGGGCATTTCCGGCATTAAGCTCGGCTAAACTCCTTCAAACTTCTTTGAACCAAGGTGATTTACGACACCTCAGATATAGTCCGGCGTTGGAGCTCGGATACATAGTCCGGCGTTGGAGCTCGGATACAGTCCGGCATTGGAGCTCGGATACATAGTCCGGCGTTGGAACTCGGATACATTCCGGCGTTAGAGCTGGGAAGCGGTCCGGCGTTGGTGCTCGGCTGCAAAAGATACCTCGAATGCAGTCCGGCGTTGGAGCTCGGACGTAAGAGGACACTGCCACCCGGGAACAATTTCAAACCCGAGGTGTGGCATAAAAATAACAAGGCATTGATAAAGGCCGGAAACTTAAAGGGGCTCCTCAGATACCTGATGTATAAACTTGTCGAATTCATTTCGGCGATCCTCAAGATCGAAGATGAGAAGATTTGTTGAACCAGTTTTCATGACCGACGACCGAAGATGAAGAACAGTTCGGAAGAATCGAGGAGCGTCCCTAACTTGAAGACCGGTTCAGGGGGCTACTGACGGTGTCCTGGACTAGGGGGTACTCAACACGTCATCTCCCGATCTGATAGATTAGGCCGAGGACCCCCGTGGCCGTATACTCATGGGCCAGTTCGGACAACTGCCGCATACAAGGAAGATTCCACAAGACTTGGCGATCAAGACAAGGACTTCTCCCCACCGGCGTATTCGGCTAGGACTCTTGTTAACCTAGGCCTCTGGTGCATTATATAAACCAGGGCCAGGCTAGTTGATAGATCATATATACATACAATCAAACCATAGGCTAGCTTTTAGGATTTAGCCTCCTTGATCTCGTGGTAGATCTACTCTTGTACTACCCATATCATCAATATTAATCAATCAGGACGTAGGGTTTTACCTCCATCAAGAGGGCCCAAACCTGGGTAAAACATCGTGTTCCTTGCCTCCTGTTACCATCCGGCCTAGACGCACAGTTCGGGACCCCCTACCCAAGATCCGCCGGTTTTGACACCGACAGCAAGCATTGGTAGGATATAATTCACCATGAACATAAATATCGTGGAGGCTATGTTGATTTTGTTTCAACTACATGTGTCAACACGTGCCAAGTCAAGCCACTCGAATTGTTCAAAGAAGCAATCCACCCTATCATACCACATCACAACCATTTTAATAGCATGTTGGCACACAAGGTAAACCATTATAAACTCCTAGGTAATTAAGCATGGCATGAGCAACTATAATCTCTAATTGTCATTGCAAACATGTTTCATTCATAATAGGCTGAATCAGGAACAATGAACTAATCATATTTACAAAAACAAGATAGGTCGAGTTCATACCAGCTTCTCTCATCTCAATCAGTCCATCATATATCATCATTATTGCCTTTCACTTACACGACCGAACGGTGTGGATAATAATAATAGTGCACGTGCTTTGGACTAAGCTGGAATCTGCAAGCATTCAATACAAGGGAGAAGACAAGGTAATATGGGCTCTTTGTTAGATCAACAATAATGCATATGAGAGCCACTCAACATTTTCATCATGGTCTTCTACTCTCGACCTCCAAAGAAAAGAAAAGAAACAAAACTATTTACACGGGAAAGCTCCCAACAAGCAAAAGAAGAACGAGAATTGTTTTGGGTTTTCTTTTAATTATTACTACTACGGTCATGGAAAGTAAACTAGCTAAAAGCTACAACTAATTTTTTTGATTTTTCTTAAGGTTTCTCAAACACACAAGAAGAAAGCTTGGAAAAGAAAATAAACTAGCTTGGATAGTATAAAGAAAAAGTATGAGCACCGACAACTGGAATGAGTGTGTGAACATTAATGTAATGTCGGTGAGAAATACGTACTCCCCCAAGCTTAGGCTTCTGGCCTAAGTTGGTCTAGGGCCATGGCTCAAAGCTGCCCTCTATGGTGTATGGAGGAGTGTCCTCTAGGTGTCACTGGTTGGCGATCTCCTCCGGATCCCACTGATAAATAGACTGTTGATAAGGGTCAAGGGGTGGCTTCCGCTTAGGCTCTGGAGCTGGTGTCAGGCTCCAGTATGCATGAACGGCCTCCGGAAAAATGAGGTACGTGCCTGAAAATATGTTAAACAAAGAGGGCGCGGGCAAGGTAATAATCTCACAATAATTTTTTTTATCAAATATCAATTTATACTTAAGCATCTTCTTCTTATCTTTAACAATAAAATCATGTGCTACCATACTCTTATAATCTAGAAAAATAGGGGGCAGCAACTTTTCCTCTTTCTCATAATGCCTAATAGGTATCCCAAAGTGTGCAACAAGGCGCAAAGCAAAGATGCCTCCAAAGATGGGGCCCTTTCTATGGTCCAGATTTAATCGTTTAGCAACAATAGCGCCTAAACTGAAAGTGGTATCTGTTGGGGAACGTAGTAATTTCAAAAAATTTCCTACGCACATGCAAGATTATGGTGATGCATAGCAACGAGAGGGGAGACTGTGATCTACGTACCCTTGTAGACCGACAGCGGAAGTGTTAGCACAACGCGGTTGATGTAGTCGTACGTCTTCACGGCCCGACCGATCAAGCACCGAAACTACGACACCTCCGAGTTCTAGCACACGTTCAGCTCGATGACGATCCCCGGACTCCGATCCAGAAAAGTGTCGGGGAAGAGTTCCGTCAGCACGACGGCATGGTGACGATCTTGATGTACTACCGTCGCAGGGCTTCGCCTAAGCACCGCTACAATATTATCGAGGACTATGGTGGAAGGGGGCACCGCACACGGTTAAGAATATGATCACGTGGATCAACTTGTGTGTCTAGGGGTGCCCCCTGCCCCCGTATATAAAGGATCAAAGGGGGGGTGCGGCCGGCCAGGAGGAGGGCGCGCCAGGAGGAGTCCTACTCCCACCGGGAGTAGGATTCCCCCCTTTCCTAGTTGGAATAGGATTCGGGAGGGGGAAAGAGGAGAGAGAGAAGGAAGGGGGGGCGCCGCCCCCTCTCCTTATCCTATTCGGACTAGGGGGGAGGGGCGCGCGGCCCAGCCCTAGCCACCTCTCCTCTCTTCCACTAAAGCCCACTAAGGCCCATATACCTCCCGGGGGGTTTCGGTAACCTCCCGGTACTCCGATAAAATCCCAATTTCACCCGGAACACTTCCGATATCCAAATATAGGCTTCCAATATATCAATCTTTATGTATCGACCATTTCGAGACTCCTCGTCATGTCCGTGATCACATCCGGGACTCCGAACAAACTTCGGTACATCAAAATGCATAAACTCATAATATAATTGTCATCGAAACCTTAAGCGTGCGGACCCTACGGGTTCGAGAACAATGTAGACATGACCGAGACACGTCTCCGGTCAATAACCAATAGCGGAACCTGGATGCTCATATTGGCTCCTACATATTCTACGAAGATCTTTTATCGGTCAGACCACATAACAACATACGTTGTTCCCTTTGTCATCGGTATGTTACTTGCCCGAGATTCGATCGTCGGTATCTCAATACCTAGTTCAATCTCGTTACCGGCAAGTCTTTTACTCGTTCCGTAATACATCATCTCACAACTAACTCATTAGTTGCAATTCTTGCAAGGCTTATGTGATGTGCATTACCGAGAGGGCCCAGAGATACCTCTCCGACAATCGGAGTGACAAATCCTAATCTCGAAATACGCCAACCCAACATGTACCTTTGGAGACACCTGTAGAGCACCTTTATAATCACCCAGTTACGTTGTGACGTTTGGTAGCACAGAAAGTGTTCCTCCGGCAAACGGGAGTTGCATAATCTCATAGTCATAGGAACATGTATAAGTCATGAAGAAAGCAATAGCAACATACTAAACGACCGGGTGCTAAGCTAATGGAATGGGTCATGTCAATCAGATCATTCACCTAATGATGTGATCCCGTTAATCAAATAACAACTCTTTGTCCATGGTTAGGAAACATAACCATCTTTGATTAACGAGCTAGTCAAGTAGAGGCATACTAGTGACACTCTGTTTGTCTATGTATTCACACACGTATTATGTTTCCGGTTAATACAATTCTAGCATGAATAATAAACATTTATCATGATATAAGGAAATAAATAATAACTTTATTATTGCCTCTAGGGCATATTTCCTTCAGTCTCCCACTTGCACTAGAGTCAATAATCTAGATTACACAGTAATGATTCTAACACCCATGGAGCCTTGGTGCTGATCATGTTTTGCTCGTGGAAGAGGCTTAGTCAACGGGTCTGCTACATTCAGATCCGTATGTATCTTGAAAATCTCTATGTCTCCCACCTGGACTAGATCCTGGATGGAATTGAAGCATCTCTTGATGTGCTTGGTTCTCTTGTGAAATCTGGATTCCTTTGCCAAGGCAATTGCACCAGTATTGTCACAAAAGATTTTAATTGGACCCGATGCACTAGGTATGACACCTAGATCGGATATGAACTCCTTCATCCAGACTCCTTCATTTGCTGCTTCAGAAGCAGCTATGTATTCCGCTTCACACGTAGATCCCGCCATGATGCTTTGTTTAGAACTGCACCAACTAACAGCTCCACCGTTTAATGTAAACACGTATCCGGTTTGCGATTTAGAATCGTCCGGATCAGTGTCAAAGGTCGCATCAACGTAACCATATACGATGAGCTCTTTGTCACCTCCATAAACGAGAAACATATCCTTAGTCCTTTTCAGGTATTTCAGGATGTTCTTGACCGCCGTCCAGTGATCCACTCCTAGATTACTTTGGTACCTCCCTGCTAGACTTATAGCAAGGCACACATCAGGTCTAGTACACAGCATTGCATACATGATAGAGCCTATGGCTGAAGCATAGGGAACATCTTTCATTTTCTCTCTATCTTCTGCAGTGGTCGGGCATTGAGTCTTACTCAACTTCACACCTTGTAACACAGGCAAGAACCCTTTCTTTGCTTGATCCATTTTGAACTTCTTCAAAACTTTGTCAAGGTATGTGCTTTGTGAAAGTCCAATTAAGCGTCTTGATCTATCTCTATAGATCTTAATGCCTAATATGTATGCAGCTTCACCGAGGTCTTTCATTGAAAAACTCTTATTCAAGTATCCCTTTATGCTATCCAGAAATTCTATATCATTTCCAATTAGTAATATGTCATCCACATATAATATCAGAAATGCTACAGAGCTCCCACTCACTTTCTTGTAAATACAGGCTTCTCCAAAAGTCTGTATAAAACCAAATGCTTTGATCACACTATCCAAGCGTTTATTCCAACTCCGAGAGGCTTGCACCAGTCCATAAATGGATCGCTGGAGCTTGCACACTTTGTTAGCTCCCTTTGGATCGACAAAACCTTCTGGTTGCATCATATACAACTCTTCTTCCAGAAATCCATTTAGGAATGCAGTTTTGGCATCCATCTGCCAAATTTCATAATCATAAAATGCGGCAATTGCTAACATGCCAGACTTAAGCATCGCTACGGGTGAGAAGGTCTCATCGTAGTCAATCCCTTGAACTTGCCAAAAACCTTTTGCGACAAGTCGAGCTTTGTAGACATTAATATTACCGTCAGTGTCAGTCTTCTTCTTGAAGATCCATTTATTCTCAATTGCTTGCCGATCATTGGGCAAGTCAACCAAAGTCCATACTTTGTTCTCATACATGGATCCCATCTCTGATTTCATGGCTTCAAGCCATTTTGCGGAATCTGGGCTCACCATCGCTTCTTCGTAGTTCGTAGGTTCATCATGATCTAGTAGCATGACTTCCAGAACAGGATTCCCGTACCACTCTGGCGCGGATCTCACTCTGGTTGATCTACGAGGTTCAGTAGTATCTTGTTCTGAAGTTTCATGATCATTATCATTAGCTTCCTCACTAATTGGTGTAGGTGTCGCAGAAACAGGTTTCTGTGATGTACTATTTTCCAATAAGGAAGTAGGTACAGTTACCTCGTCAAGTTCTACTTTCCTCCCACTCACTTCTTTCGAGAGAAACTCCTTCTCCAGAAAGTTTCCGAATTTGGCAACAAAAGTCTTGCCTTCGGATCTGTGATAGAAGGTGTATCCAATAGTTTCCTTTGGATATCCTATGAAGACACATTTCTCCGATTTGGGTTCGAGCTTATCAGGTTGAAGCTTTTTCACATAAGCATCGCAGCCCCAAACTTTCAGAAACGACAACTTTGGTTTCTTGCCAAACCACAATTCATAAGGCGTCGTCTCAACGGATTTTGATGGTGCCCTATTTAACGTGAATGCGGCCGTCTCTAGAGCGTATCCCCAAAATGATAGCGGTAAATCAGTAAGAGACATCATAGATCGCACCATATCTAGTAAAGTATGATTATGACGTTCGGATACACCATTACGCTGTGGTGTTCCGGGTGGCGTGAGTTGCGAAACTATTCCACATTGTTTCAAATGTACACCAAACTCGTAACTCAAATATTCTCCTCCACGATCAGATCATAGGAATTTTATTTTCTTGTTACGATGATTTTCAACTTCACTCTAAAATTCTTTGAACTTTTCAAACATTTCAGACTTGTGTTTCATTAAGTAGATATACCCATATCTGCTTAAGTCATCTGTGAAGGTGAGAAAATAACGATATCCGCCACGAGCCTCAACATTCATCGGACCACATACATCTGTATGTATGATTTCCAACAAATCTGTTGCTCTCTCCATAGTACCAGAGAACGGTGTTTTTGTCATCTTACCCATAAGGCACGGTTCGCAAGTACCAAGTGATTCATAATCAAGTGGTTCCAAAAGCCCATCAGTATGGAGTTTCTTCATGCGCTTTATACCGATATGACCCAAACGGCAGTGCCACAAATAAGTTGCACTATCATTATCAACTCTGCATCTTTTGGCTTCAACACTATGAATATGTGTGTCACTACTATCGAGATTTAATAAGAATAGACCACTCTTTAAGGGTGCATGACCATAAAAGATATTACTCATGTAAATAGAACAACCATTATTCTCTGATTTAAATGAATAACCGTCTCGCATCAAACAAGATCCAGATATAATGTTCATGCTTAACGCTGGCACCAAATAACAATTATTTAGGTCTAATACTAATCCCGAAGGTAGATGTAGAGGTAGCGTGCCGACTGCGATCACATCGACTTTGGAACCATTTCCCACGCGCATCGTCACCTCGTCCTTAGCCAATCTTCGCTTAATCCGTAGTCCCTGTTTCGAGTTGCAAATATTAGCAAAAGAACCAGTATCAAATACCCAGGTGCTACTGCGAGCATTAGTAAGGTACACATCAATAACATGTATATCACATATACCTTTGTTCACCTTGCCATCCTTCTTATCCGCCAAATACTTGGGGCAGTTCCGCTTCCAGTGACCAGTCTGCTTGCAGTAGAAGCACTCAGTTTCAGGCTTAGGTCCAGGTTTGGGTTTCTTCTCTTGAGTAGCAACTTGCTTGCTGTTCTTTTTGAAGTTCCCCTTCTTCTTCCCTTTGCACTTTTTCTTGAAACTAGTGGTCTTGTTGACCATCAACACTTGATGCTCCTTCTTGATTTCTACCTCCGCAGCTTTCAGCATTGCAAAGAGCTCGGGAATAGTCTTATTCATCCCTTGCATATTATAGTTCATCACGAAGCTCTTGTAGCTTGGTGGCAGTGATTGGAGAATTCTGTCAATGACGCAATCATCTGGAAGATTAACTCCCAATTGAATCAAGTGATTATTATACCCAGACATTTTGAGTATATGCTCACTGACAGAACTGTTCTCCTCCATCTGTATATGCTTGGCTCGTCAAGTATAACCTGAGTATTCCGCGTGTGCAATTGTTTTGCACCCGTTGTATTTGAACGTAGAGCCTATCACACCCGATCATCACGTGGTGTCTCAGCACGAAGAACTTTCGCAACGGTGCATACTCAGGGAGAACACTTCTTGATAATTAGTGAGAGATCATCTTATAATGCTACCGTCAATCAAAGCAAGATAAGATGCATAAAAGATAAACATCACATGCAATCAATATAAGTGATATGATATGGCCATCATCATCTTGTGCTTGTGATCTCCATCTTCGAAGCACCGTCGTGATCACCATCGTCACCGGCGCGACACCTTGATCTCCATCGTAGCATCGTTGTCGTCTCGCCAATCTTATGCTTCCACGACTATCGCTACCGCTTAGTGATAAAGTAAAGCATTACAGCGCGATTGCATTGCATACAATAAAGCGACAACCATATGGCTCCTGCCAGTTGCCGATAACTCGGTTACAAAACATGATCATCTCATACAATAAAATTTAGCATCATGTCTTGACCATATCACATCACAACATGCCCTGCAAAAACAAGTTAGACGTCCTCTACTTTGTTGTTGCAAGTTTTACGTGGCTGCTACGGGTTTAAGCAAGAACCAATCTTACCTACGCATCAAAACCACAACGATAGTTTGTCAAGTTGGTGTTGTTTTAACCTTCGCAAGGACCGGGCGTAGCCACACTCGGTTCAACTAAAGTTGGAGAAACTGTCACCCGCTAGCCACCATTGTGCAAAGCACGTCGGGAGAACCGGTCTCGCGTAAGCGTACGCGTAATGTCGGTCCGGGCCGCTTCATCCAACAATACCGCCGAACCAAATTATGACATGCTGGTAAGCAGTATGACTTATATCGCCCACAACTCACTTGTGTTCTACTCGTGCATATAACATCAACACATAAAACCTAGGCTCGGATGCCACTGTTGGGGAACGTAGTAATTTCAAAAAAATTCCTACGCACATGCAAGATCATGGTGATGCATAGCAACGAGAGGGGAGAGTATGATCTACATACCCTTGTAGACCGACAGCGGAAGCGTTAGCACAACGCGGTTGATGTAGTCATACGTCTTCACGGCCCGACCGATCAAGCACCGAAACTACGGCACCTCCGAGTTCTAGCACACGTTCAGCTCGATGACAATCCCCGGACTCCGATCCAGCAAAGTGTCGGGGAAGAGTTCCGTCAGCACGACGGCGTGGTGACGATCTTGATGTACTACCGTCGCAGGGCTTCGCCTAAGCACCGCTACAATATTATCGAGGACTATGGTGGAAGGGGGCACCGCACACAGTTAAGAATATGATGACGTGGATCAACTTGTGTGTCTAGGGGTGCCCCCTGCCCCCGTATATAAAGGATCAAAGGGGGGGTGCGGCCGGCCAGGAGGAGGGCGCGCCAGGAGGAGTCCTACTCCCACCGGGAGTAGGATTCGCCCCCTTTCCTAGTTGGAATAGGATTCGGGAGGGGGAAAGAGGAGAGAGAGAAGGAAGGGGGGGCGCCGCCCCCTCTCCTTATCCTATTCGGACTAGGGGGGAGGGGCGCGTGGCCCAGCCCTGGCCACCTCTCCTCTCTTCCACTAAAGCCCACTAAGGCCCATATACCTCCCGGGGGGTTCCGGTAACCTCCCGGTACTCCGGTAAAATCCCGATTTCACCCGGAACACTTCCGATATCCAAATATAGGCTTCCAATATATCAATCTTTATGTATCGACCATTTCGAGACTCATCGTCATGTCCGTGATCACATCCGGGACTCCGAACAAACTTCGGTACATCAAAATGCATAAACTCATAATATAACTGTCATCGAAACCTTAAGCGTGCGGACCCTACGGGTTCGAGAACAATGTAGACATGACCGAGAGACGTCTCCGGTCAATAACCAATAGCGGAACCTGGATGCTCATATTGGCTCCTACATATTCTACGAAGATCTTTTATTGGTCAGACCGCATAACAACATACGTTGTTCCCTTTGTCATCGGTATGTTACTTGCCCGAGATTCGATCGTCAGTATCTCAATACCTAGTTCAATCTCGTTACCGGCAAGTCTCTTTACTCGTTCCGTAATACATCATCTCACAACTAACTCATTAGTTGCAATGCTTGCAAGGCTTATGTGATGTGCATTACCGAGAGGGCCCAAAGATACCTCTCTGACAATCAGAGTGACAAATCCTAATCTCGAAATACGCCAACCCAACATGTACCTTTGGAGACACCTGTAGAGCACCTTTATAATCACCCAGTTACGTTGTGACGTTTGGTAGCACACAAAGTGTTCCTCCGGCAAACGGGAGTTGCATAATCTCATAGTCATAGAAACATGTATAAGTCATGAAGAAAGCAATAGGAACATACTAAACGATCGGGTGCTAAGCTAATGGAATGGGTCATGTCAATCAGATCATTCACCTAATGATGTGATCCTGTTAATCAAATAACAACTCTTTGTCCATGGTTAGGAAACATAACCATCTTTGATTAACGAGCTAGTCAAGTAGAGGCATACTAGCGACACTATGTTTGTCTATGTATTCACACATGTATTATGTTTCCGGTTAATACAATTCTAGCATGAATAATAAACATTTATCATGATATAAGGAAATAAATAATAACTTTATTATTGCCTCTAGGGCATATTTCCTTCAGTATCACGAAACAAAGCATGGCGCAAAATAACAATATCAGGAGCACTGAGATTTCCACTGTTCCCACGACCAATTAAGCATTTACTAGCAAATACTGCAAAGTAATGTAGAACAGGAAAATGTGTGCTAGTAATTCTTGCATCGGAAACTTTCCTCGTTTTCCCTACAGAAATTTCATCGATAAATCCCTCCACGTCATTACGATGTGGTTCCTCTATGCTGCCCGCAAAGGGTATCTTACAGACCCGACAAAATCATATAGTGACATCTCCTCAACCTCATCATATAAGTGAAATTCCACTGAAGGTGGTGATTTCTTAGCATGAAAGTAAAAAAATTGCACGAAAATATTAGTGAGTAGGAGATAATGTCCGCGCTCGTCATGGAGGAAATCGATGAGATCTCCATTCTCAGCCAAATAATAAAAGTCCTCATAAATCCCTGCTGCTCTCAAGAACTCATCACAAGGCCATTCGCATGACGGAACCTCCGTAGTGCGAGGGAGATTATATTTGGGCTTCTTATTCTCTTCACTTTGCTTATCCTTCGAGCTTCGGCTCGAAGAGCCCCTCAACAATCTCTTCATCATTTTCTCCCTCTGAAAAATTTCTGAAATTTTTAGTGACTCAAAATAAAAGTGAACCAAACTCAACAAGATTGATAGCAACTACTCCCAAGTGCCCAGAGGCCATATCATGCATTAAAACTACTTTTGACCACATAATTTTGACATGCAAGCTCAAAAACAGGGTCACCTAAGCAGCACAAATTTGCAATAAATAAAGCACTAGAACAGAAACTAATTGGACCATTGGAGGAGTCACATACCGAAGAAGAATCCCCCAAAGCAGTTTTGTGAATGGAGCTTTGAGCAAGGAGATCGAAAATAGCAGCAAGATGAGCTAGAACACATGTTTGAGCTGTGGGATGATTTTTCCTATAGGAAGACGATGTGTGTGGGTGCTGGAATAAGTGGAGGGGGCCCACATGGGGTCCACGAGGCAGGGGCGCTCCCTAGGGGGTGGGCGCGCCCTGGACCCTCGTGGCCAGGTGGTGTAGCCCCCTGGTGTGTTCTCGGTGCCAATAATTCTTAAATATTCTACAAAAAATCATCTAAAATTTTCAGGACATTTGGAGAACTTCTATTTTCGGGGTATTTTTTATTGCAAGGATAATTCAAAAAACATAGAGAAAATACTATTTTTTCTTTATTTAATCTAAATAACATAAAGTAAAAGGAGGGTACTGAGAGTTGTGCTTTCTAACTTCATCCATCTCATGCTCATCAAAAAGGTATCCACTAACAAGGTTGATCAAGTCTTGTTAGCAAACTCTTTTCGAATAACATGAAACCGGAGAATTTTCGAATAACACTAGGTTACCTCAACGGGGATATGCACGTCCCGAACAATAAGAATATCATATTTCTTCTTGGCAGTAGGAAGAGGAAATTCAAAACCTCCAATAGTAATCGTTGAAGTTTTTCCAATAGAATTAATACTGTGGACTTGAGGTTGTTTCCTCAGAAAGTGTACCGTATACTCATTACCATTAACATGAAAAGTGACATTGCCTTTGTTGCAATCAATAACAGCCCCTACAGTATTCAAAAAGGGTCTACCAAGAATAATAGACATACTATCGTCCTCGGGAATATCAAGAATAACAAAGTTCGTTAAAATAGTAACGTTTGCAACCACAACACGCACATCCTCACAAATACCGACAGGTATAGCAGTTGATTTATCGGCCATTTGCAAAGATATTTCAGTAGGTGTCAACTTATGCAAATCAAGTCTACGATATAAAGAGAGAGGCATAACACTAACACCGGCTCCAAGATCACATAAAGCAGTTTTAACATAGTTTCTCTTAATGGAGCATCGTATAGTTGGTACTCCGAGATCTCCTAGTTTCTTTGATATTGCACCCTTAAAAGTATAATTAGCAAGCATGGTGGAAATTTCAGCTTCCGGTATCTTTCTTTTATTTGTGACAATATCTTTCATGTACTTAGCATAAGGATTCATTATAAGCATATCATGTTGGAAATATGCCCTAGAGGCAATAATAAAATGGTTATTATTGTATTTCCTTGTTCATGATAATTGTCTATTGTTCATGCTATAATTGTATTAAATGGAAACCTTAATACATGTGTGAATACATAGACCACAACATGTCCCTAGTAAGCCTCTAGTTGACCAGCTCGTTGATCAATAGATGGTTATGGTTTCCTGACCATGGACATTGGATGTCATTCATATCATTAGGATAATGATGTGATGGACAAGACCCAATCCTAAGCATAGCACAAGATCGTGTAGTTCGTTTGCTAAGAGCTTTTCTAATGTCAAGTAGCATTTCCTTAGACCATGAGATTGTGCAACTCCCGGATACCGTAGGAATGCTTTGGGTGTACCAAACGTCACAATGTAACTGGGTGGCTATAAAGGTGCACTACATGTATCTCCGAAAGTGTCTGTTGGGTTGGCACGAGTCGAGACTGGGATTTGTCACTCCGTATGACGGAGAGGTATCTCTGGGCCCACTCGATAATGCATCATCATAATGAGCTCAATGTGACTAAGGAGTTAGCCATGGGATCATGCGTTACGGAACAAGTAAAGTGACTTGCCGGAAACGAGATTGAACGAGGTATTGGGATACCAACGACCGAATCTCGGGCAAGTAACATACCGATTGACAAAGGGAATTGTATACGGGATTGATTGAATCCCCAACATCGTGGTTCATCCGATGAGATCATCATGGAACATGTGGGAGCCAATATGGGTATCCAGATCCCGGTATTGGTTATTGGCTGGAGAGATGTCTCGGTCATGTCTGCATGGTTCCCGAACCCGTAGGGTCTACACACTTAAGGTTCAGTGACGCTAGAGTTGTTATGGGAAATAGTATGTGGTTACCGAAGGTTTTTCGGAGTCCCAGATGAGATCCTGGACGTGACGAGGAGTTCCGGAATGGTCCGGAGGTGAAGATCAATATATTGGACGAAGGGTATTGGAGTCCGGAATTGTTCTGGGGGTACCGGGTGACGACCAGCGTGTCCGAAAGGGGTTTCGGAGGCCCCGACAAGTGTTGGGGGGCCTTACACTTATGGGCCAAGGGTAAGGGGCACACCAGCCCACTAAGGGGCTGTGCGCTCCTCCCACCCCATCTCACGTAACCAGGAGAGGTGGGGGCGCCTCCCCTAGGGCAGCCTCCCCTCCTGGCTTGGGGGGCAAGTCTTCTAGGGGTGGGGCGCCCAAAACCCATCTAGGGTTCCCTCCCTGGCCGCCGCCCCTCCCCTAGATGGGATCGGAAGGGGCCGGCCCCCTCTCCCCTTCTCCTATAAATAGTGGGGGTGGGAGGGCTACTAGACGTGACAGACCCTTCCCCTGGCGCAGCCCCACCCCTCTCCTACACCTCCTCCTCCTCCGTAGCGCTTGGCGAAGCCCTACCGAAGAACGACGAGCTCCATCACCACCACGCCGTCGTGCTGTCGGAGTTCTCCCTCAACTTCTCCTATCCCCTTGCTGGATCAAGAAGGAGGAGACGTCCCCGATCTGTACGTGTGTTGATAGCGGAGGCGCCATTGTTCGACGCTTAGATCGGAATCGACCGCAATTTGAATTGCTGCGTGTACGACTCCACCAACCGCGTTCTTGTAACTCTCCCGCTTAGCGATCTTCAAGGGTATGAAGATGCACTCCCTCTCTATCGTTGCTAGTATCTCCTAGATCGATCTTGGTGACACGTAGGAATTTTTTGAATTATTGCTATGTTCCCCAACAGTGGCATCATGAGCTAGGTCTATGCGTAGATTCTATGCACGAGTAGAACACAAAGCAGTTGTGGGTGATGATTTGTTCAATTTGCTTACCGTTACTAGTCTTATCTTGATCTGGCGGCATTGTGGGATGAAGCGGCCCGGACCGACCTTACACGTACGCTTACGTGAGACTGGTTCCACCGACTGACATGCACTTGATGCATAAGGTGGCTGGCGGGTGTCTGTCTCTCCCACTTTAGTCGGATCAGATTCGATGAAAAGGGTCCTTATGAAGGGTAAATAGCAATTGGTATCACCGTTGTGGTTTTGCGTAGGTAAGAAACATTCTTGCTAGAAACCCATATCAACCACGTAAAACATGCAACAACAATTAGAGGACGTCTAACTTGTTTTTGCAGGGTTTTCTATGTGATGTGATATGGCCAAAAGGATGTGATGAATGATATATGTGATGTATGAGATTGATCATGTTCTTGTAATAGAAATCACGACTTGCTTGTCGATGAGTATGACAACCGGCAGGAGCCATAGGAGTTGTCTTAATTTATTTATGACATGCGTGTCAATGAAAACGCCGTGTAATTACTTTACTTTATTGGTAACCATTAGCCATGGTAGTAGAAGTAATAGTTGGCGAGGCAAATTCATGAAGACACGATGATGGAGATCATGGTGTCATGCCAGTGACAATGGTGCTCATGCCGCGCCTCGAAGATGGAGATCAAAGGCGCAAGATGATATTGGCCATATCATGTCACTTTATGATTTGCATGTGATGTTTGTCATGTTTACATCTTATTTGCTTAGAACAACGGTAGCATAAATAAGATGATCCCTCACTAAAATTTCAACAAAGTGTTCCCCCTAACTGTGCACCGTTGCGAAGGCTCGTTGTTTCGAAGCACCACCTGATGATCGGGTGTGATAGATTCTAACGTTCGAATACAACGGGTGTAAGCCAGATTTACACATGCAAAACACTTAGGTTGACCTGACGATCCTAGCATGTACAGACATGGCCTCGAAACACGAGAGACCGAAAGGTCGAACATGAGTCGTATAGTAGATACGATCAACATGGAGATGTTCACCGTTGATGACTAGTCCTTTTCACGTGATGATCGGACACGACCTAGTTGATTCGGATCATGTATCACTTAGATGACTAGAGGGATGTCTATCTGAGTGGGAGTTCATTGAATAATTTGATTAGATGAACTTAATTATCATGAACATAGTCTAAATTGTCTTTGCAAATTGTGTTGTGGATTAATAGCTCGCACTTTAGCTCTTTGTTTAAATACGTTCCTAGAGAAAGACTAAGTTGAAAGATATTGTAAGCAATTGTGCGGACTAGGGCCGTAGTCTGAGGATTGTCCTCACTGCTACACAAAAGGCTTCTGTCCTTGATGCACCGCTTGGTGTGCCAACCCCTCTGGCGTCGTCTATGGATGTTGTGAACATCTGGTAGACACGTTCTGATGACTACCTGATAGTTTAGTGTACCATGCTTTAGGGCTTAGAGTCGGGGCTCCAAAAGCGTTTTGAACGCCATAGAACATATGAGATGTTCGAAGAGCTGAAATTGGTATTTCAGGCTCATGCCCGTGTTGAGAGGATGAGACCTCTGACAAGACCTTTGCCTACAAGATGGAGGAGAATAGCTCAGCCAGTGAGCATGTGCTCAGAATGTCTGGGTACTTCAATCACTTGAATCAAGTGGGAGTTAATCTTCCAGATAAGAGAGTGATTGACAAAAGTTCTCCAGTCGCTATCACCAAGCTACTAGAGTATCGTGATGAACTATAACATGCAAGGGAAAATAATCCCGGAGCTGTTCATCGTGCTTAAGGCCGTAAAGGTAGAAATCAAGAAGGAGCATCAAGTGTTAATGGTAACAAGAGCACTGGTTTCAAAGAAGGGCAAGGGCAATAAGGGAAACTTCTTGAATGGCAAGCCAGTTGCCGCTCCAGTGAAGAAACCCAAGAACCCAAACCCGAGACACAGTGCTTCAATTAGGGGTACGGTCACTAGTAGCGGAACTGCCTCAAATACTTGGTAGATAAGAAGGCTGTCAACTTCAACAAAAGTATATTTGATATATGTGTGTTATTGATGTGTACCTTACTAGTACTCCTAGTAGCACCTGGGTATTAGATACCGGTTCAGTTGCTAATATTGGTAACTCCAAACAAAAGCTATGGAATTAACGGAGACTAGCTAAGGGCGAGGTGACGATGTGTGTTGGAAGTGTTTCCAAGGTTGATGTGATCACCATCGCACGCTCCCTCTACCTTCGGGATTAGTGTTGAACCTAGATAAATGTTGTTTGCATTGGTGTCTGCGTTGAGCATGAACATGATTAGATCATGTTTATTGCAATACGGTCATTCATTTAAGTCAAAGAATAATGGTTATTCTGTTTACATGAATAATACCTTCTATGGTCATGCACCCAATGTGAATGGTTTATTGAATCCCGGTCGTAGTTATACACATGTTCATAACATTGATGCCAAAAGATGTAGAGTTGATAATGATAGTACCACTTTAATGTGGCACTACCGCTTAGGTCATATTGGTGTAAAGCGCATGAAAGAACCTCCATGCTAATGGATTTTTGAAGTCACTTGATTTTGAATCACTTGACACATGCGAACCATGCCTCTTTGGCAAGGTGACTAAAACCCTGTTCTTTGGAGCAATGGAACGGGCAAGTGACTTGTTGGAAATCATACATGCTGATGTGTGCGGTCCGATGAGTGTTGACGTGCGTGGTGGATATCGTTATTTTCTCACCTTCACCGGTGAATTGAATAGATATGGGTATATTTACTTAATGAAGCATAAGTCTGAAATGTTTGAAAAGTTCAAGCAATTTCGGAGTGAAGTTGAGAATCATCGTGACAAGAAGATCAAGTTCCTTCCATCTAATCAAAGGGAAAGTATCTGATTTATGAGTTTGGCAATCACTAAAGACAAGGTGGAATCGTTTCATAGTTGACACTGCCTGGAACACCATAGCATGATGGTGTGTCCGAACGTCGTAATCGAACCTTATTGGATATGGTGCATGATGTCTCTTACCAATCTACCGCTATTTTTGGGGGTTATGCATTAAAGACAATTACATTCACTTTAAATAGGGCACCACGCAATTCCATTGAGACAACACCATATGAACTATGGTTTAGAAAAACCTAAGCTGTCGTTTCTTAAAAGTTTGGGGCTGCGACGCTTATGTGAAAAAGTTTCAGACTGATAAGCTCAAACCCAAAGCGGATAAATGCATCTTCATAGAATACCCAAAACAGTTGGGTATACCTCCTATTTCAGATCCGGAAGCAAAAGTGATTGTTTCTAGAAATGGGTCCTTTCTCGAGGAAAAGTTTCTCTTGGAAGAATTGAGTGGGAGGATGATGGAGACTTGATGAGGTTATTGAACCGTCACTTCAACTAGTGTGTAGCAGGGCACAAGAAGTTGTTCCTGTGGCACCTACACAAATTGAAGTGGAAGCTTATGATAGTTATCATGAAACTTCGGATCAAGTCACTACCAAACCTCATAGGTCGACAAGGATGTGTACTACTTCAGAATGGTATGTAATCCTGTCTTGGAAGTCATGTTGCTAGACAACAATGAACCTACGAGCTATGGAGAAGCGATGGTGGGCCCGGATTCCGACGAATGGCTCGAGGCCATAAAATCCGAGAGAGGATCCATGTATAAAAACAAAGTATAGACTTTGGAAGAACTACTTGATGGTTGTAAGGCTGTTGGGTGCAGATGGATTTTAAAATGAAGACAGACAATGATGGTAAGTGTCACCATTAAGAAAGCTCGACTTGTCATTAAGATGTTTTCCGACAAGTTCAAGGAGTTGACTACGATGAGACTTTCTCACTCGTAGCGATGCTAAGAGTCTGTTGGAATTATGTTAGCATTTACTGCATTATTTATGAAATCTTGCAGATGGGATGTCAAAACATTGTTTCCTCGACGATTTTCTTGAGGAAAGGTTGTATGTGATACAACCAGAAGGTTTTGTCAATCCTGAAAGATGCTAACAAGTATGCAAAGCTCCAGCAATCCTTCTAAGGACTGGAGTAAGCATCTCGGAGTTGGAATGTACGCTTTGATGAGATGATCATAGATTTTGGGTTTATACAAAGTTTATGAGAAACTTGTATTTCCAAAGAAGTGAGTGGGAGCACTATAGAATTTTTGATGAGTATATGTTGTTAACATATTGTTGATCAGAAATGATGTAGAATTTCTGGAAAGCATACACGGTTATTTGAAAAGTGTTTTCAATGGAAAACCTAGATTAAGTTACTTGAACATTGAGCATCAAGATCTATAAGGATAGATCAAAACGCTTAATAGTACTTTCAAATGAATACATACTGTGACAAGATTTTGAAGGAGTTCAAAATAGATCAGCAAAGAAGGAGTTCTTGGCTGTGTTACAAGGTGTGAGTATTGAGTAAGACTCAAGACCTGACCACGGCAGAAGAGAGAGAGAAAGGACGAAGGTCATCCCCTATGCTTTAGACGTGGGCTCTACAGTATGCTATGCTGTGTACCGCACCTGAAGTGTGCCTTGCCATGAGTCAGTCAAGGGGTACAAGGGTGATCCAGGAATGGATCACATGACAGCGGTCGAACTTATCCTTAGTAACGGGTGGACTAAGGAATTTTCTAGATTATGGAGGTGGTAAAAGAGTTCGTCGTAAACGGTTACGTCGATGCAAACTTTGACACTAATCCGGATGACTCTGAGTAGTAAACCGGATTCGTATAGTAGAGCAGTTATTTGGAATAGCTCCAAGTAGCGCATGGTAGTTGCATCTACAAGATGACATAGAGATTTTTGTAAAGCACACATGGATTTGAAAGGTTCAAACCCATTGACTAATAAACCTCTCTCACAAGCGAGATATGAACAAATCCCATGGGTGTTGGATTCATTACAATCACATAGTGATGTGAACTAGATTATTGACTCTAGTGCAAGTGGGAGACTGTTGGAAATATGCCCTAGAGGCAATAATAAAATGGTTATTATTGTATTTCCTTGTTCATGATAATTGTCTATTGTTCATGCTATAATTGTATTAACTGGAAACCGTAATACATGTGTGAATACATAGACCACAACATGTCCCTAGTAAGCCTCTAGTTGACTAGCTCGTTGATCAATAGATGGTTACGGTTTCTCGACCATGGACATTGGATGTCATTGATAACGGGATCACATCATTAGGAGAATGATATGATGGACAAGTCTCAATCCTAAGCATAGCACAAGATCGTGTAGTTCGTTTGCTAAGAGCTTTTCTAATGTCAAGTATCATTTCCTTAGACCATGAGATTATGCAACTCCCGGATACCGTAGGAATGCTTTGGGTGTACCAAACGTCACAACGTAACTGGGTGGCTATAAAGGTGCACTATAGGTATCTCCGAAAGTGTCTGTTGGGTTGGCACGAATCGAGACTGGGATTTGTCACTCCGTATGACGGAGAGGTATCTCTGGGCCCACTCGGTAATGCATCATCATAATGAGCCCAATGTGACTAAGGAGTTGCCACGGGATCATGCGTTACGGAACGAGTAAAGTGACTTGCTGGTAATGAGATTGAACGAGGTATTAGGATACCGACGATTGAATCTCGGGCAAGTAACATACCGATTGACAAAGGGAATTGTATACGGGATTGATTGAATCCCCGACATCGTGGTTCATCCGATGAGATCATCATGGAACATGTGGGAGCCAATATGGGTATCCAGATCCCGCTATTGGTTATTGGCCGGAGAGATGTCTCGGTCATGTCTGCATGGTTCCTGAACCCATAGGGTCTACACACTTAAGGTTCAGTGACGCTAGAGTTGTTATGGGAAATAGTATGTGGTTACCTAAGGTTGTTCGGAGTTCCGGATGAGATCCTGGACGTGACGAGGAGTTCCGGAATGGTCCGAAGGTGAAGATCGATATATTGGACGAAGGGTATTGGAGTCCGGAATTGTTCCGGGGGTACCGGGTGACGACCAGCGTATCCGAAAGGGGTTTCGGAGGCCCCGACAAGTGTTGGGGGACCTTATGGGCCAAGGGGAAGGGGCACACCAGCCCACTAAGGGGCTGTGCGCTCCTCCCACCCCATCTCACGTAACCAGGAGAGGTGGGGGCGCCTCCCCTAGGGCAGCCTCCCCTCCTGGCTTGGGGGGCAAGTCTCCTAGTGGTGGGGGCGCCCAAAACCCATCTAGGGTTCCCTCCCTGGCCGCCGCCCCTCCCCTAGATGGGATCTGAAGGGCCCGGCCCCCTCTCCCCTTCTCCTATAAATAGTGGGGGTGGGAGGGCTGCCAGACGGGACAGACCCTTCCCCTGGCGTAGCCCCTACCCCTCTCCTACACCTCCTCCTCCTCCGTAGCGCTTGGCGAAGCCCTGCCGGAGAACCACGAGCTCCATCACCACCACGCCGTCGTGCTGTCGGAGTTCTTCCTCAACTTCTCCTCTTCCCTTGTTGGATCAAGAAGGAGGAGACGTCCCCGGGCTGTACGTGTGTTAAACGCTGAGGCGCCGTTGTTCGACGCTTAGATCAGAATCGATTGCGATCAGAATCGCTGCGTGTACGACTCCACCAACCGCGTTTTTGTAACGCTTCCGCTTAGCGATCTTCAAGGGTATGAAGATGCACTCCCTCTCTCTTGTTGCTAGTATCTCCTAGATCGATCTTGGTGATACGTAGGAATTTTTTTGAATTATTGCTACGTTCCCCAACATATCAGTCAAACGCATACGCAAAAAGATAGGTCTAATCATTTCTGCAAAGCGCTCAAAATCCTCATCATCGTTTTTCTTGGATGGTTTAGGAGGAAAAGTCATGGGTTTCTGAACCCATGATTCTCTTTCTTTACCGTGCTTCCTAGCAACAAAGTCTCTCTTATCATAACGTTGATTCTTTGATTGTGGGCTATCAAGATCAACAAACAGGTTCAATCTCTATATTATTGTTATTTCTAGATTGAGCATCAACATGAACATCATCATTAACATTATCGCTAGGTTCATGTTCATTACCAGATTGTGTTTCAGCATCAGAAATAGAAATATCATTGGGATTCTCAGGTGTGTCAACAACAGGTTCACTAGAAGCATGCAAAGTCCTATCATTTTTCTTTTTTCTTCTTCTTAGAAGAACTAGGTGCATCAACATTAGTTCTTTGAGAATCTTGCTCAACTCTTTTAGGGTGTCCCTTAGGATACAAAGGTTCCTGAGTCATTTTACCCCCTCTAGTCACAACTCTAATAGCATTATCATTTTTCTTATTATTTAATTCATTGAGCAAATCATTCTGAGCTTTCAGCACTTGTTCTACTTGAGTGGTAACCATAGAAGCATGTTTACTAATAAGTTTAAGCTCACCTTTAACTCTAGACATATAATCACTCAATTGTTCAATCATATAAGCATTACGTTTCAATTGTCTACCAACATAAGAATTGAAGTCTTCTTGTTTAACAATAAAATTATCAAACTCATCCAAGCATTGGCTAGCAAACTTAGTAGATGGGATTTCACCCTTATCAAATCTATAGAGAGAATTTACCTTTACTACCTATGTAGGGTTATCAGGACCATGTATCTCTTCAATAGGTGGTAAATTCTTAACATCTTCAGCTTTAATACCCTTTTCTTTCATAGATTTCTTTGCCTCTTGCATATCTTCAGGACTGAGAAATAGAATACCCCTTTTCTTCGGAGTTGGCTTAGGAGTTGGTTCATAAAGTGTCCAATCATTATCATTACTCAACATATTATTCAATAGCAATTTAGCTTGATCAATAGTTCTTTCCCTAAAAACACAACCAGCACAACTATCCAGGTGGTCTTTGGAAGCATCGGTTAGTCCACTATAAAAGATATCAAGTATTTCATTTTTCTTGAGAGGATGATCAGGCAAAGCATTAAGTAATCGGAGAAGCCTCCCCCAAACTTGTGGGAGACTCTTTTCTTCAATTTGCACAAAATTATATATTTCCCTTAAGGCGGCTTTTTTCTTTTGAGCGGGGAAATATTTAGCAGAGAAATAATAAATCATATCCTGGGGACTATGCACACAACCAGGATCAAGAGAATTAAAACATATTTTAGCATCACCCTTTAATGAGAACGGGAATAACTTAAGGATATAGTAGTAACGAATTTTTTCCTCATTAGTGAATAGGGTGGCTATATATCATTCAATTTCGTAAGATGTGCCACAATAGTTTTAGATTCATAGCCATAAAAAGGATCAGATTCAACCAAAGTAATTATATCAGGATCGACAGAGAAATCATAATCCTTCTCAGAAATACAGATAGGTGAAGTAGCAAAAGCAGGGTCATATTTCATTCTAGCATTCAAAGATTTTTCTTTCAGCACACCTATCCATAACTATACCCAAATGCAGCACATCTTGTCCTTTGGGCTGGCGACCGACAAGCATACCATGGGCTCTGGTGAGTCGCTCGGTTAGCCCATGCCTGACTATCCGGACACTCAGGAGTCAGAGGCCATCATCCTTGATGGTCCTGCTAAGGGTGGTGATCACGATCATGTGCTTGACAGGAAGAGGAAGAGGGGCTGCTTCATGGATGAAAAGCTGAGCGTCTTCAACAACATGACTAAGGTCATCAAGGAGGTGGCAACCATCATTAATTAGGGAGAGCAAGTGGGTTGATGTCCACCCTGACCTCTACAGCGCTGTCATGGACCAAGGTGGCTTTAGCCCAAAGTCTTCCATGACTGCTCTGGGCCACCTATTGGACAACAAGGCTTAGGGTGTTAGGTTTGTTTGAGTAGACGGCCGTAGGTTGCTCTAGCTCAGGACCACGCTGGGCAAGCACTATTGGTAGTGATGTTTCTGGTTCTCCACTAAGCTTAGCTAAGATTTTCCTGAGCGCACTCGAGCAATACCTAGGAAAATAAAGGTTGGACAAGTCTTCGAGCCAAATTCAGGAAGAAATGCACGTGGAAGAGAATGCTCTCGAGGGCGCATGATTCTTTTCTGTCTTGGGTGAATTGACTCATTTCGAGGTCTATGCCTAACTTCATCTTTGGGTCGAAACTACATACTACATACCCGACCCGATGCGGGAGCCACTCGCACCCATTAGAGACTTTAAATAAAAGTATGGATTAGACCAGATATGGGGAGAAGTCTCCATTTCTCCTCACGTCTCATTTGTTAGCGGAATGCAAGATCCAAGAAAAACTGGTGGTGGTGACAACATGCATGATCGTCAACAGCGATGGTTATAGCGATGACGATGACGATGTATATTTTGTGCTAGCTAGGGCTTGAGAACTATTGTTGGTATGTATATTTTGAGAAGGTGGTATATACTAACCCCTCGTGCTGATGGCAAACTTGAGGTGGTAGGATTGCACCCTCTTTTGAATGTGATGGTAGGATGACACCATAGTAGTGGTAGGTTGAACTAGCTATGATGTATGATCATGCATGCTTTCTTCTGTTATGTCTCTAGTGTGCTCCATTGCTTGCTGCTTGAATTGTTTCTCTTCTACCATGGTAAGACAAGTGTTATGTGGTGCTCTGGGGGAGGGTTCCAGGGGTTTACAATTGATGGGAAGCATGTGATAATAAGTGAAGGGTTACAAAGTAGCCACTACATAGGGTTTAAGAGTAGGCAGGCGACATAGAATGCTCACTCCAAGACCATGCTCAAGCAGACGTGTAGTGTTTAAGTTAGCAAGGCGGATCGACGGTTTGGGCTAAAGTAATTCATCAAAACATCCAGTTTGTCATGATAGGAGTGTTGTTTTATTGGTGTGATCAGTTACATCATGCGTAAGGTGTAGTTGGTAAGCTCACCATGCAGGGTACATGATAACCCACAAGTATAGGGGATTGCAACAATTTTCGAGGGTAGAGTATTCAACCCAAATTTATTGATTCGATACAAGGGGAGCCAAAGAATATTCTCAAGTATTAACAGTTGAGTCATCAATTCAACCGCACCTGAAAGACTTAATATCTGCAGCAAAGTATTTAGTAGCAAAGTAATATGGAAGCAGCGGTAACAGTGGCAAAAGTAACAATGTTGGTTTGGTAGTGATTGTAACAGTGGCAACGGAAAAGTAACTAAACAAAGATCAATATGTGAAAATCTCGTTGGCAATGGATCAGTGATGGATAATTATGTCAGATGCCAATCCTCATGCAACAGTTATAACATAGGGTGACACAGAACTGGCTCCACGTCATCAATGTAATGTATGCATGTATTCCGAATATAGTCATACGTGCTTATGAAAAAGAACTTGCATGACATCTTTTTTCCTACCCTCCCGTGGCAGCGGGGTCCTATTGGAAACTAAGGGATATTAAGGCCTCCATTTAATAGAGTACCGGAACAAAGCATTAACACATAGTGAATACATGAACTCCTCAAACTATAGTCATCACCGGGAGCGGTCCCGATTATTGTCACTTCGCGGTTACCGGATCATAACACATAGTAGGTGACTATTGACTTGCAAAATAGGATCAAGAACTCACATATATTCATGGAAACATAATAGGTTCATATCTGAAATCATGGCACTCGGGCCCTAGTGACAAGCATTAAGCATAGCAAAGTCATAGCAACATCAATCTCAGAACATAATGGATACTAGGGATCAAACCCTAACAAAACTAACTCGATTACATGATAAATCTTATACAACACATCACCGTCCAGCAAGCCTACGATGGAATTACTCACGCACGGCGGTGAGCATCATGAAATTGGTGACGGAGAAAGGTTGATGATGACCATGGCGACGGATTTCCCTCTCCGTAGCCCCAAACGGACTCCAGATCAACCCTTCCGGGAGAGATTAGGGCTTGGCGGCGGCTCCGTATCGTAAAACGCGATGAATCCTTCTCTCCTACTTTTTCTCCCCGAACGTGAATATATAGAGTTGGAGTTGAGGTCGGTGGAGCCTCAGGGGGCCCATGAGACAGGGGGCGCGCCCCCCACCCTCGTGGACAGGGTGTGGGCCCCCTGGTTTGATTCTTTCGCCAGTTTTTTTATAAATTCCAAAATATTCTCCGTGAAGTTTTAGGTCATTCCGAAAACTTTTATTTCTGCACAAAAATGACACCATGGCAATTTTGCTGAAAACAGCGCCAGTCTGAGTTAGTTCCATTCAAATCATGCGAGTTAGAGTCCAAAACAAGGTCAAAAGTGTTTGGAAAAGTAGATACGATGGAGACGTATCAGTACAATGTAAGTATACCTCGTTGTCTATGTACAACCAAACATCATGTAGTTGCATGAGTACAACCAATGCAAGACATCAACCTCATGCCAACATTGCTCCACTAATGGAGGTAGTCTAGATCCGTGAAACCAACGATGTGCACATGATAGTTTTTTCCTCATCCTGTCTCACATGTAATGCAGGCAAAATCGTTGCGGGCAACCAAACGTTTCTAACACCACGGGTATATCTTTGCATGCAATGACATTAGAAGCTTCTAGAAGAAATCCAGCAAAGCCGTCCATGAAAGGTAATGCCATGATTAATTCATCCATCCATGACTATGGGGAAAACTGATAGCCAACATGCACAACAGAGTAAGAGATATCTCGGAGTAAGATAAAGCAGTGGTCTTGATGGCGTCCGAGAAGTCAACAGCACACGTGGAACAACGCGTCGTGACTATATCTTGCATTAAGCGAGATGGTAGGAACTCTCACTGCAAGCTTCAATGGTAACGGGCTGGCCCACTCGCGCACACTTTAGAAGCAAAATAGTGAAGAAAAAGGAGTGCACGGGGGAGTGGACCCCAACCAGCGGGCTAGCATTGGGTTCCCGATGAAGTAATATGACAGGGTATACTTCACGCGAAATGAGCCCACTTTCCACTGGTTTTTTTTCCAGTTTTCCCTCTTTATACTATTTTTTCTTTATTTTCTTTTTGTTCATTTTTGTACGGTCTTCTATGTTTTTCATTTTCTTTTTTCCTATTGTTTTTTGTTGGGTTTTATTGTTTCTTCTCTGATTTTTTGTTTTTCTTTTGTTTTTTTCTTTGTTTTTTTCATTGTTTTTATCAGTTTTTCTATTCTTACTCATTTCCCTTCTTTTTTGAGTACATAGTCAACATTTGTTCTATACATATTTAACATTTTCCAAAGACAAGTTTAACATTCTTTGAATACATGGTCAACGTTTTTCCTATGCACATTTAAAAAAATCAAAAAAAGTTTAACATTTTTTAATACATGGTCAATATTTTTTCTATACATACTTAACATTTTTTAATACAAGTTTAACATTTTTCGAATACAATTTTAATTTTTTTAATACATGGTCAATATTTTTTATATACACATTTAACATTTTTCAAACACAAGCTTAACATTCTTTGAATACATCGTCAATATTTTTTCTATACACATTTAACATTTTTCAAAGACAATTTAACATTTTTTGAATATATAGTCAACATTTTTTTATACACATTAAAA
>NC_041384.1:128709488-128722829 GCF_002162155.2 Triticum dicoccoides | reverse complement strand
TAAAAAAAATTCAAAGACAAGTTTAACATTCTTTGAATGCATGGTCAACATTTTTTCTATATACATTTAACATTTTTCAAATACAAGTTTAGCATTTTGTTAATACATGGTCAACACTTTTTATGTACACATTTTATATTTTTCAAATACAGCTTAACATTTTTCGAACACTTGTTCAACATTTTAAAAAATGCTTGAATTAATATTTTTAAGTACATGGTCAACAGTTTTTATTTACACATTTCACGTTTTATATTTTTTCTATACATGATAAACATTTTTGCTATACACATTTAACAGTTTTTAAATGCCTGATTAACATTTTTTGAAATACTTTATGTAAAGTACTTTTTGTAATATAGAATATCTGTAAATATAAATAAAGTAAAAGTAAACAAAAAAGCAAAAGCAAAAGTCAAAAAATGAGAATATGGCCTATGGCCTATGGCCTCTGGTCAGCAGCTCGATGGGCCAGCCCAATATGGAGCTCGCCTTCACCGAGACTTCCTCTGTTCTCGCTGGCGAGACATATCAGTGCCCCATGGAACAGCGGTGCATCTTGGAAATTGACTGTCACCAGGCTTTGTCTTGGTTGTCTATAATCCGAGATATTTGATTTTTCTTCTCGCTGTAGGCGAGACATATCAGCACTCCATGGAACAGCGGCACATCTTGGAAATTGGCTGTCACTAGGCTTTTGTCTTGGTTGTCTATAATTCGAGATATTTGATTTTTCTAGTCTTTGACCAGAAGTCAATCTATTTTATTTCTAAAAAGTGAGTTTGAGCCCACCCTAAGTTACTGGGCCTAAACATATAGTAAAAGCATTCAAATTTGGTTGCCAATCTCCGCTCGCATCGGTCCCTCTTCTCTCGCCCACCTATTTGGTGCCCTCGGCGCCTGTTATATGCTATTCTAGAACAGGTGCACACCCCCTTCTATCTTGGGCCCGTCCTGTTTTATTTATTTATTTATTTTATCCTTCAAGGAATGGGTGTGCGACGTGAGATTCAAATGCCCGACCTAACAGTTTAGTACCACCCACGGTAACCACTTGTGAAAGCTTAGCCCATGTGACTACTTACTTCTTTTTTCTTTCTTGTTATGCGTCAAATGTAACACTAAAAAATACAATGCCTTACTTGTTTGATTTTCTTTTTTTGTTTTGTTTTGTTTGGCTAGTTCTTCTTTGTTTTTTTCATTCAATTTTTCCTTAGGAATTTTTCTATTTATTTTCATTTTATTTTCCTTTTTATATATTCAGTAATGTTTTTCCAAAATTATGAATACTTCTAATTCGTGAACATTTTTCAAAATTAGATCATTTTTGTAAAATTGGCGAACTTTTTTTCGAATACGTGAAATTTTATAGAATACATAAATGTTGTTCAAATCCAGGGGCTCTTTTAAATTTTCAAAAACTTTTGCCAAATCCGTGAACTTTTTTGAATGCATGAATGTTTTTCAAATCCATGAGCTCTTTTCAAAGTTTATATGATCTTCTTTTTAAATCCACAAACTATATCCAAATTCATGTTTTTTTTTTCAATTTATGAACTCTTTATTTTTCAAAATCGATAAAATTTTTGCATTTTCATGAACTTTTTCTAATATCATGAACTTTTTTAAATTTGTGATTTTTCTAAATCTAATGAACTTTTTTGGATTTCACAACTTTTTTCAAATTCACGATCTTTTTTCAAATTGATGAACATTTTATCAAATTCATGGACTTTTCTTGTGAATTGTTTTTCATATTTTTATGAACTTTTCTCTCAGATGAATAGACTTTTTAAAAATGTCTGTGAACTTTTTCGAATTCATAATTTTGTTCAGTGGTATTAAAAAGACGGTTGTTTTTCCTACCAGACCAACAGCACACAAAAAGACTAGCAGGCGAAGCGAGGGAATAGCTGGAGTGAGTATGGGCCACAGCCGGCTTGCATGCACGCGAAGCGCTTAAGGCACTAGGGAGGACCTCCCCTCTTCTAATGTCGCGTGTCCTGTGTGGCGCCCACGCGACCGCTTGCCACACCCTTATACCTTCCCCTTTGCCTCTAGGCCATCCGTGTTGTGTGCCCATCCTTTCGTCCACCTCCTACCCGCGTCGGTGCGGCTCCTCCGGTACTCTTTGCTCTCCTCACCTATAACCACCGCTAGCCCATCTCAATCTCGCTCCTCCGGTATGCTCGATGTCACCGGACCTTGCTCTACCAGTGGGTTGTAGATCACACCGTTTGTGAGGGACGAGCGACGTTGGAAAAATCTATCTCACAAGCTCCTCGAAGCGGGCACGGGGTGCTGCTACGGGAGCCAGAGGCAAGGAGTGACCACACTGGACGAGTGCCGCAAGCTCGCATGGCTTGGTGTTGCATCCATCACGGAGCTCGCCACTCGATGCTTCAGCGCACCTAGAGGGTTTGCGGCCGCCGGGCGACTTCAGGGTGGTCGTGCTGGAACCGTCGGACGACCATACTGTGACTGTGGGCGCCCGTGCTAGAACCATTGGACGGACGGGTTACGACGCGCAGGTGACCATGCAGAGATCATCGACTGTAAAAAAAAATTAGACATGATACTTCAACTTTCGCAATGGAATATTGATCTCAACAAAAGAAAAGATGGTTGGGCACATTAACAGATGTAAATGTCGGCACGTTTTCGGGAAAACATGAATGAAACCACAACCATAATGAATACATAGAAAACCTCGTGACGAATTGGCAAGCCTGTGTATCGGTGACTCGTGTATATCGGTGATCAGTAAAAGTTGTAATAAGTATACAAATCCGCGTAGCATCCAATTACTACCAGGGTTTGCAACTGTTTATGCTGTTTAGCCAGCCTTTGGCAATATAGCGGTGGGCTGCCTCGGTGAAATGGCCGTCCCAGTAGAGATATTGAGACGGGTCCTGGCACACCGTGGCGCCTGGCATACCGCAACCGGCGCTTATGTTGAAGTTGTACTTGCCACCTCCACCGCAGCAACAACTCAGAACATCCGTGGTAAGCCCTACACATTGCAATAAGGAAGTAAATAAACAACTTGTGTCAGAACAAGCGATGCCATCTTAATCAGCACCACAGCTTGAACGAGCAAACTGGACAGAGATTGATCAAATTTGTCAGTAGATTGACAAAGACGGTTACTGACCAAATTTGTAGGGAGACTCCACCATCTCGATGACGGGGGTGAAGAAATCGGCGTAGATGACCCGGGCATCTGGGTGGTTTCCCCGGACCGTGTCGAGGGCCTTCCGCAGCTCCGAGTTGTGGTGCCTGGCTATCTCGTTGAGGCCTTTCAGGCATCCGGTGCTGGACTCGTAGCCTGCCGTCTCGTTACTGGGGAAGAAGACCAGATTCGGCGGCATGCATCCCAGCGGCGGGATCCCGGGGACCACCACGGTCTTCGCCCCCTGCCCGAGTAGCGCCTGCTCGGCGTTTACAGGGTCGCATATCTACCATGATCAGCGCCGGCCGACTTCAGATAGAGTTGTTCAGACTGATAGATCCGGCATGGTTACCTCAGTGGCCGCGGCGATGGTTTTGACGACGTCGGGGACGATGGATCTGAGCTGTGGCAGGGTCATTCCGAAGACAGCGAAGCTGTAGTCGTTGAGGCCGATTTCGCCCATGAAAAAGAGCGTCCTGTGGAAGAAGCCCGGGCACTCTGCAACACACACACAGAGCGTACGTAAGTTCACTCACTGTCCCAAGGATATTATCATATCAAATCTATCAACACATATCACTGAGTTTGGAATTGGAAATGCTAGTAATTGATTACCTTGGGCGTGCACAGCGACGGCTTGAGCGACTGGAACCACCCCAGCTGCACGCTGGAGCTGGTGTTGAGAACAAACGAGCCTACAAGCGGGATGTCCCTGAAGAAACTGGCGTTGAGAGCGGTGGCGCCCGCCACGGCGAAGTTGACGCCCTCGCTGAAGCTGCCGTTGTGCGAGAGGTACGGCGGGAGAAACGGCAGACCGAGCTTCTCAGCTGCACGTACGCCGGCCAAGCAAGCACAGATACATACATCAGCACGAGAAGAAGAAAGTAAGTAAGAGTGGCCGGGAAGGGCGTGCGTACCGATGAAGTCGATGATGAGGCGGCCGTTGGAGTAGCGGCCCGTGGGGCGGCCGAAGAAGGTCATGCCGTAGGGAGGCTGCACCGTCAGGTCGAACCGCGATTTCTCCGCCAGGACGACGACAGCGTTCCCGGTGTCGGTGAAGGAGTCGCCGAAGGTGATGATGGAGTCGTAGCGCCGGGGGGACGAGACGGCGGGCTCCACGGACGCGAGGGCGAGGACCGCCGCGAGGACGCAGAGCAGCTTCATCGTCGCTCCTCGCCCTGGGAAGCTCGGGCCAGTCGACGGGAGAGGAGATGAAGTTAATGGAGTACGACTACGAGCGTAGACTCTACGAAATTTATAGTACTATTGTTCTACATGTATACTGGTACATGGTCGCCTGCAGCTAATGGCAAGTTGGCCACGCCCAAATTTTGCGCGTCAACTGGTTTCATGTTTTTATAAAAGAGTAAAGAAAACGACTCATCGTGCCCGAGAGGTGACCTAGAAAAAAAGAGAAACTTGTCATAAATACAAATATAGTACTCCCTCCGTCCCGAAAAACATGTCGTGGGCGTAGTTAACTGATAATTTTGCAAAAAACCCCTCGTGGTTTGAAAAGCGTTTCAAACAAGTCCCTCCACCCCGTCTTCTTCCTCCGTCCGTCGCCTGCACGTCGCCAGGGGCCGGCGCCGCAGCTGCGTGATTCGCCAGGGGCTGGCGAGCCCAGCTGAGCTCCTCCGCCGTCGCCAAGTACATGCTCTCGCCGCCATCGGCAGTTACCTCCTCCACCGCTGCAGCCCAGATCTGCGCCGCCGCGGTACCCTCCCGCTGCGATTACCCGCGGGCATCGCCGGAATCTCCCACTACGTCTTCCTCGAGGCCGTGCGCGTTCCTCCTCGAGCTCGCCCGCATCCTCCTCAAGCCCGCGCACGTCCTCCTCGTGCTCCCGCGCGTCCTCCTCGAGCTCCGGCGCGTGCGCTGCCGTGATCTCCTACCGGCGTCGCCGGAGGCTGCCTCCACGATCCGGTGGACCAGGAGCACGCGCACGTGATACTCAATCTCCAGCGCGACCTCGTCGATCTCCCACGCCCGCGCACCCGTGCTGCTCCTTCTCCCCTGCCCACGCACCCGTGCGGCTGCTTCTCCCCTGTCGCCGGTGGTTTCTGCCCGTGCTGCTGCTGCTCCCCTGACCCTGCCCGTACTGCTGCTGCTCCACTGACCCTGCCCGTGCTGCTGCTGCTCCACTGAGCTGCCTGTGCTGCTGCTCCTTGACCCTGCCCGTGCTGCTGTTGCTCTACTCTGCACCCTGAAGAAGGTACAGTAAAAATGTGTGATGGTGATGTAAAACTTCAATTGGAGAAAAATAATTCTGCTTATGATGGTGATGTAAAACTGTGTGTGATGGAGCAGAAAAATACTTCTGCTTATGGTGCCCAATGGATACAAATCTGACTGAAAATGTACATGGACCACAACTTAGTTTCAGTTTTGTTGGTCTACTAGTTACTCCAACAGTAGAAGAGCAGAACATGCTTGCTTCTTCCTCATTTATCTGTCATTAGTACTGAATCACTAAATGAACAATGGGAGTAATTCACTAAATAGTGTCACTTATTTAGTGTTAACACTGATTTAGTAACACTAAACAGAGGAGTATGGCAGCAGCAATTCAGTTAACACTGATTCAGTTAACAGTCAACAGTTTCATTTGAATTACAGTGAACTTTTAAAGTTATCAGTCAACAGTTTTTGATCAAAATTTTAAAGTTAACAGTCAACAGTTTTTGAATTACAGTGAATTACAGTTAACAGTCAACAGTTTCAGTTAACAGTCTTTGATCAAATTTTCATCACACAGAGAAAGGGAGTGAATTAATTTCTGAAGAAATAGACAGAATGCACAAGTTTCAGTTCATAATGAGAACAAAATTATTTGTTCTGTAACTTGATCAAAATAGCACTACATACTTTGACACTACATATTTTCAGGGGTACTAAAAATGCATAATGCTCGTATGTTCAGGGGTACCAAATGTTCAGAAGATATCAGTAAATGCACCAAGAGCAACTAGTCATGCTATCTTGACAGCAATTAGCAGGACTATTGCCTTAGATGCTTCTCTACTCTACTCTACTGCTATGCTATGCTACATCACATCACATCAAATCAGGAGTGATTTACAACACTCTGTTTTGCACTCAATCAATTTCTTATCTAATCTCCCATGCTCATATATAGAGGTCCTAGGAACTCTGTCAGTCCTGTCATTTAAAGTCCAATAATTCTTTTAATTCAGTTAAAATGTTGTTGATTGAGTTAAAACTGGCATCTTGTCATTATTAAAAATTCAGTTAAAATGCAGTGTTAAAACTGTAGCTATCTACTCATGACCATATCTAGCAGAAGTGTTGACATTAGTACTCCTCCTACCACTTTGTGCAGAGATTATCTAATCAATAAGGTTATCCCGGCAATTCAGGATAAGTGGCCTGAGGATGACGAGGGAGCAACAATATTCATCCAACAGGATAATGCAAAGCCCCATGTCCTTCCCAATGATGTAGCTTTTCGAGAAGCTGTGGAACAAACTGATCTTGACATCCGATTGCTACAACAGCCGCCAAATAGCCCTGAGTTAAATTGTTTGGACCTCTGCTTCCATACCTCTCTCCAGTCTCTAACCGACTGCAGGTCACCCACAAACATCCAAAAACTGGTACAGGGTGTGGAAGAGGAATTCGAGAACTACGATCCCGACAAGTTGCACAGAAGCTTTATCACATTAGAAGCAGTTATGTTTGAAGTTATGAAAGACAAAGGAGGAAATCAATATAAGTTGCCCCACTTGCACAAGGATCGCATTCAGAATGCTGGCGGGGAAATCATCAGTGTATATTGCGACAGTCGGGTAGTTGTTGATACTAGGGCCATTATAGAAGAAATGGAAATTGCATTAGGAAAAGAAAATGATAGGAAAGAATTGGCTAAAGAAGGGAGAAGAAAGAAAAGTAAAGGGAAGGGAAGGGAAGAAGTGGCCAGAGAAAGGAAAAGAATGTAGTCAAGAGGGGGCAAAGAGGCCCTTATGTCATGTAGTCAGGTGCTCCTTGTGTATGCCTTGTGTAATCTTGTGTCAAGAGGGGACAAAGATGCCCTTATGTCATGTGTAATCTTGTGTCAAGAGGGGACAAAGAGGACCTTATGTCATGCCCTTGTGTATGCCTTGTCTAATCCTTGTATATAAACTCCTTGTTGGAATTTATTGGAATTTGGGTTATTTGGAATTTGAATTGATTTGGATTAATTTTAGTTATTTGAATTAATTTAAAATATTTGGATTAATTTGAATAATTTGGATTAAAACTGAATATTTGTGCTAACTTACTTTGCAATTTGTGCTAACTTAATTATTTGTGCCATAATGTTGGCCATTTTAGAAATGCACTAATTAAATTTCTAAAATGAAGCTATAGATATACAGTGTTATGTTCTGACAATAGCTAGGTACTGTAGATAGGATAGCAAATTTGTAGAACCAGTTGAGTTAATTTGAGCAAGTCTTGAGATGATGAACTTGCTGTCAGTTGACATGATGAACTTACTGTTAATAAAAAGCACTGTTGTTATGTTATAAAAACTGTAGTATGAAAAGCAACCGAGAACAAATTAGTCCAATAGCAGTCCTTTTTTGTTTTGGATTAATTTTAGTTATTTGAGTAAATTTTGAGTAAAATGACAGTACTTCGGAAAATATGGAGTAATGCATAAATTTGTACTCCAGCAAGTTTATTGCATACTCTGACTGAACTTTAGTTTACTGTTAAATGGCACTTGGGGTTATCTAGTTGATCAACCTCATGTTTCACTTTATTCCTCCTTTGCTGTGGACTGGGGGTTATCTAGCAGATTTCCATGCATGGTTGATTGGTCAGAAAAATAACTAACCCAGCCAGCTCTCATGTGGCTCTAGATTAGACCCCAATTGTTGAATTGTTCATAATACTCCAAAAATGATGGAGTACTACTGTTCATATGCATGCAAGATTGTAACTGTGCAAAATACCCCAAACTCTAAACTAACAGAACTAGTGCAAAAGTGTTGATAATCTAGAGGCTCTTTTCAACTAGCAGAACTGTGTACTCCTACTAATAGTAGGACTACTGCTAGTAATCTAGAGGCTCTTGTAAGCTAATGTTTACAACCAGAAAATGGACAGATTTAAAAATATCGCACATGTTATATTTGCAACACAAATAGAAGGGGGGATCTTATTTTACTGGTGGATCTTGATCAATGGCTATGTAAAGAATTTGAATCAATTTCTACACAACAATACTGAATTGGGGGAAAGAATGAGAGGAGCCCAACATGAGAAGTGATGGACTATGGATACTGTTGCAATCAAAACCTTTTCTCGGTTAATTGGCAAAAAATAAATGCCGTAAGAAGAAGCGAGGCCACCAACACCCAGAACATGGTAAACAACGATGGCCTCCACTTCAAAAAGAGGATCATTGTTTCTGAAGCAAGTAACTTGCTCAGCATGTTTCTAAAGCCAGTAACTTGCTCGGCATGTTTCTGAAGCCAGTAAACAATGATGGCCTCCACCATGTTTCTCAAGCCAGTAACTTGCTCAACATGCAAGGAGGATCATCGTGGAGTAACTTTTAATCACATCCACTAAAATTCACAAGTTGACAGCACACTTTACAAGAGTACATTCAGTTTACAGGAGTACATTCACTAAAATTCAGTAGACAGAGAATACACACATTCAGTAAAATTCAGTTCAGAGGCTACGCACGTTCAGTACATTCAGTAGATGAGTAGAGAAGAGAGGTTCATACCCAGGCTGTAGGCGTTGGTGACGGAGATGACCCAGGCTGGAGAAGATTTGTAGCCGCCGCCGCTGCTGCCAAGTGAGCAGGGACGACCCACTTGACAGCCGCCGCTGCTGCCGCGGTGTCGCAGGCGCGGGTCTTCCACCAGAGAAACAACGAAGAAGAAGCCGCCGCGGTCGTATTCCTAGTGGAGTTGTCGTCGCCGTCTTCAACACTCGCAAATCCACAAGCTTTAGGTTGCTTCGTCGTTAGGCTCATCGACGTTTACCTTGTTGCATCTCCTGTCGCCATGGGGCTCGTCGGCCTCATCGACCTTTAGATTGTTGGTGATGGTCAGGATCCAATGCCTCCGGGCTCACTAACGCCGGTTCCTACGCAGCCGGAGCAGAGCGCGGCGGTAGCCGGGGAAATCGAAGATTTTTATGAGGAAGGGGGAGCTTGGGGAGGCAGGCGAGGGGCAGGTGCGGCGGCGGAGCAGGAGGCAGCTGTGGCGACGGAGCGGGGGAGCAGGGAGCTGCGTTCGCGGGGAGCAGGGCAGCTGCAGCGGCGGGGAGCAGCGCAGCTGCGGCGGCGGGGAGCAGCGCAGATGCGGCTTCTGTCGGAGGAGGACGACGAGGGAGCGCGGGTTTGGTCGGGAGAAATTAGAGGTTTTTTTTGCAAAATCGCCCTCGCGACATGTTTTTCGGGACGGAGGGAGTAGAACACATGGTTGCAGGACGCAATGTTGCAGAAATGGCCACTTGACTGGACCACAAGAGAATCGTATCGATTCTACACGAACGAGTGAAGTGAGATACTGGAGTAGATATTAACAATTTTATGAAACTAGGGACATGAACACAGTAGATAGGGATTTGTGCTTTGCGAGTGAAAGTTTTTGTGGGGATGTTTCAGAATTATAATCCTATATGCTTGGCATTAATTTTCTTTCAAGAATAATACCATAGATTCACAGTTGTCAACGTATTGGCACGTCAGTGAGCATATTATAGTTCGAAATGACTAGTTGGAGGGCCTTCATTATGACAAATAGGCTTAGAAAAAGGAACACCTTACCTGTATCTTACCTCTAGATGTAATACTACAAATGAACAATCCTTGTATTACCTAAGATCATCTCCAACAGGCGCCGAACGCGCCACGCGTAAAAAACTGGTTTGCCGCGCGCCCATCACCTGGTTTGGCACGGCGCGCAGCGCTGGTTTCAGCAGCCGCACTAAAATGCAGCGCGCGCGCGCCGCTCCAGCAGCGCGCAAAATGCAGCGCGCGCGACTCTCACACAAACAACATGTGCATTCCAAAACAGAAGCAAAAAAAATCAAACACAAACAAAATTAAATTAAAATAAATAGTTCAATTTCATTATTACAACTCAAACAAACAGTTTATCGTTCAATACAACAAATAGTGCAATAAACACAACAAATATTTCAATAATACAATATCAAACGCACAAATCATGATGCTCTTTGTCGTCCATTCCATGCCCACCACTCCTCAATAAGATCCTTCTGAAGATCATTATGCGCTGCGGGACGTCGAATGGCATGATAGGAGCCAACAAAACGGGCCACCCTTTCAGCCCTCCGTCGCACTCGCACCGCATGTCCCAAAAGCTCATACTGAGAGTAGTCTACATCTTGGCCACGCTCATTCTCGATGATCATGTTATGCATGATCACACAAGCGTGCATGATGTACCAAAGCATTTTCTGATCCCAAAATCTAGTCGGTCCTCTCACAATAGCAAATTGGGCTTGCAAAATCCCAAAAGCTCTCTCCACATCTTTTCTAGCCGCCGCCTGAGCATTGTGGAAATCAAGTTCTTTCTTACCTTCTGGCTTTTTCAACGGCTTGACAAAGGTTTGCCACTTTGGATAGATGCCACCCGCTAGATAATAGCCATAGTTGTATGTACGGCCATTTGCTACAAACTGCACCGGTGGCAACTCCCCATTTGCAATCTTACTCATCAGTGGTGACCGGTTGACAACATTGATGTCATTCAAAGATCCAGGCATTTCAAAGAATGCATGCCAAATCCAAGTCTCTTGATCGGCCACCGCTTCAAGGATTATAGTGGAACCCTTTTTTTGGCCGTGAAATTGCCCATGCCATGCCTTTGGACAATTCTTCCAACTCCAATGCATGCAATCTATTGAGCCAAGCATGCCAGGAAAGCCGCGAGCTTTGTTCATCGCCAAAAGCCTTGCGACGTCTTCAGCGGTGGGAGATCTCAAATACTCCTCGCCAAACACTTGCACAATTCCGACTGCGAAGCGCTTGACACACATGATAGCTTGGCTCTCACCCATAGCCAAGTGATCATCAACTAGATCAGCCGGTATACCGTATGCCAACATACGCAACGCGGCTGTCACCTTCTGAAAGGTGCTATGCCCGAGCTCTCCGGCGGCATTCCTCCTTTGCTGAAAAAAGCGGTCATGGATCGCTAGTTTCTCTACAATGCGTCTGAACAACTCGATGCTCATCTTAAACCGGCGACGAAAATACGACTCGGGGTATGTGGGATTCTCCGTAAAATAATGCCTGATCAATCTGTTGTGGGCATCGATCCTATCCCTCCAATTTTTTTGCCAACCCATAACCGAACCACCGTGTTTCGGTTTTTTATTAATATGCATAGCTAGGATCATTGCAAGATCCTCCTCCTCTTCCATATCAAATTCTTCTTCGAAAGAATCATACGAGAAACTCATCTACAATGTTGAATATTATGCTATAAATAAAAAAACTACAATCAACATGCACGAAATTCATGGCTTTTGAGCAATACATACCTTTTAGGCGTTTTGTCGAACACCTAGCGGGCGCCGAGCGGCAGCGAGCGCGCGAGCGCTGTTCGTCGGCGGACCAGCACACGCGCGGGACGGCGTGCCTAGAGGGGGGCCGGAGAAAGCGCGCGCGGGGCGGGGATAGGTCGGGGAAGCGCCGGAACGGTCGCCGGGTGGCGCGGTCGGCGGCGGCGGTGCGGCTGGAGGGGGGGTGGGAGGTGCGAGCGAGCGCGCGAGAGTCCAGCGCGCGGGAGCGGGCGCAGCAAATAAGCGGCGCGCGATTGCGTTTCGGCCCGCACGCTGGACTACGTATACCGCGCGCGGTTTTCGCGCGCCCGCTGGAGCAACTCTTCCGGTTGCGCGCGCGCGAAAAGGGGGGATTTTGCGGCACGGCGCTAGTTTGGCGCGCCTGTTGAAGATGCTCTAATCAGTTCTTGATGTATGTCAACTTGCTACAAATTAGAGGACAACGTTTTCGCAACCGAGCCCAGATGCTCCCGCACATGAACAATGAAATCGAAATAAATCGCAAAAAAGAAAATATGGTTTATTAATTAAATTTTAACAAAAATTCCCTAAGGGCTTGCAAATTTTTGTGGCGATATGACATTAGAGAAGCTCTAAAACGGAATTTTTAGAAAGGCTTTTATTTATTTATTTCACACATGGAAAACTTTTTCATCTTTGATGTGCAAAAATTTCAGTTTTTTTTAAAGGTGGTATTCATTTCTAATTTACTACTCCATTCGTCCGGAAATACTCGTCGGAGGAATGGATGTATGTAGATGTATTTTAGTTTTAGATACATTTATTTTTATGCATTTCTCGGACAAGTATTTCTGGACGGAGGGAGTATTCAGCATGGATCATCTTAGCTCTTGTCCAACTATGGATTTCCGGTGTTACGACTCTTACGATGTTGATATGTTAGCCTTATGTTCTGGTATGAATAAATTGTCCATCTTCTCGTCATTTTTGATGTTTAATAAATTAATGCACGCAACTCAACTCAATGCTTGTATGATCTGAAGGGATTTTGATCATTTGGTACCGGTTATGAAAGGAGGTAGAACCCGAGTTATAGTGTTTTGTTTCATGCAAAATTGCAATGTTTGGCTGAATCTGTCTACCTCTCTGTCGCCGGCTCGGCCGAAGGACTTCTTTGTTCATTAAAATCCAATTGCCGCGCCAGTTCATCATACGGAAAGATTTAGAGGACAATTTGAGAAAATTATGAAAGTGGAAAAAACTAAATAATTTGAATTCTAATGCAACCATACATGCGGTGGGACATATTTATAAGTCAGAACTAATACATTAGCATAATTGCTTCCCTTTTTACATTTCTCTGTATCATGTTCATGGGCAAATATGCAAAAAAAAAAAGGGTCAGAGTTAAACGTGTAGTTGTGATCTGGGAGTTGGTTAGTACGTGTATATCTCCTGTAACAACCTGATGTATATCCTGCCTGCCGGTTGTGCCCTAGCGCACATATATATAAACATCTCAAGACCACCCCGTATGGTCGACCCGATCCAATCTCTCTCTCTAGTTTCTCATGGTATCAAGCCTTCTCGCGCCACCGCACCATTGGTTCTCCTTCCGCTGCTGCCTCGTCCTCCTCTGCCATGAC
>NC_041384.1:128687952-128709126 GCF_002162155.2 Triticum dicoccoides | reverse complement strand
GTTTGGAGGGGCCAGAAAACTATATTATCTTAATCTAACCCCTCTCAAAAGGAATCCCTGTGTATTTTTATCAAGGCTGGGGTGCCATGGCACCTGCAGGAACCAACGTAGCTCCGCCGTTGTCCTTGTCCCTGCCTGCTTCCTTCACTGCGCCGTCGGCTTCGGCTGTCCCCGCTCCATCTGCTAGCCTCATCACCGCCAAGCTCACCACCTCCAACTACCTGATGCGGAAGGCCCAGATCCTTCCTCCCCTGTGCATCGCTTACGTCACCGTTTACGTCAACGACACTATCTCGACTCCTCCTCGTGACTCCTTGAAGCCGACGACAAAGGGGTTCGCGCGCTCAATCCGGAGTATGATGTCTGGTTTCGTCAGGACCAGATCGTCCTCAGCTACCTGTTGGCCTCCCTCACCGAAGACGTCCTCCAATAGGTGATCATGTTCGACACCTCGTGTGCCATTTGGGCAAACCTGGAGGAGATGTAATCCACCCACTGTAATGCTAGTATTGTGCAGATCAAGCTAGACATGGCAACATTTCAGAAGGGCAACCTCTCCATGGTGGATGACTTCGCCAAGATTCGTGCCAACGCCGACCAACTTGCTGCTGTCGGTCGCGCCATGCGTGATGAGGACATCATCACCGCTGTCATCACTGGCCTCGACAGCGACTACGAGGCACTCATCACCGCCGCCACGACTCGCATCGATGGCATGACTCTTGGGGAGTTCTACTCCCATGCCATCGCCTTCGAACGCAGGCGTGAGTACAATGCCGCCCGACTCCATCACCAGATCGCCGGGGTCTTCCGTCAACTATGTTGCCCGCGACAATAGTAGCAACATCAACAACCAGGGCAAGGGAAACTATCATGGCAAGGGACGCGGTAACTTCAGTGACCACGGCGGCTACAACAACAACAACAACCGCGAGGGTGACCGTGGCGGTGGTGGCAACCGTCAGCAGGGCGAATATGGTAGCAACCGTGGGGATGACTGAGGGAGTCCTGGGCTAAGGGGTCCTCGGGCGTCCAACCTATTGGATATGGGCCAGACTGATGGGCCGTGAAGATACAAAGACCGAAGACTCTACCCGTGTCCGGATGGGACTCTCCTTGGCGTGGAAGGCAAGCTTGGCGACCAAATATGAATACTCCTTTCTCTGTAACCGACCTTGTGTAAACCCTAGGTCCCTCCTATGTCTATATAAACCGGAGGGCTAGGTCAGTAGATACATCTTCATAATTATAGTCAGGTTAGACTTTTAGGGTTTAGCCATTACGATCTCATGGTAGATTAACTCTTGTAATACTCATATTCATCAAGATCAATCAAACAGGAAGTAGGGCATTACCTCCATAGAGAGGGCCCGAACCTGGGTAAACATTGTGTCCGTCGTCTCCTGTTACCATCGATCCTAGACGCACAGTTCGGGACCCCCTACCCGAGATCTGTTGGTTTTGACACCGACATTGGTGCTTTCATTGAGAGTTCCATCGTGTCGTCCTCAAAAGGTTTGATGGCTCCTTCAATCATCTACAACGATGTTGTCCAAGGAGAAGTCTTCCTTCCCGGACAGATCTTCGTTCTCGGCGGCTTCGTACTGCGGGTCAACTCGCTTGGCTATCTGGAGCAGATCGAAAGCTACGCCCCTGGCCACCAGGTCAGATTTGGAAACTTGAACTACGTCGCAGATATCCGTGGAGACTTGATCTTCGACGGATTCGAGACCACGACAACCGCTCCCTGCCACCACGATGAACATGACCTAAATCTGTCATCGGTCCACACGCAGGAGATAGTACCTGTAGCTGCTCCAGCCATAAATCCGGAGCAGATCGCCCCATCCAAAGACGGGAAGCTCAACCCCACCGCGGAAGCCGCGGTCTCAGCGGCATTGGAGCCGCACACAGACTTAACTTCAAGTGACATCTATGTCACTGGAACTACGGACCCGTCTCAGGCTGCAGGTTCCGAACTATGCGCGTCCGTGCTATCGAGCTCGATCGGTTATCGATCACCGAATTCAGTGCCGCAGACATCTTCCCGCATTCGCCTCTGGGCCACGTGCTAAACTCGTTAAGATCACTATCCCTAGCGGGGGCTCACAACCGAACTGTATCCGGTTTGAACTGGAGATTGATAACGGAGAATTTTGCTTCCCACCCACCGCCCACTTCATACACACTGTCGAAGACTTAACCAACACGCTCGACTACGGCTCCGAAGACATCGACGGTATGGACGATGATGCCAATGAGGAACCGGGCCAAGACCCGCCGTTTACCGAACTCTGGACAACCACCTCTTCCTACGACATATACATGGTGGATACAACTAAGAGAACTAACGACAACGAGAAAGCGGATCCAGTTGAGGACAAACCTTCGGTGATGCAACCAAAACGCCGGCGTCAGCGGCGTCGCTCTAAGTCGCGTCATGGAATAGACGGTGATACGGACACAGGAGAGGGCAACACTCCGGACGGTAGCAAAGACAGAGAAGATCCCGACGAACGAACGGCCGAACAGGATGATCGGGAAAACGGGCAACTTAGCCCTGACGAACATGCCATAAACGACGACTCGGAGGACAGCAATTATTTTCCACTCTCTGAGGATGGGGTGAGTCTCGGCAGCAAGGATTTTATCGTGCCTAAGGAACCTCAGGAGCAGGAGCGCTTTAAGCGCCGGCTAATAGCCACTGCAAGGAGCCTGAAAAAGAAGCAGTAGCAGCTTCAAGCTGACCAAGATCTGCTCAACGATAGATGGACTGATGTCCTAGCAGCCGAACAACACGACTTCAAGCGCCCAGTCAAAATTTACCCGAAGCGAAAATTGCTACCTCAGTTCGATAACGAGGCACCGGAGCCCATACCATCACCGCACAATGCGGCTAACAGACCACCACGCGGTCGGGACAAAGCGGCAACTCAAGCCGAACACCAGCCCACCCCTCCTCACCGTAAAGGCAGAGACAACACAGCTCGTGGTCACACAATGACCTTCGACAGGACCTGGACAATAGAGAAGGACATACCAGATCGATCTACAGATCGCGAGGACGTGCCCCGATATGTGACAACGACAATCTATTCGAACGTGACAAGCCTAGTCACACCCGGGCTGAAAACCGCAGGCGGACTCCATTGGAGCTACGTCGCAATGTGGCCCAACATAGAGGTGCCGCACACCCTCTTTGCTTCACAGACGAAGTAATGGAGCATGAATTCCCAGAAGGGTTTAAACCCATGAATATCGAATCATATGATGGAACAACTGATCCCGTGGTATGGATTGAGGATTTCCTTCTCCTTATCCACATGGCCCGCGGAGATGACCTTCATACCATCAAATACCTCCCGTTAAAACTCAAGGGTCCAGCTCGGCACTGGTTAAACAGTCTGCCCGAAGACTCTATTGGCAGCTGGGAGGATTTGGAAGACGCCTTCCGCGACAACTTCCAAGGTACATATGCCCGGCCACGAGACGCCGATGACTTAAGCCATATAGTTCAACAACCCGGAGAGTCAGCCAGGAAGCTCTGGACTAGGTTCTTAGTTAAAAAGAACCAAATCGTCGATTGTCCGAATGCGGAAGCCCTAGCAGCCTTCAAACACAGTATCTGGGACGAGTGGCTCGCCCGCCACATCAGTCAACAAAAGCCAAAATCCATGTCAGCCCTTACTACTCTGATGACCCGCTTTTTCGAGGGGAGAAGACAGTTGGCTCGCTCATAGAAGCAACAGCGCCAGCGATCCGGGCACTTCTGAAGTCCGAGACGGCAATGGAAAACCACGACGCAGCAAACACAAATGTCGCAATGATAATGAGAGAACGCGCGACACATCGGTCAATGCCGGATTCAGCGGCCCCAAACCCGGTTAACGGAAAAAGCCATTCAAGGCAAACAGAGATGAGCCATCCACCTTAGGCAATATATTGGATCGACCCTGTCAGATTCATGGCAATCCCGATAAGCCAGCCAATCACACCAACAGAAGTTGTTGGGTCTTCAAACAGGCCGGCAAGCTCAACACTGAACATAAGGGGAAAAGACCGCCCAGTGATAGTGATGACGAAGAGATTCACCAACCAAATACCAGGGGTCGGAAGCAATTCCCCCCCGAGGTAAAAATGGTGAACATGGTATACATGACACACGCCCCTACAGAGGAGCATGAGACATACTCCCTCCGGACTGAGGATCATACTACGTTCCCTCCAGCCGGAGTACAAGTCGGCCTTATTAAACCGCATAACTAGTCGGCCATAAAGTCGCCGGTTCCCATTCGGCAGCACCAACAAATTATGCGGCTGGCCTAGCAGTTCGGCCTCCGCCGTCCACCTCGTTCACCTGCGAAATCTATACCGCGCGTACATAACTATGCACTTAAAATACCATGGGCGTCGGCAGAGGCATAATACGGACGGACCTACAAGTACTTCTATAACCCCTCTCTTTTCAATTCTTTTCTGATGACTTTTTCTTTTTTTTTCATTATCCTTTTATCATAAGTGGCTCGTAGGCTGGTCATCTCCCCGACTCCATCGGAGTTCCGGTTTGTACATTCGTCCAAAAGTTACTCCCTTTAAGGAGCCCCTCCATTGAGGAAAGGCGGCGTAGACGTGCGACAGGAGGTCCAAAACAACTTTTTCGACTGTACTCTCTATTTTGCGAGCCTGTAAAGTGCCTTCTACCTCAGCCATCGACCCTTGGCATGTCAAATAGCTAGGGTCGTGGTGTTATTATATACAAAACAATGATTGGCATGTCACTCAAGTTCTAGCGAATATAATTTATATGATGTATTCACTTTTCTGTAAAAAACTATATTTTCCTCCTTGTGTTATTTCACACACCCCGCTAGGGGCTCGATATGGGAACAAATTAAATTGCCAATAAGTCCGAACAACTTTATAGCATACTTCGGCGTCGCGAGTTTGGCCTTATATGCATCAGCTCCGAATCATGTCTTGGGTCAATAGTTGGGTTGCCCGGCTCCTGTGCTTGCTACCTTACGTTCCGCTCTATCGGCTAAGGTAGTAAAGGGAGAACTACTGCTATTGTGCCCTGGTTTACCCAGGCGAGCCCCTCAGTAGAGAAAGCCGAAAACTGACTGTCATGATGCGGCGAGAGCTGGTCAACCACTCGACGACTTATCGGAATCTTTCGTGATTCCCTTCGTATTACATGAAGGACCTTTCTTTTAGGTCATACATGTGAATGCACCACATTGGGATAACAGCGTACATACCAGGGTTTATATCATAGACCCACCATAAAACTCCTATGGCTAAGTGAAAGTATTAACGCCCTATAGTCTGGTTGCCTCGTTCACCGCATTGACACATCCATTCATGGACCAAGATGTTGGGTTAAGAGTGATCATATGCTTTTCTGAACACCCCCGTATTTTCTACGTGGGGGCTGAAGCCGGCGACTGGAAAACTTTCAGATTATGCAAACAACGGCCGCACAGGAGGAACCAAAAACTTTTAAACAAAAATCATAATATTATCATCATACTGTCTTTTACAAATTCAATACATTTCATTCAAATATCATATCTTTCGAGCACTGACCCTCTATCAAGTGGGCACCCTCTAAGACGTCCTCGAAATAGTGTTCGGGTGCGTGATGGTCCTTACCCTTGGGGGGACTCTCCGCGACAACGTCAGTGGCCTTCATCTTGGCCCAGTATGTTTTGACACGGGCAAAGGCCATCCGTGCACCTTCAATGCACGTTGAACGCTTAATGGCATTGATACGCGGCACCACATCCACAAGCCTCTGCACCAAATCGAAGTAACTATTTGGAATGGGCTCCGTAGGCCACAGCTGGACTATGACGTCCTTCATGGCGGAACCAGATATCCGGTGGAGCTCAGCCCACTGGACCATCTATTCATTTAGTAACAACTGATGCTTTGGCGCGCCGAACTATGACCAAAAAAGCTTCTCCATGGCACACCCTTCATGCACTTGGTAAAATTGCGATGCATCGGAGGCACTCTTCGGAAGGTCTAAAAAGGGGTCCGGAGAACTCCACATTTGGTTAAGCGGAGAATACTTCGGATCGCCGAACTTCGTCTGCAATAAGAAAGGCTTACCAGCCGCTATCTCCCCGGCTTGCCGGATCTCTTCCCGAGCCGCTCTAGACTCAGACCGTGCTTCTTTCGCTTTTTGTAAGGCCTTGTTGAGATCGGCCATTTTGACCTTGTTATCCTTCTCAACGAATTCACACCGGACGGTGGTCTCCTCCAGCTTGCACGCCATGGTAGTAGTTCTTTCCTCACACTGGCGCCGAATAGCCTATTCGGTTTTAACTCTTCAGCCGCCTTATGGGCAGCCAGATACTCCTCCGGGTTTGTTCCTTGGCAAGGACAAGCTCAGCCCGAAGGGCCTCCATCGCAGCAGCACCATCTGTAGTTACACATGTCTCAGTATACAATTCCAGCTTCATGCTGATGTTATCATGCATAAATATACTGGCTGACCCAAAAACATACCTTGTGCCTTGTCAAGACGCTTGTTGATCAGCGTGATGTCGTCATCCGCCTCATCAATCTTTCGCTGTAGATATGCAACCTCCGCGGATCATGCAGTTGCAGGGGAAGTAATAGCTTGTGTTCAAGTAGTCATATTATTTCCTGGATAAATATTTTTGATCCTCTGATTGCTTCCCTTGGGAGCCTATCAGAGTCTCAGGGGCTACTATCTATACATAGGAGTATTTTGTGAATAAAACACAATTGAAAGCATTATAGCACAAACCTCGAAACCTCTTAGCAGGCTCGTGAAGGCTTCATTCAATCCGCTTTTCGCGGACAGAACCTTTTTAACCACCGTATCCATCAAGGTACGATGGTCTTCGGAGACGGCCCTTTTCTTACCATAGGGGGAATGAATGCTGGCTTCCCCTTTACTTTTTCCTTCGGGAGAAGGGATTTTCATCTCCCCGGACACGACGTCTAAAATATCTTCGGGGTGGAGGCCCTCTTTGGTCCCCCCACTCCCCGTCTTGTCCTCCTTGGCAAACATCTGGTATGGTGTCGGGGCCAGCATCCTTGTTAATACGGGATCTGCTGAGGCTTCAGGAAGGGGGGCCGAACACCTAATTAGTTCCGCTTTCTTTATCCAGCCCTGAAAGAAGATAGTTTGCTCGGTAACATATCACGATATACTTAACTACGAAGTGTGAAGGAAATATGCCCTCGAGGCAATAATAAAGTTATTATTTATTTCCTTATATCATGATAAATGTTTATTATTCATGCTAGAATTGTATTAACCGGAAACATGATACATGTGTCAATACATAGACAAACAGAGTGTCACTAGTATGCCTCTACTTGACTAGCTCGTTGATCAAAGATGGTTATGTTTCCTAGCCATAGACAAAGAGTTGTCATTTGATTAACGAGATCACATCATTAGGAGAATGATGTGATTGACTTGACCCATTCCATTAGCTTGGCACTTGATCTTTTAGTTTGTTTTTATTGCTTTCTTCATGACTTATGCATGTTCCTATGACTATGAGATTATGCAACTCCCATTTACCGGAGGAACACTTTGTGTGCTACCAAACGTCACAACGTAACTGGGTGATATAAAGGTGCTCTACAAGTGTCTCCAGAGGTACTTGTTGGGTTGGCGTATTTCGAGATTAGGATTTGTCACTCCGATTGTCGAAGAGGTATCTCTGGGCCCACTCGGTAATACACATCACTTAAGCCTTGCAAGCATTGTAACTAATGAGTTAGTTGTGGGATGATGTGTTATGGAACGAGTAAATAGACTTGCCGGTAACGAGATTGAACTAGGTATTGAGATACCGACGATCGAATCTCGGGCAAGTAACATACCGATGACAAAAGGAACAACGTATGTTGTTATGCGGTTTGACCGATAAAGATCTTCGTAGAATATGTAGGAGCCAATATGAGCATACAAGTTCCGCTATTGGTTATTGACCGGAGATGTGTCTCGGTCATGTCTACATAGTTCTCGAACCCGCAGGGTCCGCACGCTTAAAGTTCGATGATGGTTATATTATGAGTTTATGTGTTTTGATGTACCGAAGGAAGTTCGGAGTCCCAGATGTGATCACGGACATGACGGAGAGTCTTGAAATGGTCGAGACATAAAGATTGATATATTGGAAGCCTATATTTGGATATCGGGAATGTTCCGGGTGAAATCGGGATTTTACCGGAGTACCGGGGGTTACCAGAACCCCCCCCCCCCCCGGGAGGGTTTAATGGGCCAAGATGGGCCTTAGTGGAGAAGAGGAGGGGTGACCAGGGCACGCCGCACGCCGCCTCTCCCTCTAGTCCGAATTGGACAAGGAGGGGGGCGGCGCCCCCCTTCCTTCCTCTCTCCCTCCTCCTTCCCCCTTCTCCAACTCCAACTAGGAAAGGAGGGAGTCCTACTCCCGGTGGGAGTAGGACTCCTCCCTGGCGCGCCTCCTCCTGGCTGGCCGCCTCTCCCCCCTTGCTCCTTCATATACGGGGGCAGGGGGGCACCTCTAGAGACAACAATTGATCTCTTAGATCTCTTAGCCGTGTGCGGTGCCCCCCTCCACCATAGTCCACCTCGATAATATCATAGCGGTGCTTAGGCGAAGCCCTGCGTCGGTAGAACATCATCATCGTCACCACGCCGTCGTGCTGATGGAACTCTCCCTCAAAGCTCAGCTGGATCGGAGTTCGAGGGACGTCATCGAGCTGAACGTGTGCTGAACTCGGAGGTGTCGTACGTATGATACTTGATCGGTCGGATCGTGAAGACGTATGACTACATCAACCGCGTTGTGCAAACGCTTTCACTTTCGGACTACAAGGGTATGTGTACAACACTCTCCCCTCTCGTTGCTATGCATCACCATGATCCTATGTGTGCGTAGGAATTTTTTTGAAATTACTATGTTCCCCAACAGTGGTATGAGAGCCAGGTTTTATGCGTAGATGTTATATGCACGAGTATAACACAAGTGAGTTGTGGGCAATACAAGTCATACTGCTTACCAGCATGTCATACTTTGGTTTGGCGGTATTGTTGGATGAAGCGGCCCGGACCGACATTACGCGTACGCTTACGCGAGACTGGTTCTACCGACATGCTTTGCACACAGGTGGCTGGCGGGTGTCAGTTTCTCCAACTTTAGTTGAACCGAGTGTGGCTACGCACAGTCCTTGAGAAGGTTAAAACAACCTAACTTGACGAACTATCGTTGTGGTTTTGATGCATAGGTAAGAACGGTTCTTGCTCAGCCCGTAGCAGCCACGTAAAACTTGCAACAACAAAGTAGATGACGTCTAACTTGTTTTTGCAGGGCATGTTGTGATGTGATATGGTCAAAGCATGATGCTATATTTTATTGTATGAGATGATCATGTTTTTGTAACCGAGTTATCGGCAACTGGTAGGAGCCATATGGTTGTCGCTTTATTATATGCAATGCAATCGCCCTGTAATGCTTTACTTTATCACTAAGCGGTAGCGATAGTCGTAGAAGCATACATTGGCAAGACGACAACGATGCTACGATGGAGATCAAAGTGCCGCGCCAGTGACAATGGTGATCATGACGGTGCTTCGGAGATGAAGATCACAAGCACAAGATGATGATGGCCATATCATATCACTTATATTGATTGCATGTGATGTTTATCTTGTATGCATCTTATCTTGCTTTGATTGACGGTAGCATTATAAGATGATCTCTCACTAAATTATCAAGGTATAAGTGTTCTCCCTGAGTATGCACCGTTGCGAAAGTTCTTCGTGCTGAGACACCACGTGATGATCGGGTGTGATAGGCTCTACGTTCAAATACAATGGGTGCAAAACAGTTGCACACGCGGAATACTCACGTTAAACTTGACGAGCCTAGCATATGTAGATATGGCCTCGGAACACTGAGACCGAAAGGTCGAGCGTGAATCATATAGTAGATATGATCAACATAGTGATGTTCACCATTGAAACTACTCCATCTCACGTGATGATCGGACATGGTTTGGTTGATTTGGATCACGTGATCACTTAGAGGATTAGAGATATGTCTATCTAAGTGGGAGTTCTTAAGTAATATGATTAATTGAATTTAAATTTATCATGAACTTAGTACCTGATAGTATTTTGCTTGTCTATGTTGATTGTAGATAGATGGCCCGTGTTGTTGTTTTGTTAAATTTTAATACGTTCCTTGAGAAAGCAAAGTTGAAAGATGATGGTAGCAATTACACGGACTGGGTCTGTAACTTGAGGATTATCCTCATTGCAGCACAGAAGAATTACGTCCTGGAAGAACCGCTGGGTGCCAGGCCTGCTGCAGATGCTGCTGATAACATTAAGAACGACTGGCAGAGTAAAGCTGATGACTACTCGATAGTTCAGTGTGCCATGCTTTACGGCTTAGAACCGGGACCTCAACGACGTTTTGAAGGTCATGGAGCATATGAGATGTTCCAGGAGTTGAAGTTAATATTTCAAGCAAATGCCCGGATTGAGAGATATGAAGTCTCCAATAAGTTCTATAGCTGCAAGATGGAGGAGAATAGTTCTGTCAGTGAACATATACTCAAAATGTCTGGGTATCATAATCACTTGACTCAACTAGGAGTTAATCTTCCTGTTGATAGTGTCATTGACAGAGTTCTTTAATCACTGCCACCAAGCTACAAAAGCTTCGTGATGAACTATAATATGCAAGGGATGACTAAGACAATTCCCGAGCTCTTCACGATGCTAAACGCTGTGGAGGTAGAAATCAAAAAGGAGTATCAAGTGTTGATGGTCAACAAGACCACTAGTTTCAAGAAAAAGGGTAAAGGGAAGAAGAAGGGGAACTTCAAGAAGAACGACAAACAAGTTGATGCTCAAGAGAAGAAACCCAAGTCTGGACCTAAGCCTAAAACTGAGTGCTTCTACTGCAAACAGACTGGTCACTGGAAGCGGAACTGCCCCAAGTATTTGGCGGATAAGAAGGATGGCAAGGTGAACCAAGGTATATGTGATATACATGTTATTGATGTGTACCTTACTAATGCTCGCAGTAGCACCTGGGTATTTGATACTAGTTCTGTTGCTAATATTTGCAACTCAAAACAGGGACTATGGATTAAGCGAAGATTGGCTAAGGACGAGGTGACGATGCGCGTGGGAAATGGTTCCAAAGTCGATGTGATCGCGGTCGGCATGCTACCTCTACATCTACCTTCGGGATTAGTTTTAGACCTGAATAATTGTTATTTGGTGCCAGCGTTGAGCATAAACATTATATCTGGATCTAGTTTGATGTGTGAAGGTTATTCATTTAAATCAGAGAATAATGATTGTTCTATTTATATGAGTAATATCTTTTATGGTCATGCACCCTTGAAGAGTGGTCTATTCTTATTGAATCTCGATAGTAGTGATACACATATTCATAATATTGAAGCCAAAAGATGCAGAGTTGATAATGATAGTGCAACATATTTGTGGCACTGCCATTTAGGTCATATTGGTGTAAAGCGCATGAAGAAACTCCATACTGATGGACTTTTGGAACCACTTGATTATGAATCACTTGGTACTTGCGAACCGTGCCTCATGGGCAAGATGACTAAAACGCCGTTCTCCGGAACTATGGAGCGAGCAACAGATTTGTTGAAAATCATACATACAGATGCATGTGGTCCGATGAATGTTGAGGCTCGCGGAGGGTATCGTTATTTTCTCACCTTCACAGGTGATTTAAGCAGATATGGGTATATCTACTTAATGAAACATAAGTCTGAAACAATTGGAAAGTTCAAAGAATTTCAGAGTGAAGTTGAAAATCATCGTAACAAGAAAATAAAGTTTCTACGATCTGATCATGGAGGAGAATATTTGAGTTACGAGTTTGGTCTTCATTTGAAACAATGCGGAATAGTTTCGCAACTCACGCCACCCGGAACACCACAGCGTAATGGTGTGTCCGAACATCATAATCGTACTTTACTAGATATGGTGCGATCTATGATGTCTCTTACTGATTTACCGCTATCATTTTGGGTTTACGCTTTAGAGACGGTTGCATTCACGTTAAATAGGGCACCATCGAAATCCGTTGAGACGATGCCTTATGAACTGTGGTTTGGCAAGAAACCAAAGTTGTCATTTCTTAAAGTTTGGGGTTGCGATGCTTATGTGAAAAAACTTCAACCTGATAAGCTCGAACCCAAATCGGAGAAATGTGTCTTCATAGGATACCCAAAGGAAATTGTTGGGTACACCTTCTATCACAAATCTGAAGGCAAAACTTTTGTTGCTAAATTTGGATCCTTCCTAGAGAAGGAGTTTCTCTTGAAAGAAGTGAGTGGGAGGAAAGTAGAACTTGATGAGGTAACTGTACCTGCTACCTTATTGGAAAGTAGTTCCTCACAAAAACCAGTTCCTGTGACACCTACACCAATTAGTGAGGAAGTTAATGATGATGATCATGAAACTTCAGATCAAGTTGCTACTGAACCTCGTAGATCAACCAGAGTGGTATGGTAATCCTGTTCTAGAGGTTATGTTGCTAGATCATGACAAACCTACGAACTATGAAGAAGCGATGGTGAGCCCAGATTCCGCAAAATGGCTTGAGGCCATGAAATCTGAGATGGGATCCATGTATGAGAACAAACTGTGGACTTTGGTTGACTTGCCCGATGATCGGCAAGCCATTGAAAATAAATGGATCTTCAAGAAGAAGACTGACGCTGACGGTAATGTTACTGTTTATAAAGCTTGACTGTTGCAAAAGGTTTTCGACAAGTTCAAGGGATTGACTACGATGAGACTTTCTCACCCGTAGCGATGCTTAAGTCTTTCCGAATCATGTTAGCAATTTCTGCATTTTATGATTATGAAATTTGGCAAATGGATGTCAAAACTGCATTCCTGAATGGATTTCTGGAAGAAGAATTATATATGATGCAACCGGAAGGTTTTGTCGATCCAAAGGGAGCTAACAAAGTGTGCAAGCTCCAGCGATCCATTTATGGACTGGTACAAGCCTCTCGGAGTTGGAATAAACGTTTTGATAGTGTGATCAAAGCATATGGTTTTATACAGACTTTTGGAGAAGCCTGTATTTACAAGAAAGTGATTGGGAGCTCTGTAGCATTTCTGATATTATATGTGGATGACATATTGCTGAGTGGAAATGATATAGAATTTCTGGATAGCATAAAGGGACACTTGAATAAGAGTTTTTCAATGAAGGACCTCGGTGAAGCTGCTTATATATTGGGCATCAAGATCTATAGAGATAGATCAAGACGCTTAATTGGACTTTCGCAAAGCACATACCTTGACAAAGTTTTGAAGAAGTTCAAAATGGATCAAGCAAAGAAAGGGTTCTTGCCTGTGTTACAAGGTGTGAAGTTGAGTAAGACTCAATGCCCAACCACTGCAGAAGATAGAGAGAAGATGAAAGATGTTCCCTATGCTTCAGCCATAGGCTCTATCATGTATGCAATGCTGTGTACCAGACCTGATGTGTGCCTTTCTATAAGTTTAGTAGGGAGGTACCAAAGTAATCCAGGAGTGGATCACTGCACAGCGGTCAAGAACATCCTGAAATACCTGAAAAGTACTAAGGATATGTTTCTCATTTATGGAGATGACAAAGAGCTAGTCGTAAATGGTTACGTCGATGCAAGATTTGACATTGATCCAGACGATTATAAATCGCAAATCAGATACATGTTTACATTGAGCGGTGGAGCTGTCAGTTGGTGCAGTTCTAAACAAAGCGTTGTGGCGGGATCTACGTGTGAAGCGGAGTACATAGCTGCTTCGGAAGCAGCAAATGAAGGAGTCTGGATGAAGGACTTCATATCCGATCTAGGTGTCATACCTAGTGCATCGGGTCCAATGAAAATCTTTTGTGACAATACTGGTGCAATTGCCTTGGCAAAGAAATCTAGATTTCACAATTGCCTCAAAAAAAAAAGAAATCTAGATTTCACAAGAGAACCAAGCACATCAAGAGACGCTTCAACTCCATCCGGGATCAAGTCCAGGTGGGAGACATAGAGATTTGCAAGATACATACAGATCTGAATGTTGCAGACCCGTTGACTAAGCCTCTTCCACGAGCAAAACATGATCAACACCAAGGCTCCATGGGTGTTAGAATCATTACTGTGTAATCTAGATTATTGACTCTAGTGCAAGTGGGAGACTGAAGGAAATATGCCCTAGAGGCAATAATAAAGTTATTATTTATTTCCTTATATCATGATAAATGTTTATTATTCATGCTAGAATTGTATTAACCGGAAACATGATACATGTGTGAATACATAGACAAACAGAGTGTCACTAGTATGCCTCTACTTGACTAGCTCGTTGATCAAAGATGGTTATGTTTCCTAGCCATAGACAAAGAGTTTTCATTTGATTAACGAGATCACATCATTAGGAGAATGATGTGATTGACTTGACCCATTCCATTAGCTTAGCACTTGATTGTTTAGTTTGTTGCTATTGCTTTCTTCATGACTTATACATGTTCCTATGACTATGAGATTATGCAACTCCCGTTTACCGGAGGAACACTTTGTGTGCTACCAAACGTCACAACGCAACTGGGTGATTATAAAGGTGCTCTACAGGTGTCTCCGAAGGTACTTGTTGGGTTGGCGTATTTCGAGATTAGGATTTGTCACTCCGATTGTCGGAGAGGTATCTCTGGGCCCACTCGGTAATACACATCACTTAAGCCTTGCAAGCATTGTAACTAATGAGTTAGTTGCGGGATGATGTGTTACAGAACGAGTAAAGAGACTTGCCGGTAACGAGATTGAACTAAGTATTGAGATACCGACGATCAAATCTCGGGCAAGTAACATACCGATGACAAAAGGAACAACATATGTTGTTATGCGGTTTGACCGATAAAGATCTTCGTAGAATATGTAGGAGCCAATATTAGCATCCAGGTTCCGCTGTTGGTTATTGACCGGAGACATGTCTCGGTCATGTCTACATAGTTCTCGAACCCGTAGGGTCCGCACGCTTAAAGTTCGATGACGGTTATATTATGAGTTTATGTGTTTTGATGTACCGAAGGAATTTCGGAGTCCCGGATGTGATCGCGGACATGACGAGGAGTCTCGTAATGGTCGAGACATAAATATTGATATATTGGAAGCCTATATTTGGATATCGGAAATGTTTCGGGTGAAATTAGGATTTTACCGGAGTACCGGGGGTTACCGGAACCCCCCGGGGCTTTAATGGGACAAGATGGGCCTTAGTGGAGAAGAGGAGGGGCGGCCAGGGCAGGCCACGCGCCCCCTCTCCCTCTAGTCCGAATTGGACAAGGAGGGGGGCGGCGCCCCCCTTTCCTTCCTCTCTCCCTCCTCCTTCCCCCTTCTCCTACTCCAACTAGGAAAGGAGGGAGTCCTACTCCCGGTGGGAGTAGGACTCCTCCCTGGCGCGCCTCCTCCTGGCTGGCCGCCTCTCCCCCCTTGCTCCTTTATATACGGGGGCAGGGGGCACCTCTAGAGACAACAATTGATCTCTTGGATCTCTTATCCGTGTGCGGTGCCCCCCTCCACCATAGTCCACCTCGATAATATCGTTACGGTGCTTAGGCGAAGCCCTGCGTCGATAGAACATCATCGTCGTCACCACGCCGTCGTGCTGATGGAACTCTCCCTCAAAGCTTGGCTGGATCGGAGTTCGAGGGATGTCATCGAGCTGAACGTGTGCTGAACTCAGAGGTGTCGTACGTTCGGTACTTGATCGGTCGGATCGTGAAGACGTACAACTAAATCAACCGCGTTGTGCAAACACTTCCGCTTTCGTTCTACGATGGTACGTGGACAACACTCTCCCCTCTCGTTGCTATGCATCACCATGATCATGTGTGTGCGTAGGAATTTTTTTTGAAATTACGATGCTCCCCATCAAAGTTTTCGAAAGAGAAGTGCTTACCGGGGTGTCCGGACGGTTGCAGTCAAGGCCGACGTCTTCGGAGGTGTCCGACCAATGTTTTCGTTTCCCAAAAAGCATCTTCCACATCCCTTTGTGCGTAGCGCCGAAGAAGTGTTGGAGGCTTCATGGCCCTTCTGGATTAAACTCCCACATGTGGAAAGGCCTACGCTGGCATGGCAGGATTCGGCGGATCAACATTACTTGAATCACGTTGACATGATCGATGTCCCTCTCGAGGAGGGTTTGGATGCGGCTCTGTAGAGTCCGCACTTCATCAACTGATCCCCAGTCCAGCCCCTTATTGACCCAGGATGCAAGCTGTAACGGAGGGCCGGAACGGAACGCAGGTGTAGGTGCCCACTTGGTGCTACGGGGTTTCGTAATGTAAAACCACTCTCGCTGCCATTGATTGGAAGCTTCGGTGAAGGAGCCTTTTGGCCAGGAAGTGTTGGTAAGCTGGCTTACTACAGCACCGCCACACTCCACTTGTTCCCCGTCGACTACCTTTGGCTTCACACAAAAGGTCTTGAGCCATAAGCCGAAGTGTGGGGGGATTCAGAGGAAGGCCTCGCATGTGACAATAAACGCCGAGACGTGAAGGGAAGAATCCGGAGCTAGATCGTGAAAATCTAGTCCGTAATAAAACATTAGCCCCCGGACAAAGGGGTGGAGAGCGAAACCTAGCCCTCGGAGGAAGTGAGAGATAAATACAACCCTCTCGCCAGATCTGGGGGTCGGAATAACTTGTCCTTAAGCAGGGAGCTTGTGGTGGATCTCCGTGGTCAGGTATCTGGCTGCCCGAAGCTTTGCAATATCCTCCTCTGTGACGGAGGAAGCCACCCATCAACCCTGAGGGCTGGGTCCGGACATGATGGGGAGGCTTGAGGCAACGAAGTCGAACCTCGGGTGCTAGAAACTCGAGGCTGGGAAGGTTAAGGAGAGGCTTGGCGTAAAAGGATGGCCCTTGGTTCCTTTATAAAGGCCGCGGGTACTGAACGCCTTCTCCTAAGACTAAAAGCCTTCCTATTCCCAAGGAATCTTTCCAGTGGAACGGTTAGGTTACCCAAGCTCGTATTAATAAGGATCCCGCAATAAGGGGGACACGATCTCTGCTCCGACAGAACGTGCCAATAAGGGCCACGCCTCAGAACGTGGAACAAGAAATGGTTCGAAATAACAACCGGACAGACGTGATGTCATCTTGTAAAAAGTTGTCAGCAGATGGGACTCGTGAAATATTATACTCCCTGTAATCGTGTGTACTATTTGTGTTGCAGATCCGGACACCTTCATTTTATCCAAAGACCATCTTGGAGTATTCGGAAAATGGAACCCACCTTGCAATGTCAAAGATAATCTGCGCGCCGGACACATCGTCATTGAAGTCTGGTTTAGGGGCTACTCAGGGAGTCCTGGACTAAGGGGTCCTCGGGCGTCCGACCTATTGGACATGGGCCGGACTGGTGGGCCGTGAAGATACGAAGACCGAAGATTCTACCCGTGTCCGGATGGGACTCTCCTTGGCATGGAAGGCAAGCTTGGCGACCAAATATGAATACTCCTTTCTCTGTAACCGACCTTGTGTAAACCCTAGGTCCCTCCTGTGTCTATATAAACCGGAGGGCTAGGTCAGTAGATACATCTTCATAATTATAGCCAGGTTAGACTTAGGGTTTAGTCATTACGATCTCGTGGTAGATCAACTCTTGTAATACTCATATTCATCAAGATCAATCAAGCAGGAAGTAGGGTATTACCTCCATAGAGAGGGCCCGAACCTGGGTAAACATTGTGTCCCTCGTCTCCTGTTACCATCGATCCTAGACGCATAGTTCGAGACCCTCTACCCGAGATCCGCCGGTTTTGACACCGACAATGACCACGGTGATCACTTTGGCGGCGGTGACAACCGTGTCTAATGCCAGCCCTATTGCGGCCCTGGGCATCTTATCTGGGAGTGCGGTTACAACCATGCCTTTCGGCCTCAACACTCCAAGATGGCGGGACTTGCTGCTGCTTCTCCCCCGTCCATCCTTGGCAATCCCGCCTGGTTCGCGGACACGGGGACCACCGACCACATCATCCCTGACCAGGATCGTCTCATTGTAAGGGAGAAATATCCAAGGAGGGACCGCATCCATATGGCTGACGGATCAAGTTTGCACATAGCTCATCATGTTCATGCAATACTTGCCACACCTTCCTACACCCTTATTTTATGATTTTGTTTTCTGAAACTTCTAATCAGGACTACCAAGATGCGTATGTCCCGATCCATGAGATATGATGTGATCGCTTCTACTCCGTAAGTTCTAATGTTGCCTTTGCCTCTAGGATGGGCGGGTCGGCGAAGGGCCCGTAGAGCCATCCCTTGGCGATGTGGCCGTAGGCTGCCTCCGTGAGGTGGACGCCATCCCAGTTCCAGTGGTTTGATGGGTCGTCGCAGGCGTAAGCGCCTGGCTCGCCGCACTTGGACGTCAGGTTGAAGTTGTACACCCCCACGCCCGGCGCGCCGCAGCATGTCCTCGGAGTCTGCTTCAGGAACCCTGAAAAAACAAAAGTTGAAATTAGGGTATGAAGTTGTCGGGCTCAAAGACAAACTGGGCTCTAGGCCTGAACTCTCAATTGACCATGGTGAACTAAGCCCATCAAGGGGGTCTATGCTTCTATGGGCCTTCAGTGCTTCCTGGTCAACTATTGGCCATCATGCTTTTCCGGGAAAAAAAATATGTGGTCTGTCATCATGTAGAAAATGTAGCGATGATGTAGATAAGTTCACAAAATATTTCATGCGGTCATTGAATTGTTCTTTGCTTCCAACCTTGATAGCGAGTTGGCACAATTTCTACTTTGTTTCTTGCATTTAGATGGAGGAACATTTCAACGAAAGTTAGCGACATCATCAAGAACGACTTTGCTAAATCATGCATGACCATTCCTAATGCCGAACAGTAACAAGAAACAGCACAACATAGACTAAATGAGCTGCGTGCATTCCAAAAACTCACCCCACTTCTCGGCGCGCAGGACGAACTGCGTGACGGCGGTGTAGTAGTCGGCGTACATGATGCGCACGCCGGGGTGCTTCTTCCGGAGCTCGGCGATCTTGCGCTGCAGCAGGGCGTTGTGCACCCAGGACAGCGTGTTAAGGTCCTTGATGCAGCCGCTGCGCGGGCCGTACATCTCCGGCCGCTGCTTGAGGAAGATGGACAGGTACACGGGGAAGCAGCCGATCGGCAGCACGCCCGGCACCACCAGCTCCACCGCCCCCTCCGCGATCAGCTTCTGCACCCAAGCAAACACGCCGGACGGACACAGTAGGGTGATTGAGATTAGTGCGCACATGTACATGCATGGAAACGAGATGGGTAAGACCTCTCCCAATGCAAAGGTGCTTAGATGAGGTGCTAAGTATATTAAATGCCTTAGCAACTCAAGTCCACAATGCAAAGGTGCTAAGCTTTTGGGTGCTAAGCTTCGTACATTTAATTTGTTGTACACTCAGAATTGTGCTTCCACCTAGGTGTACGTGCTTAGCACCGTTTCTTTCTGGGGTCACCATACTACTCTTTCTCTTCTTAACTAGCATGCCACATCATATTTTTTGCTTAGTTGGCAATCTTAGCACCTGTACAAAGTGGAGCATTGGGAGGGGCCTAAAGTAGACCTGAGAGAGACGAGCACCTCGATTCCCTTGCCGATGGAGTCGACGATGTGCGGCACGAACGTGTGCACCTTCTGCACCGGGAGGAACGCGCCGAGCGCCGCCGCGTAATCGTTCCCGCCAAACTCGCCGACGATGAACAGCGACCGCCTGAACAGGTCCCTGCACTCTGAATTCCGATCGAAGTGCAAAGCAAATCAGTACGATGTAGCGAGCCGCACACGGTGCCACGGTGTGTCAACAGCATAAAATATATGGTGAACCTTTTGGGGAGTTGCAGATGGATGGCTTCATGTCTTGAAACCACTTGAGCTGGGTGTGCAGGGAGCCGGAGTTCCAGACCGTGTGCCTCATGCCACGCGCCTCAAAGAAGCTCGTGTCCAGCGACGTGCCGCCGGTGATCGCGAAGTTGGCACCACGGTGGAACGACGCGTTGTGCGCCTTGGACGGCGGTAGCAGTGGCAGGCCCAGCTCCTGCGCTGCACATTGCCACAGCCAGGGAAAGATCATCAGGAACACACGTGCACGTACAATAGGTCGATCGGTTTAATCCGATCAAAGTTGGAAAGACGAGGATACCGATGAAGTCGACGACGAGGCGGCCGTCGGAGACGCGCCCCGTCGGGTACCCGAAGTACGTCATGCCATACGGCAGGCGCGCCGTGGCGAGGTAATCCGGGATGCCATCCGCGACGAGGTTGCCGGCGTCGGCGAGGGAGTCGCCAAAGTTGAAGATAGCGGCGTACTTCTGCGCAGCCGCGGGCAGCGGCCAGAGCCCGGCGACTATGAGCGCGAAGCCAACTAGGTACTCACGCCTCATGATGAATTGATGATACGCTCGTGAGTGCGCCCAAGGTCGTCGTCTCTGCCTGTGGGTATCGTGTTTGCAACGGGGTGGTTTCGTGTACGTTGAGATCTGTTATAGTATGTTGCACCATGGTCTGTGATGGAGAGTGCCGACCTGTTCTACGCACCTTGCTTGCTTGACTACCGCGGCGTGATTTCAAAATGATTCGTGGAAGTGGTCTTAGGATGAACTTCCTGGATTAACTAGTAGTCTAAGAGTAGGTGTTATTGTGCGACTTATAGCATTTTGATTGCTCTTTCTGAGTAGGAATGCAAAAAAGATAAGAAGGAAAATTCCTTTACTCTTCCTATATGTTTCATCCCTTTGAATCAATAGATATATAGTATCATGGAAGGAAAAATGAATTCCTATTTCCATATTTTCCTCCACCTTTAATATGAATCATAGATGCCCTTAGTTTTGGGTTACCTTTTTTTTTTTTGCCTTTTTTAGTAGAGTGCAATGGTCTTGGGTTCTTTGCTTTCTATAATATAATATATAAATGAGGACCACATTTGTCTAACATTAGGTTTGTGGTTCGGTTCTTAGGATCTTGGTGTGACCATAACAGAAATGGCCCGGATGTGTTGAGCGGCCTTTTGGCTCGGCTCACGGCCCGCTATGGATCGGCCTGAACGGTCCAGGCGTTGTAAAAGAAAAACGGCCGGTCCGGGTTGTCAAATTAGGCCC
>NC_041384.1:128655032-128687845 GCF_002162155.2 Triticum dicoccoides | reverse complement strand
AATTTCCATATTTGATTCTAAAAAAAGTAATTTCCATATTTTACTCCACGTTTCATATCTCTACTCTTAATGGAGTAGTTGGTAGCCTGGTACGGTTTATTTTCGTCCCACCTCCCACCTTAGCTGATTTTTTTCGTCCTCCTCCCACCTCGTATGGTTTTTTTTGTCTCCCCCACCCCACACGGAAATAAACAGAGGAAAACTGTAGCGATGCCCCTTGCACGAAAAAACAGAAGAAAACGGAAGAACCGAAGTGAGGCCCCTCGCACGAAAAAAAATGACGAAGTAGGCTGCCCTCGATCTATTCCTACGACGACGGGAACCACGCCCCAGCCGCCATCGATCCCTTCTGTCGTCAATCCCAGTATGACGACGGGAACCACACCCCAGCCGCCATCGATCCCTTCTGTCGTCGATCCCAGCGAGGCCGCATCCGATCTCATGGAGGCCGCCTCAGATCATGCACATACGTGAAAGTGCCAGGTCTCGCCGTCGCCGCACAATCCCATTGACACCTCCGCCGCCGCCGATCCGTGGGAGGCTGCCTGCCACGCCCTCGATGCGGCTATATCTCCCACGTGTCGAAGTACGATTTAGAAGCATAACCGCATTGAAAGCAATGTCGCAAGTGAGGTAATCTTCACACAACCCATGTAATACATACGGGAAAGAGATACATAGTTGGTTTACAATCGCCACTTCACACAATTACATGAATAAAGCATTACATCAACCAATACATACAAGGTCTGACTACGGAACCCAAAATAAAAGAAGACTACCCAAAATGCTACACAGATCCCCGATCGACCCCAACTGGGCTCCACTACTGATCAACTAGAACGAAACAACACCAAGGACAAGATCTTCATGAGCTCCTCCTTGAGCTTGGATGCGTCATCTGCACGGTTCAACGACACCTGCAAGCTGGTTTTTGAAATATCTGTGAGTCACGGGGACTCAGCAATCTCACACCCTCCCGATCAAGACTATTTAAGCTTATAGGAAGGGTAAAAGGTATGAGGTGGAGCTGTAGCAAGCGACTAGCATATAAGGTGGCTAACATATGCAAACGAGAGCGAGAAGAGAAGGCAAAAGCACGGTCGAACAACTATGATCAAGAAGTGATCCTAGAACAACCTACGTCAAGCATAACTACAACACCGTGTTCACTTTCCGGACTCCGCCGGAAAGAGACCATCACGGTTACACACGCGGTTGATGCATTTTAATTAAGGTCAACTTCAGGTTTTCTACAACCGGACATTAACAAATTCCCATCTGCCCATAACCGTGTGCACGGCTTTCGAAAGTTCAAATCCCTGCAGGGGTGTCCCAACTTAGCGCATCACAAGCTCTCACGGTCAACGAAGGATATTCCTTCTAGCTGGAAGACCCAACCAGACTCGGAATCTCGGTTACAAGACATTTCGATAATGGTAAAACAAGACCAGCAAAGGCACCCAGATGTGCCGACAAATCCTGATAGGAGCTGCACATATCTCGTTCTCAGGGCACACCGGATGAGCAAGACGTCGGGTAAGCCAGCCCAGGGTTGCCCCTGGTAGCCTCGGACATCGCTCAGTTGGACCAACACTTAGAGAAGCACTGGCCGGGGGGGTTAAAATAAGATGACCATTGAGCTGGCCGACTCAAGGGAAAGAAAAAGGCTAGGTGGCAAATGGTAAAACCAATGTTGGGCCTTGCTGGAGGAGTTTTATTCAAGACGAACTGTCAAGGGGTTCCCATTATAACCCAACCGCGTAAGGAACGCAAAATCCGGAAACATAACACCGATATGACGGAAACTAAGGCGGCAAGAGTGGAACAAACACTAGGCATAAGGCCGAGCCTTCCACCCTTCACCAAGTATATAGATGCATTAATTAAATAAAATATATTGTGATATCCCAACAAGTAAACATGTTCCAACAAGGAACAACATCTCCATGTTCCAACAAGGAACAAACTTCAATCTTCACCTGCAACTAACAACGCTATAAGAGGGGCTGAGCAAAGCGGTAACATAGCCAAACAACGGTTTGCTAGGACAAGGTGGGTTAGAGGCTTGGTTCAACAATATGGGAGGCATGATAAGCAAGTGGTAGGTATCTCATCATAGGCATAGCAAAAGAGCGAGCAACTAGCAAGCAAAGATAGAAGTGATTTCGAGGGTATGGTCATCTTGCCTGAAATCCCGCAAGGAAGAAGAACGAGTCCATGAAGAAGACAAACGGACGTAGCCGAACGGGTCGTCACAATCACGACGTTACCGGAACCAACCTGAAGAAGCAACACCGGAAAGAAGCACACAACATAGTAAACAACCAACACATGAACATGTTATGATATGCGGGATGCGGTATGTGATGCATATGCATGATTTGCAAATGAATGATTGAACCTGGCCTCAACTTGGAAATCCAAGAGTGCCACTGGAAAGGTGAGGTGATTTCGGTTGGAATCGATATAAAGATCACCGGAATCGGATGCACGGTTTGGAAATGGCAAGCAAAACAAATATGGCATCGGTCTGCGATAATCACCAAGTAGCCATCTAAATGCAACAAGATAAATATGCTACAACACTCAAACATGGAAACAAAATACATGGCAGGGATCCACTCAAGAAGTTTGCCAAGAGATGAACACTGAGCTACGGCTAATTCACTCATTAACAGATTCAAACAAGCATGACAAAAATGCAAATGATAACAGGTTTTAGACTTGGTGAAATTAACACAAGTCTGGAATTTATCATCAGGAAGCACACTTTAGAGCATGAAAACTACATGCTACAGGAACTTAACATGGCAAAGAAATGCATGTCATAAGCTACTCAAAGCACTTAACAAAAGTCCCTTAGTGACCTTGAGCCAAAAGGGATCATAAAATACAATTGCAAGTATGTGAACATAGCACACAGATCTCAGACTTAGTGAAAAACTGGAGCATGTAAAACAGTTAACGAGTAGGCATGTTTACGAGCTCGACGCACTCACTACAGAGCATGGCATGACAAACTAAGCATACACCCATCAAGAATACATGGCATAGAAGCTAGACATGGCAAGAACAACAACATAGCATGCACGGTTCAATAGCAACATCCTCGCAAAATCGCTAACAAGTCAACAATCCGCTAGGATTCATGATATAGCAAAAGTAGAGCTCGATTTACTCAAGCTAGGGTGCTCCATAAATGCAAACAAAGACATGGATGGATGGAGCATCACAATATTAACAAAACATCCTTACTGATCATCCTCAAAAGAGGCACGGATCACTAGGAAACAACATGAACATATGACATAACGACAAAAATCAGGATAAGGACTTAGTGAAATTCTAAGTCCCTGAAATCAGCATTACCGATTACGCTACTTTGTAAGCTTGTGCTAGTCACCACAAATATCACAAAAATACATGATAAGCACCACTGTAAAGATGGCATGGCATATAATAAAACACATGTAGAGCTCAGGATCATATCATGCACACATTAATCATGGAAAAAATGACAAAATGCCATTTGCTGAAACAGATCTGACAAATTACTCACATAGCCCTCTTCCAATAGCATTTCGGCCATCAAGATGAGCTCAAATGAAAATGATGCAATGAGATTAAATGATGTACTCGTCGAGGCGAACATTTTGATATGTTAAACGCTCAAAACGGAGCAACGAGTGTGGAGTTATGACATGATGAATATTGCTAAAAAATATGCAGATCTGGGACTTAGAAGAAAAAAATAGACCTCGCGGAAGTCAACGCGGGACGAGGGCAAGCGGGATGGAGCGGTCCAGGCGCGGTGTTTGGATGGACGCGCGGGTGGATCTGATCCATCCCGCGATGGATCCGAACGAGGCGGACGGCGACGTGCCTCCGAGCGGCGGAGCTCGCCGGCGTGGAGGCGGTGGTGCTCGCCGGCGGCGGCGGCCGGCGAGACGAACGGCGGGAGGGAGACGCGGCGGCACCGGGCGGCTGATGCATGGCGGCGGCGGCGAGCGAGTGCGGCGGCGCGGGTCGGCCGGTGAGAGGAGCTGCTTCGGCCGGTGAGAAGAAGTGCGGCGGTCGCCGGCGCTGCAAGGGCGGCGGGGCGGCGCGGTGCACAGGCGGCGGAGAACGAGCGAGGCGACGGGGAGGTCCGGCAGTTGACCGCCGACGGCGGGCGGTGGTCCGAGGCGCTCCGGCGAGCTTCTTGCCGGCGGCAACCGGAGACGAAGACGGCGCGAGGTCCGGGCGAATCGGGTGGTTCGGGCCCGCCGCGGCCCGGAGCGGGCCGGAGATGGGCTCGCGGGCCCGCGCGGTGGAGGGGAACGGCGGCGACACTTGGCGATGCACGGTTGGGCAAGGGCGGCGGCTGGCTGACATGGCAGCGCACTATTGGCCGGGGCGACGTGGCTGGAGGCGGAGGACGCGTCCGGCGGCGGAGTGGACATGTCCGGCGGCGCAGAGGGAGGAGTTTTAGGGTTTCAGGGAAAAGATCCGAAAACGAAAATGAAGGGGTCTATTTATAGAGGTAGAGGGAGCTAGGAAGCTCCAAATGAGGTGCGATTTGCGGCCACGCAATCGTGATCGAACGACCGAGATGATGGAGGGGTTTAGGTGGGTTTTTGGGCCAAAATGGAAGGGTGTTGGGCTGCAACACACACGAGAATTTTTCGGTCCCTCGGTTAACCGTTGGAGTAACAAACGAAGTCCAGATGGCGCGAAACTTGACAGACGGTCTACCGGTAGTAAACCAAGGCCGCATGACAAGTCTCGGTCCAATCCGAGAACGTTTAACACCCGCACACGAAAAGAGGTAGAAAGGAACACCGGGTGACATAGGAGCGCCGGATTGCAAAACGGACAACGGGGAAAATGCTCGGATGCATAAGACGAACATGTATGCAAATGAAATGCACATGATGACATGATATGCAATGCATGACACGCAAGAAAAGACAAGGCAACAACAACGAATAACTGGAGGACACCTGGCACATCGGTCTCGGGGCGTCACAACACTCCACCACTACGAGAGGATCTCGTCCCGAGATCTAGAATGGCACCGGAGGGAAACACGGAAGAGAAAGAGAAGAGGTAAAACTAAGTTGCTCCTTTGACAAACGAGTGAAACCAAAGAATCTGCAAAGGTTAAGCCATTTCGAGAAAAGAATACAACGGATATGACGAAGTTGAAAAACACTCCGTTTGAAAAGAGGAACAAGGAAGAACAACTTTGGGCAGCTCTCCGATTGAAAAGAAAGGAATTGAATAAGAACTTGATAAGGTGATAGAACTTGAAAAGAGGGCACGGCACTCCGGTTAAATGGACAATCATGAAAAGAACATGATCTTTGACAAACGAGATGATGGGTTGAGAAGAGCAACATCACAATGCCTCCTAAACGAAAGAATAGAATATAGATAATTGAAATAAAAGAATGGAGAAGAAAATGCCAACTTCTGTCACAAAAGAGTTTGAAAAGGCATCCTTAGGAGAAGGGTCAAATGGAGTTGTTGGAACACCAACAACGAAAAAGAGTAAGCTTAAAATGGTCTTATGGAATACATCTCAAATTATGAGGTGACAACCTGCCACTCATGGGAAAAAGAATTGGATTGGTAAGAACAAGGAGACGAGAAGCTATCTCACTGGGAGGATAAAAGAAGGACTTGGGTCCTTTATAAGCACCATAGATTGCAACAATCCTTAGGGAAGGCTTTAGGTGAAGTATAACCCAAGATAATTCAAATGACGAGATTGATGGATTCAAAACATCTCATTCTTAACAGCATATGAATCATGAAACATGAACTCAAATTATCAAGAATGACATAATACCACCTCCAATGATACGGAAGAAAGAATTGCACTCTGGAATGCAAGATGGAGAATGCTTGAGCTCCTTAGAAAAGAATCTCGATGAACACTTCGAGAAGGAATATAAATCCTTGATGAACCATCATGTAGAACCTTCATGAAGGACTCTGGTAAACAAAAGAATTACGAAAATAAAGAGAAGCTGGAAACACAAGGTGAAACCTTGTAATGATTTGATGGATCTTTGGAATGATGAGAGCTTGGAACTCCGGGAAAAGAAAATATAAAGCATCTCGAACCGAGAATGTGATATGATGAACCACTCCGGAAAGCAGGAATTGAATACATTCGATGAAACAAGAATAAGAATTACATTATGCTTAACCTTCACCAATTAAATTGATGACAATCAATGGATTTGGCATATTACTTATACTCATAGAAAGGATTATGATAGATATATCGCCAACTTGAGAAAGTCTTCAACAAGTCACCGGTAGGATAGAAAACAACGAATACATTGATATGATAAATGAAGGAAGAAGAATCTTGGAAGAACCACCGTAAGAATTGAAAAAGAACGAATAAAAGATAACGAATCACCGGGAAGAATTTGCAAATGAACGAAGATGCTAGAGAGAAACTAGATACATGAGAACGAAGGGATCACGAACTGATTAGAGATCACTTAAACGAAGCACCGGTAAGATTGGAGAACGAGAGCTGAAAGCTGAGAATGAATAAATTCTGAGATGATGGGCTCCGGAGAAACAAACTGAAAAGAATCTTGAATTGCTCCGGATAGGTGAAAAGAATTCTCACAATCCAAAAACAACTATGAGAGGATGGCAACAAGCTATAATGACGAATCTTTGAGAGAACGGATAAGATATGGAGGAAAAACTCTTCTTCGGTCTTCAAAATCTGAGAATTACGACAAGAAACACCATCATGAATTGTAGAGGCACTCCGGAATAAAGAAGAATGGAAAAGTTGAACCAAGGATGAAAAGAATTTGAAAGATCTTGAAGAAATACATATGACTGATGACAATTCATTCTTACGTAAAAGTTTAGAAGATTTGAGAATAACTCTGATAAGAACCGAACCTCGTAGTGAGATCCGATCCGTTGTTGGGGCCAGATCTTTCACGACACTCCACCACCAGCAGTAGCAACCTCTCGCCCGTGCACGCGATGTACACGAAGTAGAGGGTTTGAACCTTGCGGCCCAGCACGAGAAAACCAATCTCGACGAAGGTACTCACGCGCAAAACAATTTCCACAAAGAAAAATCGCAAAACAGAGGTTTTCTAAAGATCCCTCCAAAACTTGATACGGGTGTGTCTACCCTGAAAAACACATCGTTTCTATTTCATATAAAAATAACCTGACTTTACAATGAACTCAATCGGCTTTATATAATAGCCGCACCTCTTAACTAACTTGGAAAGCAAGCATTTGATACACGTAATTAAAAAAACCGACTCAATCTATCTAAGGAAACAAAAAGTACTAGTTTTGATGGATGCATCACCGGCTTCAGATTTGGTGCCGGTGGACCCCATCCAATTTCCTGTAGACATAGTAGACTCCATATGTCCCACGTATGTGCACTTGCCTGATATTCCTTACGTGGCAGGAAAAGAAATAGAACTCTGCCATTTATCTTCTTGACCGATCCCAAAACATCAGGTAATATATTTTCTATTTTATCTCTAACCAATGACTCCTTTCATGGATTTGCCTTCACAAGATCTTCATGGAACCACGTACTGCCATGGACCCAAGTAGTACTAGAACATGTAGTCTTAGCTGAACCAAAAATAATATTAGTCCATGTGTAAATTGTTTCAACCAATTTTTGTACCTGGTGCACTTTTGTATCTTCATGCCCAGTTTGTATCTGCTGTTCGATTGTGCCCATCTCAGTGTATACTTTCCTAAAGTGGCATGTGCCATTCTTGCATGTAATTAACACCAAAGACTCGACCTCCTTGTTACCTTCACTAAATTGAAATATTTTAGGCTCATGTATATCTGTGATCTGATGCGGTACAACATTATGTGTGGTCGTATCATCCTCTCCTCCTTGCATCAAAACCGTCCTCGGATTTGAGTTGACCTCTTGAGCAATATTTTCTTCACTCGATTGAATAACAACCACAGAAATTTCAGCAACTTGGGCCTTCTTCTTTTCTTCTTCTTCCTGCTCTTTTATCCTCTCAAGATGTTCTTTCCTCCTAGAAATAAAACGCTCCTCACCCATTGGCACGAGGCTGCACCTCTTACCCCTCTTGATGGTATATCTGTGTGTTTTGCAATCGTACGCGACATCATGCTCTCTGTACCACGGCACTCCCAATAACAAGTGACATGAAATCATCGGTGCCGGAATCACGTCGCACAAAACCTCGCAAACATAATTTTCCAACAAAAACGGTACCTTTGTTTGTTGCGTGACAGTGAGCTCTTCATGACCCCAACGAAAACAATATGGTTGTGGACGTGGTGTCATTGGTAGATTCAGCTTCTCCACCATCTCGATGCTTGCGGTGTTTATCAAATTCATGTGATCGACCGTCATAGCACATGATCTCTCTCTCACCACCACATGGGTGTGAAATAGCCCGGCCCAACGGCCTTCCTCCTCCAGTTGAAATCCATAGCTTAACTTACTGAATGATAATGCGCTCGTCATCTTCTCCATAGTGTCGTGAACAACCTTGCTCTGAATACCACCTGATAAGGACCGCAACAACGGATCGGATCTCGCCACGAGGTTTGGTCCTTATCAAACTCTGGGAGAATAAGAAGAGTCAGGTAAGATCTTGGAAAAAGACCTTTGGGTTAGGGCCCACTGAAAAGAAACACCGTAAAATGATTTAGAAGATAGATTGCGCTAGTTGAATTAAATGGCTAGAATAAGATAACAACCTCGAAAGATCTTGAATGAATGCAGAGTGGAAAACACGAATCTTCGAGATATCTTGGGCACTCCAGAACAATTAAATAGCGAGAAGTGAATGAATATGAGGTGCACCGACATGAGAAGGTATTTGAAACGAGGAAAAAGGATATGATCAACACCAAAGCTTGATTTGAATCCACCGGAGAAGAAAAGAATGAAGAATGATGAACTTGAGGCTCCGTTAGTATCTTCATGAGAATCACCGGATAAGAACATTGACGGAAAATGAATGGAGAGACTTCGCATCAATAAGATGGATACTTGATTAAGAAATATGAGTCCTTGAAGAAAAAGGGTGGGAGGGTGGGAAAACAAAGGCAACTTGGGATGGATGAAACAAACACCGTTGAGAAGAACTAGTAATAGATCTTGCTGATGTTGAAATGGTCGGATCCACTTGAAGAGAGACACACCAGTTGAGAAGGATTGACATGAAAATCTCAATAAATGAGAAGGATTAGTATTCGCATAGAAATATGAAAACACCGCTTGGGGAAGGTATGGAATCAACATTTGACTTCGAAGCAACTCGAATACCACAACTCAAAAACAGAACAAGGATTGGCTTGCAGAATAAGCCGGAACAAACATATGATAGAGATTTCATCCGAAGTTTTCGTGGTGGGGCCTACACGGGCTCGATCGTACAACACCATCATGTACAAGACAGTGCACATGACATACAAAGCGTCCCCGAGTCGGCATAGCCAGGGACTCTTTAAGACACAACGAGACCACTGTAAAACCAACCGTGAATAGGCGGACCACTAGACGTCGAACCCCAATTTCATATCATACATCTGTCGGAAAGATATCCTAAGAGCTACTTGAATTCCCACTTATAAACTCCCGAAATTTTCCCAGTATGCAATCAGGTGTTGGGGATACAAGGGAAGCATAATATCTCACCCAAAACTAGCAAATCCTACATCCAGCTGTATCCATCCTTCAACACATAACCGAGAACCCTTCGGAAATCGTCTACCTCAACCTTCGAAAAGCATCCATTATACGAGTTATGGCAATACTCCCGAACTCCCGCCCCAGTACTAGGTGGCGTCGAGGTTATCTCACCAACAACTGCATAAAAGAGATTTTCAATGTCGGCGAAACTAAACTCAGGTATTCCAGAACTGCAATGATAAAATTGTGACGACAACACCTCGGAGCTCAACTCCCCGGGACACTGCCACAACCCCTAAATGTCAGGAGGCACCAAGAACAATGTTCTCGTCACAAATCGATCGGAACGATTCCAAGATACCGTGTGATCCTAAAATTTTTTTAGTGAAATTTGAGAAGAGAAGAGTCAAAACTCTACGTCAGGATGCCTCACCAGAGCGACGAAGGGAGTGATGAGTAAAAAGAATCCTACTCTCCGATATATATAAATCCTAAAAGACTCAAAACATTTTTCTAGACTCAACAACGCCAGCTATTCGATCAAGCAGGGGGCTCCTAAGGTCGGGGAAAGCTCTGATTACCAACTTGTCACGCCCTCGATGCGGCTATATCTCCCACGTATCGAAGCACGACTTAGAGGCATAACCACATTGAAAGCAATGTCGCAAGTGAGGTAATCTTCACACAACCCATGTAATACATAAGGGAAAGAGATACATAGTTGGTTTACAATCGCCACTTCACACAATTACATGAATAAAGCATTACATCAACCAATACATACAAGGTCCGACTACGGAACCCAAAATAAAAGAAGACTACCCCAAATGCTACACAGATCCCCGATCGACCCCAACTGGGCTCCACTACTGATCAACTAGAACGAAACAACGCCAAGGACAAGATCTTCATCGAGCTCCTCCTTGAGCTTGGGTGCGTCATCTGCACGGTTCAACGGCACCTGCAAGATGGTTTTTGAAATATTTGTGAGTCACGGGGACTCAGCAATCTCACACCCTCGCGATCAAGACTATTTAAGCTTATAGGAAGGGTAAAAGGTATGAGGTGGAGCTACAGCAAGCGACTAGCATATAAGGTGGCTAACATACGCAAACGAGAGCGAGAAGAGAAGGCAAAAGCACGGTCGAACAACTATGATCAAGAAGTGATCCTAGAACAACCTACGTCAAGCATAACTCCAACACTGTGTTCACTTCCCGGACTCCGCCGGAAAGAGACCATCACGGTTACACACGCGGTTGCTGCATTTTAATTAAGGTCAACTTCAGGTTTTCTACAACCGGACATTAACAAATTCCCATCTGCCCATAACCGCGGGCACGGCCTTCGAAAGTTCAAATCCCTGCAGGGGTGTCCCAACTTAGCCCATCACAAGCTCTCACGGTCAACGAAGGATATTCCTTCTAGCGGGAAGACCCGATCAGACTCGGAATCCCGGTTACAAGACATTTCGACAATGGTAAAACAAGACCAGCAAAGCCACCCAGATATGCCGACAAATCCCGATAGGAGCTGCACATATCTCCTTCTCAGGGCACACCAGATGAGCAAGACATCGGGTAAGCCAGCCCAGGGTTGCCCCTGGTAGCCTCGGACATCGCTCAGTTGGACCAACACTTAGAGAAGCAATGGCCCGGGGGGTTAAAATAAGATGACCATTGAGCTGGCCGGCTCAAGAGAAAGAAAAAGGCTAGGTGGCAAATGGTAAAACCAATGTTGGGCCTTGCTGGAGGAGTTTTACTCAAGGCGAACTGTCAAGGGGTTCCCATTATAACCCAACCGCGTAAGGAACACAAAATCCGGGAACATAACACCGATATGACGGAAACTAGGGCGGCAAGAGTGGAACAAACACCAGGCATAAGGTCGAGCCTTCCACCCTTTACCAAGTATATAGATGCATTAATTAAATAAAATATATTGTGATATCCCAACAAGTAAACATGTTCCAACAAGGAACAACATCTCCATGTTCCAACAAGGAACAAACTTCAATCTTCACCTGCAACTAACAACGCTATAAGAGGGGCTGAGCAAAGCGGTAACATAGCCAAACAACGGTTTGCTAGGACAAGGTGGGTTAGAGGCTTGGTTCAACAATATGGGAGGCATGATAAGCAAGTGGTAGGTATCGCATCATAGGCATAGCAAAAGAGCGAGCAACTAGAAAGCAAAGATAGAAGTGATTTCGAGGGTATGGTCATCTTGCCTGAAATCCCGCAAGGAAAAAGAACAAGTCCATGAAGAAGACAAACGGACGTAGCCGAACGGGTCCTCACAATCACGATGTTACCGGAACCAGCCTGAAGAAGCAACACTGGAAAGAAGCACACAACATAGTAAACAACCAACACATGAACATATTATGATATGCGGGATGTGGTATGCGATGCATATGCATGATTTGCAAATAAATGATTGAACCTGGCATCAACTTGGAAATCCAAGAGTGCCACTGGAAAGGTGAGGTAATTTTGGTTGAAATCGATATAAAGATCACCAGAATCGGATGCACGATTTGGAAATGACAAGCAAAACAAATATGGCACCGGTCTGCGATAATCAGCAAGTAGCCATCTAAATGCAACAAGATAAATATGCTACAGCACTCAAACATGGCAAAAAAAATACATGGCAGGGATCCACTCAAGAAGCTTGACAAGAGATGAACACTGAGCTATGGCTAATTCACTCACTAACAGGTTCAAACAAGCATGGCAAAAATGCAAATGATAACAGGTTTCAGACTTGGTAAAATTAACACAAGTCTGGAATTTATCATCAGGAAGCACACTTTAGAGAATGAAAACTACATGCTACAAGAACTTAACATGGCAAAGCAAGGCATGGCATCAAGCTACTCAAAGCACTTAACAAAAGTCCCTTAGTGACCTTGAGCCAAAAGGGATCAGAAGATACAATTGCAAGCATATGAACATAGCAAAAACATAAACAGATCTCAGACTTGGTGAAAAACTGGAGCATGCAAAACAGTTAACGAGTAGGCATGTTTACGAGCTCGACGCACTCACTACAGAGCATGGCATGACAAACTAAGCATACACCCATCAATAATACATGGCATAGAAGCTAGACATGGCAAGAACAACAACATAGTATGCACGGATCAATAGCAACATCCTCGGCAAAATCGCTAACAAGTCAACAATCTGCGAGGATTCACGATATAGCAAAAGTAGAGCTCGATTGACTCAAGCTAGGGTGCTCCATAAATGCAAACAAAGACATGGATGGATAGAGCACCACAATATTAACAAAACATCCTTACTGATCATCCTCAAAAGATGCACGGATCACTAGGAAACAACATGAACATATGACATAACGACAAAAATCAGGACAAAGACTTAGTGAAATTCTAAGTCCCTGAAATCAGCATTACCGATTACGCTACTTTGCAAGCTTGTGCTAGTCACCACAAATATCACAAAAATACATGGTAAGCACCGCTGTAAAGATGGCATGGCATATAACAAAACACATGTAGAGCTCAGGATCATATCATGCACACATTAATCATCGCAAAAATGACAAAATGCCATTTGCTGAAACAGATCTGACAAATTACTCACATAGCCCTTTTCCAACAGCATTTTGGACATTAAGATGAGCTCAAATGAAAATGATACAATGAGATGAAATGATGTACTCGTCGAGGCGAACATTTTGATGTGCTACACGCTCAAAACGGAGCAACGGATGCGGAGTTATGACATGATGAATAATGCTAAAAAATATGAAGATCTGGGACTTGGAAGGAAAAAATAGACCTCGCGGAAGTCAACGCGGGACGAGGGCGAGGGGGATGGAGCGGTCCAGGCGCGGTGTTTGGATGGACGCGCGGGTGGATCTGATGCACCCCGCGGTGGATCTGGACGAGGCAGACGGCGACGGGCCTCCGAGCGGCGGAGCTCGCCGGCGCGGAGGCGGTGGCGCTCGCCGGTGGCGGCGGCCGGCGAGACGAACGGCGGGAGGGAGACACGGCGGCGCCGGGCGGCTGATGCATGGCGGCGGCGGCGAGCGAGTGCGGCGGCGCAGGTCGGCCGGTGAGAGGAGCTGCTTCAGCCGGTGAGAAGAAGCGTGGCGGTCGCCGGCGCTGCAAGGGAGGCGCGGTGCACAGGCGGCGGAGAACGAGCGAGGCGACGGGGAGGTCCGGCAGTTGACCACCGACGGCGGGCGGTGGTCCGAGGCGCTCCGGCGAGCTTCTTGCCGGCGGCAACCGGAGACGAAGACGGCGCGAGGTCCGGGCGAATCGGGTGGTTCGGGCCCGCCGCGGCCCGTAGCGGGCCGAAGATGGGCTCGTGGGCCCGCGCGATGGAGGGGAACGGCGGCGACACTTGCCGATGCGCGGTTGGGCGAGGGAGGCGGTTGGCTGACGTGGCAGCGCACTATTGGCCGGGGTGACGTGGCTGGAGGCGGCGAACGCATCCGGCGGCGGAGTGGACATGTCCGGCGGCGCAGAGGGAGGAGTTTTAGGATTTCGGGGAAAAGATCCGAAAACGAAAAGGAAGGGGTCTATTTATAGAGGTAGAGGGAGCTAGGAAGCTCCAAATGAGGTGCGGTTTGCGGCCACGCGATCGTGATCGAACGACCGAGATGATGGAGGGGTTTATGTGGGTTTTTGGGCCAAAATGGAAGGGTGTTGGGCTGCAACACACACGAGGCTTTTTCGGTCCCTTGGTTAACCGTTGGAGTATCAAACAAAGTCCAAATGGCGCGAAACTTGATAGGCGGTCTACCGGTAGTAAACCAAGGCCGCATGACAAGTCTCGGTCCAATCCGAGAACGTTTAACACCCGCACATGAAAAGAGGTAGAAAGGAACACCGGGTGACATTGAAGCGCCGGATTGCAAAACGGACAACGGGGAAAATGTTCGGATGCATGAGACAAACATGTATGCAAATAAAATGCACATGATGACATGATATGCAATGCATGACACACAAGCAAAGACAAAGCAACAACAGCGAATAACTGGAGGACACCTGGCACATCAGTCTCGGGGCGTCACACTGCTGCACAACCCCACGCACGCATCCGCCTCCGCCGATCCAGGGAGGGTGCCACCGATCAGGTTCTGCCTAAATCAGGTTCGCCTAAACCCTAAACTCTTCGTCCATTCAACAGGTCCCAACACACATACGTACAGAACTCCGATGGAGCAGTACCTTCCTGTACGTATGATGATTTTTTATGCTTCCACCGGCAGCACATTCAATAAGACACTTGAAGGTTTTTGGACTTGTGAATCATACAATTTATAAATATGCAACTTCTCTGAATTTTACGCAAAGCTAAATTACGCCTTTTCTTTATCAATGTTCCCAGCTCGACCAGGTTCAAGCTTTTCCTGTAAGCAGTTGGTAGCTTTGTCCTCCTGTAAGTTTACTTTGAAATGGACCTCTACTCTAGCTTCTCATGTTAGCCTACATTTGTGATAGGTCACTCATCAGAACAAAAGGTAAGTATGGGAAATTAAAATAGCAAGGCACCGAAACAGAGAAAGGCATCGGACGTACCTCTACCCCCTCTTGTTGATCTACATCCCCAAGGAAGTCCAGGTTTACCTCTACCCCGTCTTGTTGACCTTCATTCTGGTGTAATCTCAACATTGCATATAACTACCGTGTTACAGGCCATAATGAGGGTATAAATGTCGACGAATCCATCCTAGAAATTGTTCCCGCACCGAGTCACAACATTGACGAGTATTACCCAATTATGGTAGGTATGGGGCTTTTGTAAATAACGTGCATTATCAAATAGTTCTTATTTGATCTTCTCATGTTGACCTACATTTGTGATATGTCACTCATCAGAACAAAAGTTAAGTATGGGAAATTCAAATAGCAAGGCACCGGAACAAAGAAAGGCATCGGATGTACCTCTACCACCTCTTGTTGATCTACATCCCCAAGGAAGTCCAGGTATACCCTCTACCCGTCTTGTTGACCTTCATTCTGGTATAAACACAACATTGCATATAACTTTCGCGTTACATGCCATAATGAGGGTATAAATGTCAACGAATCCATCCCAGAAATTGTTCCCGCGTGACATTGACGAGTATTACCCAATGACACCAGGTATGGGGATTTTGTAAATAACATGCATTATCAAATGGGTTTTATTTGATCATTTCATCAATCATGCCTAACAGATTTGGACAACAACAAAAAACCAAAATAACCTACCATGTCAGTATTGCATATTAGTCCCTCTGGAGGGGTGATACTAGAACAGGACATCACAAATGACGATGACTTTAGACAGGCTTTACATAGTTTAACCTTAAAAAGCTAAATGGTTTGAGCCATGCGTCCATCTACACCATACTACTTTCCACGTATCTTAAAAAATAGGGTCTGTAGCTGGCTCCGAAAAGTAAAAAAATACTACTTTCTGTTCTGCTTATGGACTATAACGACGGACACCTACGCATTACATCTGTCATGTGCGCCACGTAGTGTGACTAATATTCATTTACTGCCTCTGATCCTTGGATTGGATACTAAGTTCTGGAATTGGTAGGAAAGAAGTGGTAAATAACAAGCATTCTGGAATTGGTAATAAAGAAGTGGTAAATAACAAGCACATAAAAGATGCAGGACAGATGTAACATCCTGACTCCAATCTTTGTACTGTGAAGTATGTGATAAAACTTTGTGGTAACATGCTTGCAGAAAGGAACCTGTAGTAACTTGGGAAATGGACATTGGACTGCAAACTGTTCCAATCGCATAATGGCCGGCTAGAAACAAGATACATAGCTTCATCAACTGATCGCATCAAAATATTGGCTGTAGCTGCATTTATCCGTCCCTCGTCAAGCATTGCCCAGTAACTGGCTTGCACACCTGAAGACAATATTTACAAAAAGGAAAAATAATCTTTGTTAACTGACCGCATTTAGTATGAAACTAAACATCTCCATAAAATACAGAGACAAGATAGAATTACGGACGTATCAAGCCAACTATTTAAGGGCAAAAAAGAAAAGCAAACAAAAAGCCTGCCTGCCATTCAAAATACGCACTCGGCCATCCCTTAAATTCATGGTATGTATGTGATCATGATTGTCATCATGTGGATGTGCATGTTCATCTTCCAAGTTACTCAAGCCTGTGATATATTTCTTAACTGTAACCCAGTCAGCAGGACCAAGCTCCTCATCATCTTTGAGATCACCAAAAGCTTCTAATGTCTTGTTTAGAACTTCATGTCTAACATAATTCAACATGCGAAGCTGCAGCAGTAATCAGAATACAACTTTTATGCCGAACCTGAACAGAACATTACTATATACTATATATATATTTAAGGGCAATCACATGTGAAACCATAAAGTACTGGTATTTCTGGAAGCAACATGGTATCAGTCACGCAAAACCTACTCCTCGGAGTTGCTGGATGAAGAAGTTTAACTAAAAATTGTAGTAAGCAAGGCTCACAACACCGTTGGGACTTACAAATAGGTTCAACTGAAAGAAAAATAAATCATTTTCATTCCATGGTTATATAAGATGCTAATCCACCAACCCTGAACTCATAGGCACATAAATAAAATATGTGTAACAATCACACCATATAATCTTCCTATTTACTAATTAATCTTAGGGAAATGAAAGAGGAGTTATAGTTCAAAAGATTTCTGATTAGCACGCATAAACGCAAATTCTTTAACTCCAAGGTTAAAAAACCCACAGATGAAACTTGTAATTTGTAAATCTAACCTTTGTTACTGACAAGTTGTCCATAGCAAGTGCGTGCAGCCAAAATTGTGTGGTAGAACCATTCAATATTCTGACGTGAGAGGGAAATGGATAATGGAGGGTGTGAGAGAGAGGGAAGTGACCTAAAGAGTACAGACTTAGGGCTAGACTAACAGGGACAATATGATAGAAGGAGGTTTACATGGTAATATAAAAGGAGAGGGAGGAAGAACTACAAAGAGCTGAACCAAATAAAGATCCATCTTAAACAAAAACATAGAATGGACAATGTCGCAATGGGACGCACCTTCCCTTCTTGTGCTTATGGGTGTTCATATTCATCTGTGAGCCTAACCACTAGCTTTTGTTCTGTTCCTCTAGGTCCAAAATCTCCACATAACGATGTCTGCCTAAATGCCCATGGTCATGATGGTTTAGATTTTGCGCCAGCGTCTACCCCAAGTGATTCCCAGACAACACCTCTACTCCTGAATGTCGCCAAGCTATCTACTAGAAAGCATGATAAAGAATGCAGTAATAACTTGACAGAAGAACAAAGGGAGCGGAGAAACGCGCGAAGGCAAGAAAATTATCAGAAGAAAAAGGAAGAGAATATGATCAAGCTCCAAAGTGAAAAGCAGAATGTTTCTCGACCCCCTCTTGGTGATATCACCAATGTTCATCAGCCTTCCCATGAGATACCAGGTACGGATCTAGAATTTATACTTGGTATAACTGTAGCGTAAATTTGGTAATGGTAGTTATGGGGCAACGTGATAAAGAAAGCAACAATAACTGCACAGGCGATAAAAAGAAGCAGAACAACACGCGGAGGCGAGCAGCTTATCCGAAGAAAAAAGATGAGACTGTGACCAACCTCCAAGATGAAACTCAGTGTGTTTCCCGAACCCCTCTTGATGATATAACAAGTGTTGATCAACCTTCCCATAGCATATCAGGTACATGTGTTTAATTTTTCACTTCATAAATTAAGTAATCGTTAGATAGAATGACCTCATTCTGCAGCTTCGTGCTTGCTGAACATGGATGATATGGTTATGTTTCAATTTATTGTTCAACCAGCCAACCCAACTAGCTCTAGCTATACATCCTTGTCACATGCTGATGCAACGTTGCCTGCTTCGAGTACTCCCATTGTTGGGTACATTGATGACAATGTACTAGCTGGGTGGCAACATGAGAAAGAAGAACAAAAGGAGCAGAGAAACACACGGAGACGAGAATCTTATCGGAAGAAAAAGGAAGAGGGTACGATCAACCTCCAAAAAGATAATCAAGTGCAGGGTGAGCGACGAAAGGAACAACGAAACAACAGGACCCCTGATGAGCAGGGGGAGTCAAGTGCGAAGAGAAAGGCAGACTATGCTAGAAGGAAAAACACCCTTTGTGCTGAATCAATCGCAATGCCACGTCCAGATCAAACTAGCACATTGTCCAACTCTCACGCTTTCAACCCTCACACACATTGTCCGACTCTCACACTTCCAACCATCACGCAACAATCTGACAGTGAACAGATAGATCGTGCTACAACTGTCAAGTCGGCCCCCACATACATTCGCAACACCGAAACCGATGGTAGATATCCCATCAACGATCATCTTTCATCTTGTAATCATTCATCGGTTATTTATAATGATTCGATAATATTGTAGGTGCATACCTAAGCAGAACCCTAGGTGATGGTGATGTAGATGGCAACCTCATAAAAATCAATGAGCACCTACCAAGTGCCGACCAGCAGACCAGTGATCCGGTAACAAAAGCGGATTATGGCGCTGGCAAGCAGAGTCATGAGTCCAGAGCTCAGCGTAGGACGAGAGAGCGAGCTTTCAAGGGAAGTATGGCGGCGAATAAGTGTCAGGAGAAAATTGGCAAGCGAAAATCATGTTCGCGGGTGCCACATGGTGAGAGGAAGGCTCTGCTAGATCGTCGTAATGCAAGCTTTGCAGGTAGGGTGAATACCCCAGCCGTCAAGTCCATCTCCACATCGGAGATTAGCTCAACGGGACAACCTACCATAGTTGAAGCACACGGTGCCTCAACATCATCTAGCACACCGGAGTACACGATCAGAAGTGAAGGTAACACCCCCATCCTTACTCTCCTTGTGTCCCTTGAGACCGAACCCTCATTTGTGTTGTTTGGCACCTGGGCAGACGACATGGACGCTTACCTCAATGGTCTCATGAATGATAATGTCAGTCCTGACAACCTCTTTGACGATGAATATTACTTGTTTGATGGTGAAGGTATGTACACCCGCTTGAGCGTGATCCACATGTTGGGGGTATCTCACTAATTAGAAACATTGTTTGCAGGCTCAGATGTTGATGACATGGAGCACAATGAATTGGAAGACTCAAGGCACAATAACTATGTCGACCATGATCCATTTGACTATGTGTACTCAAACCTCCCAGCCAACACACACATCCTGAAGCACGTCGCGAACTGCGACCACTGCAAGGCTAAGAAGTTTGTGTCCGAGGCCCCGGGATTATGCTGTCGCGGTGGGAAGATCGAGCTGAAGCAACTGGAGCCCATCCCAGAACTCATGAGGCTTTGGTCTAGCACTAATGTGGACTCTAGACATTTTCAGGAGAACATACGGTTCTTCAATGGCCACTTCTCCTTCACAACCCTCGGCGTCAGCCTCGATGAAAGCTACACAAACATGAAGTCTGGGGTGTACACGTTTCGGGCGCACGGCACCATCTACCACAACATTCATTCCTTCGGGCCAACATCCTGTCCAGAGCATCTACAGTTGTACTTCTACTACGATGACCCAGGCCTAACCCATCGCAAGGCTGCCACCAAACAATTAGACTAAGACGTCGTCAGAAAGTTAGTGGACATACTCAGGGAAAGCCCGTACTCCCAGCAGTTTAGGAGTTTGGGTGTGCACAGGGACAACCTCGACGATTACAGGATAGACCTCAACACTGACCAGATACTAGACCAAAGGAAGTATAATAGACCTCTGTCATCTGAGGTCGCTGCAATTTGGGTGGAGGGCACTGACCTAGCGAAGAGGTTTGATCGTAGGATTACACTTTGCGGGAATGACAACCAGAGGCACATTATACATGTGACAGCTGGCTCGTATGACCCGCTCTTTTACCAACTCTTATACCCAAGGGGGGAGCTCGGTTGGCACCCAAAACTACCTAAACGTGATGTCCCTTGGCCGGTTGTGCAACAACCAAGAGGTGGACGTGATGATGATGATGAAGCAGGTAAGCCTTATGCGTATTATGTTGTTTTGATGAATTGTATAGTTCTCATATGAATCCTAACTTCCGCGTTACTCATCCATGTGAAGAGGGGAATAGCAGGTTATGCGTCTCGGTGAGAGACTACTACTGTTACATGTTGCAGACATGACCTGGGATATTCAATCCCATACTCTGTGGAGCACGATTGCTCCAGCAATGGGGGTGGACATGTACATCAAGATTGAGAGTTGTAGGTTGAAATGGTACAGGAAGAACCAGACAAAGATCCGCGCCGACCTGTATAAAGGAGTTGTTGATGCAATTACATCCGGAGAGACCCGGGCAAGCGCTGTTGGAGTAAGGATAGTGCTCCCTGGAACGTACCCAGGTGGCGACCGCGACATGAAGCGGAGGCATATGGATGCCATGGCAATAGTCCATACCTACGGGAAGCCTGACATCTTCTTGACCATGACCTGCAACCCTAACTGGGAAGAGATAACGAATGAGTTGTTTCCTGGTCAGACAGCGCAAGACCGACCTGGTCTTGTGGCTCGTGTGTTCCATGGCAAGCTAGAGGCTATGAAAGAGATGTTGTTCAAGAAGAATATCCTCGGTGTTGTTGTCGCACATGTATACGTAGTCGAGTTCCAGAAGAGGGGCCTCCCCCACGCACACTTTTTATTGATCATGGATTCTGCCTATAAGCTTGTCGTTCTGGAGCAGTACGACCGACTTATTTCTGTCGAACTCCCAGACAAGCAGAAGTATCCTGAACTCCACGCCTTGGTGGTGAAACATATGATGCATGGACCATACGGTGCTCTCAACCCCAAAAATGTGTGCATGCAACAGAACGAGTGCAAGTGCAGATACCCGCGGCCGTTCAATGAAAACACGGCACATGGCAAGGACTCATACCCTGTTTATCGTCGTCGAGATGATGGTCGGCAGGCTAAGGTCCAGGGTAAAATGTTGGACAACAGATGGGTTGTGCCATATAACACTTACCTTCTACGTATGTTCAATTGCCACATCAACGTTGAGGTTTGCTCCAGCATAAAGGCCATCAAATACCTTTACAAGTACATATACAAGGGCCATGATAGGGCTTCTTTCAGCATCGACCAACCCGACGCCGATGGTAACATTGATGAGATCAAAAGATACGTAGACGCGAGGTGGGTTACTCCTCCAGAGGCGATGTGGAGGATATTTGGCTTCCCCTTGTATGCCAATGACCCGCCTGTCCTACAGTTGCCTCTTCATCTCCCGAATATGCACAGGGTGGCATTCAATGAGCAAGCTCACTTGACCGACGTAGTCGCCTCTGAGAATGCTTCCAAATCCATGTTGACAGAGTATTTCAAAGCTAACCAAAACCACCCGTGGGCTAGGAATATATTGTACAAGGATTTTCCTGGAAGGTTCACATGGCAGAAGGGTAAGAAGTATTGGAAAGAGCGGGTGGAGCGTTATCAGATAGGTCGAATTGTGTCTGCCAATCCTGCCGAGGGGGAGCGATACTATCTGCGTGTGCTGCTAAACCATGTTGCTGGCAAGACATCCTATGAGGACATGCTCACCGTGGACGGTAGGCTATGCGGGAGCTTTAGAGAGGTTGCCGAAAGGTTGGGACTCATCGAGGCAGATAACACGCTCGACGACTGTCTTACCGAGGCAGAGCAGTGGGCAATGCCATGTTCTCTCAGGAGGCTCTTCGCAACAATTTTGGTGCACTGTGAGCCAGGCGACGTGCGTGGTTTATGGGATAGGCACTTCGAGCCTATGTCTGATGACTATCGGCGATCACACACGTGCCCGATTGAGGTGGAACAGATGGTGTTGCTTGACATTAGGGGTATGTTGCAGTCCATGGGAAAAGACATAGCTGATTTCGCTCTTCCATGCATTGACGATGCGTTCGACCCAAACGAGGGCGAGGCCAGAGAAGTGATCGAGGAATCCAACATCGATTTTGACATCAACGACATAAATTGGCATCGTCACTAAACTTGGAGCAGAGGGTTGCATACGACGAGATACTAGCTGCTGTTGAACGCGGTGATGGGGGTGTGTTCTTTGTTGATGGCCCGGGAGGTACAGGGAAGACCTTCCTGTACAGGGCGCTGCTCGCCAAGGTTCGAAGCGAGGGAAACATCGCTATCGCTACCGCGACGTCAGGTGTCGCCGCTTCTATCATGCCTGGAGGTAGGACTGCCCACTCGAGGTTCAAGATCCCATTGAGCTGCGACGATGGCGCCTCATGCACCTTCACGAAGCAGAGTGGTACCGCCAAGCTACTGAGGATGGCCTCATTGATACTATGGGACGAGGCCACCATGACTAAGCGACAGGCGGTCGAGGCACTCGACAACAGCATGCGCGACATCATGGGAAGACGGGACCGACCCTTTGGAGGAAAAACTGTTGTGTTTGGCGGGGACTTCAGGCAGGTGCTTCCAGTCGTCGGGAGGGGTCCCGGGGTCAGATAATCGATGCAACCCTCCGAAGTTCACATCTCTGGAAGGGTATGCGCCAGCTAAGGCTCGTCACCAACATGAGGGCTCATAATGACACCTGGTTTGCGGATTACTTGCTAAGGGTAGGCAATGGTACCGAGGAAGTTGACGATCAAGGAAACATATGACTCCCTAAAGATATTTGTGTGTCGTCTACAGGCGAGGGTGACGACCTGGAGAAGCTGATTGACCATGTGTTTCCGAGACTAGATGACAACATGTCTGATCCGAATTACATGACTTCACGCGCAATCCTCTCCACCACGAACGACAACATCGACAAGATAAACATACGCATGGTAGAGCGTTTTCGGGGGGAAGAAGTAATCTACCATAGCGTTGACAGTGCAGAAGACGACCCATATGGCTACTATGCTCCTGAGTTCCTAAATGGATTGACTCCCAACGGTCTGCCTCCGCATGCACTGAAACTGAAGCTCAACTGCCCTGTCATACTTCTGAGGAACATTGATCTGGCTAATGGTCTGTGTAATGGGACGAGGCTTGTGGTGCGAGGTTTCGAGAGGAACGCCATCGACGCAGAAATCGTGATCGGACAACACGCAGGTAGGAGGGTATTCCTTCCTCGAATACCCCTATGCTCGTCTAACAACGACATGTTTCCATTCAAGTTCAAGAGGAAGCAATTTCCTGTAAGGCTTAGCTTTGCTATGACGATTAACAAGGCTCAAGGACAGACGATTCCGATTGTTGGCGTGTACCTACCTAATCCGGTGTTTTCTCATGGTCAACTCTATGTCGCATTGTTTCGAGCCACCGCGAAGAGAAATATAAAGATCCTCATTGAGAAGGAGAAGGACAAGGAGAATGGCAAGAAGCAAAGCAGTAAATCAAAGAAGCAAAAACGACCTACCTTGTCCTTACAAACCTCGATGAAGAACATCGTCTATAAGGAAATCCTTACAGGCTGAAGTCCGCTCTTAAATATGACAGAGGATTTACTCTTATGCTACAGATAAGTTGGTGCTCTTCGGTGTTCTTGTACAGATATCTTATCTTTCGATGTTAGCAATTAAACCTTATTATGTTTATACAATAAGTCAAATATTAATAATATTGCCTCGGATTTGTGACTTTGCAAGCTGCCAATTTTTGTTGTATGTGACATTATTTTCCCTTTTGCTAGATTGCTTATATATATTATTCTTTTGTTGTTTTGTAATCAATCATCTACTACATCTAAACTCGGCTTTGTTTTCCTGCACAAATTTTGCACACTACCTGGGTCAATCCGTTGTTGTAAAACTAGACTCCACTGGAGTGTTCTACATTAGATAAGTTTTTATGATGCAGCCCTAAAGCATGCAATTCTGAACATGCAGAAAAAAATAAGCATGTAAACAATAATATTACACCAAAAATATCACAACTATATAAACTTTCATCTCTGTTACTAATTAGGAAGAAGGTCATTTCTACTGAAACTACAATGACAATGTCACTAGACTAGAAAACAACTGAATCTTTAATCCCAGTGCAGTAGTGAAACACTTAACCTTTAGGCATGTTTGCATGCTTTCAGTACTGTCACAATTCAGGCCATATTCGTTTGACATAATTTTCCTGGTTTGGTGCTGAAAATTGGCAGTGTATTGTGAAATAACAGTACTAACAGATTATTCTACTGTTATTTATCTAGAGATGGGAGTAGGCTGAATTAGAGCGGGATTGGGCATATGGATACACACAGAAATCTTGCTGAATTGCTTTTTAAACATGTAAATGCTACTCCTTGTTGTACTTTTTAAAAATACTCCTTGATGTGCATTCAGACTCAGAATTCAGAGTGGCTAGAATTTAGTTGCAAATCAATCAGATATGGCGCACCGGCGAAGTGCTTCCACAAGTACACCTAGCAGTTCAGAACTGCAACTACTCCTACTGCAAACAAAATTCAGTAAATTTCAGTGCATCTACTGCAAACAAATTCAGTGCATCAACTCCATGTACTCCTAGAGTACTCTTTCTTTGAAATTCAGTGCATCTACTGGAAACAAAATTCAGTAAATTTTTAGCAACTACTCCTACTGCACAAAAAATTGAGTGAATTAAGCATGCAGAGATACCTGCCACAACTTGATTCACATGTTTGGATTCAGTTGCATTGATGGATTCAGAGTACTACTGCCGGCACTCCCTGTTTCTTGGCTTGCTGAAGAAAGAAAGCAACCAACCAACAAATTCAGAGGAGGGGCTCGCAAGCAAGCAAGCAGGCCAAGAGAGAAAAGGAGGGGCTTACCATCAGCAATGCGGGAGACGGGCGAGGTAGCGCTTGCTGAGACGGTCGATGGAGATGCCGAGGTCGCCAGGCGCGGGGGGCGTTTCGGTTTCTTGGCCTGCTGAAGCAGCCGGAGGCGGGCCACGACGGCGCGTGCTTCGAGTTGGACGAGCGTGAGGTCGTGTGGCCGGCCGGCGGCAGTGATGGGGACGTGGACGGATGGTCGGCCACGCCGGTGACTGAGGCGGCAGTGCCCCCGCGGCGCGTTGCTCAGCGCACGTCGTGCCACAGAGCTTCGAGTTGTCGTCACCCTGGTCGTGCCTGTGAGGCCGGGTCACGGCGCCGCGGCACATCAGGGGCGACAACGACGGGGCCAACGGAGAGGCAACAACGGCCCGAGAGGGAGAGGCGCCGGTGATGCGGGTGAGGGAGTGGTGCCGACGAGGCGTGCGAGGGAGAGGCGGCGGTCGTGGGAGATGAGGACACCAGCTGTGCGGCTGTGGGGGCGAGAGCGGAGGGAGTGTGGGTGACTCCGCCGTGATCTAGATTGTGTGCGTGAGTGGAAAGGGAGTGGAGAGAGTGAGGAGAAGGAGTTGGTGGGTGCTGGTTGGCCCATGATGCGAGTGGGCTTGGGCTTCTTGGGGCCTTGGATCAGCAACCTTTGTTGTAAGAAAACAAATGCCTACAAAAATGATGTACGAAAAAAGATAGTATATATTAAAGTAAAAAGGATATAGATATATTAATCAAAAATGGATCATCCAAATAAATCTTTTTTATACTTATTCCATATATTCAAAATATCACACAGAAAACACAATTTTGAGTGAAGAAACAAAGTATACTTGGTTTATGTTGGAGAAGGGTGACGCTAAAAAGGGCCGAAAATTCACCGAGTTTTTCACAACATAATGATGTGGAGGCGGTGATATCTCATAAAAAACCAAAAAAGTATGCCACTTTAAATGTTATCGCACAAGGTATTCTTTTCAATGTTATTATCGATCTTTCTTTCATCATATTGCCTTTTGTATTCAGCCAATTTGTCTCATTTTAATACAAATTTGGCTCATTTTTGTATCATGACGATAGACTATGTTTGTATCCCTAGAGATATTACAGTCATCGAATCAATCATGTCTGCCCCAAGAAAACCAAGTTCGTGGACATTGAAGATGCCTTGTTATCAAACGATGATTTGGAATGATTTATGAAGGATGTTATGTTCTTACAGGATGGTGTAAGACCAATTGCATAAACTTTGTAATTAATAATATAAACAATATATAATATCGTAAAACATATATATTAGGGTCATTGTGGAATTACAGCTGGTTCATGATCATCTATGAGATAGGGCGGGTGAAAAGGTACATATTATTAGCACGTTTGTTTCTGCCAGATGAAAGAAGACGGACAAAGAGACATAGAAGCATCAAAATTTGTTAAGTGCATCAAGTATATCTCAATAATTTTTAATAGATTTTTAGTTGGATCATCCCTTATATGTATACATTGTTAATGTGCTATTTTTTGTTATCACTTTACATTACAAAGTTAAGTGGACTTAAATTATTATGTAATTGGGACCGTGTTATAGTGTCTCTATCTTACGATTTTAGAAGCCCGTGGCAACACACGGGCATTCTACTAGTGAATCATAGATGCCCTTAGTTTTGGGTTACCAGTAAGTTATTTTGTTTTGCCTTTTTTAGTAGAGTGCAATAGTCTTGGGCTCTTAGCTTGCTATAATATGATAAATGGGGACCACATTGTCTAACATTAGGTTAGTGGTTCGGTTCTTAGGATCTTGGTGTGACCGTAACAGAAATAAGGAAAATATAACACGTACTCTTGTACATTTTTTAAAATAAGGCCGGAGATTTGCCATTTTCATTTATTAAAAACATATTTTCTTGATTAATTTAGAAAAAAGGATGAAACCCGTTAGAAATGCCCACAAATGTCGTCATAGACATGACCGCGTAGGGCACCATTAGCCCACTTGGTTGCTGATACATCTCCAACATATTTATAATTTTTGATTGTTTCATGCTATTATATTATCAACCATGGATGTTTTATATGCATTTATATCCTATTTTATATGATTTTTAGGACTAATCTATTAACCTAGAGCCCAGTACCAATTTCTGTTTTTTCCTTGTTTTTGAATATCGCAGAAAAGGAAAATCAAACGGACTCCAATTGACCTGAAAATTCACGGAGATTGTTTTTGGACCAGAGGAAGCCCACGGAGTACCGGAGATGGACTAGAGGAGTCCAGAGGCCACCATGAGGGTGGGGGCGCGCCCTACCCCTTGGGCCCGCCCCCTATCTCGTGGCCGCCTCGGGGACCCCCCCTGACTTGTTCTCGACTCCAACACCTCTTATATATATCCAAACTTTTAGAAAGAAACCTAGACCGGGAGTTCCGCCGCCGCAAGCCTCTGTAGCCACCGAAAACCAATCTAGACCCATTTCGGCACCCTGCCAGAGGGGGGGAATCCTTCTTCGGTGGCCATCTTCATCATCCCGGCGCTCTCCATGACGAGGAGGGAGTAGTTCACCCTCAGGGCTGAGGGTATGTACCAGTAGCTATGTGTTTGATCTCTCTCTCTCTCGTGTTCTTGATTCGGCACGATCTTGATGTATCGCGAGCTTTGCTATTATAATTGGATTTTATGATGTTTCTCCCCTCTACTCTCTTGTAATGGATTGAGTTTTCCCTTTGAAGTTATCTTATCGGATTGAGTCTTTAAGGATTTGAGAACACTTGGCGTATGTCTTGTATGTGCTTATCTATGCTGACAATGGGATATCAGGCGATCCACTTGATGTATGTTTTGGTGATTAACTTGCGAGTTCCGTGACCTCGTGAACTTATGCATAGGGGTTGGCACACGTTTTCGTCTTGACTCTCCGGTAGAAACTGTGGGGCACTCTTTGAAGTTCTTTGTGTTGGTTGAATAGATGAATCTGAGATTGTGTGATGCATATCGTTTAATCATACCCACGGATACTTGAGGTGACATTGGAGTATCTAGGTGACATTAGGGTTTTGGTTGATTTGTGTCTTAAGGTGTTATTCTAGTACAAACTCTATGATAGATTGAACGGAAAGAATAGCTTTGTGTTATTTTACTACGGACTCTTGAATAGATCGATCAGAAAGGATAACTCTGAGGTGGTTTCGTACCCTACAATAATCTCTTCGTTTGTTCTCCGTTATTAGTGACTTTGGAGTGACTCTTTGTTGCATGTTGAGGGATAGTTATATGATCCAATTATGTAATTATTGTTGAGAGAACTTGCACTAGTGAAAGTATGAACCCTAGGCCTTGTTTCAACACATTGCAATACCGTTTTGCTCACTTTTATCATTAGTTACATTGCTGTTTTTATATTTTCCAGATTACAAAAACCTTTATCTACCATCCATATTGCACTTGTATCACCATCTCTTCGCCGAACTAGTGCACCTATGCAATTTACCATTGTATAGGGTGTGGTGGGGACATAAGAGACTCTTTGTTATTTGGTTGCAGGGTTGTTTGAGAGAGACCATCTTCATCCTATGCCTCCCACGGATTGATAAACCTTAGGTCATTCACTTGAGGGAAATTTGCTACTGTCCTACAAACCTCTGCACTTGGAGGCCCAACAATGTCTACAAGAAGAAGGTTGCGTAGTAGACATCAATCTCTTTTCTGGCGCCGTTGCCGGGGAGGCGAGGAAAGCGGCACTAACACCCAGTCAACGAAGCTCTTTTCTGACGCCGTTGTCGGGAGGTTAGCGCTTGAAGGTATATCTTTAGATCTTGCAATCAAATCTTTTAGTTTCTGCTTTTATCACTAGTTTAGTTTATAAAAGAAAATTATAAAAATGGAATTGAGGATACCTCATATGCTTCATCTTTTTAATGTCTTTCGTGAAAATAAGAATTCCGATAATTGTGCCAAAGTATTAGAAGAAGAATACATTAAAATGTTTGGCACTAAATCTTTGAAGGATGAGCATGATTGCAATGTTGTTAGTATGGATCTTTTGAATATCCATGATGCTAATGATATGCAAAGCCACAAGCTTGGGGATGCTATGTATGATGAAGATGATATTTTCTGTCTCCCAAGTTTTGGTGAGCAAATTTATTATGATGATAGCATGCCTCCTATTTATGATGATTATATTAATGAAAGTGGGTTTGGAAGAGTGTCAACTTTAGGAAGTGATGATCCCACTATTTTGGAGGGTGTTGAATCTTATTGTGATAACTATAAAAGTGGATTTGGAGAGGTCATGACTTTATTTAGTAATGATTCCACTATTTGGGAAGAGGTTCCAATTGATTATGAGAACAAAGTTGCTGTCTATGATGATTATTGTGATGACTTGTATGCTATTAAGAATAATGATATCCATGAAACTTGTCATCATGATTTTAACTTTAATTGGATTATGCCTCACATGATAGTTATTTTGTTGAGTTTGCTCCCACTACTATTCTTGAGAAGAAATTTGCTTGTGTGGAGAGTAATAAAAATTCTATGCTTGTAGATCATGAAAAAAATGCTTTATGTGATGGTTATATTGTTAAATTCATTCATGGTACTACTAAAAATTATTATGAGAGAGGAACATATGCTTTTACATATTGCAATAATATCAAGTTTCCTCTCTATGTGCTTAAAATCTTGAAGTTATGCTTGTTTTGCCTTCCTATGCTAGTTGATTATTGTTTTCATAAGTTGTTTGCTCACAAAATCCCTATGCATAGGAAGTGGGTTAGACTTAAATGTGTTAGTAATATGCTTCATGATGCTCTCTTTATGTTTCAATTCTTATCTTTTATGTGAGCATCATTGAAATCATCATGCCTAGCTAGGGGCGTTAAACGATAGCGCTTGTTGGGAGGCAACCTAATTTTATTTTTGTTCTTTGCTTTTTGCTCCTGTTTAGTAATAATTAATTCATCTAGCCTCTGTTTAGATGTGGTTTTATGTTTTAATAGCTCTAGTGCATTCGTTGCATGGCAATCCCTACTCACTCAAATTGATATCTATTGATGGGCATCTCCATAGCCCGTTGATACGTCTAGTTGATGTGAGATTGTCTTCTCCTTTTTGTCTTCTCCACAACCACCATTCTATTCCACCTATAGTGCTATGTCCATGGCTCACGCTCATGTATTGCGTGAAGATTGAAAAGGTTTGAGAACATCAAAAGTATGAAACAATTGCTTGGCTTGTCATAGGGGTTGTGCATGATTTAAATATTTTGTGTGATGAAGATAGAGCATAGTCAGACTATATGATTTTTTAGGGATAGCTTTCTTTGGCCATGTTATTTTGAGAAGACATGATTGCTTTGTTAGTATGCTTGAAGTATTATTATTTTCATGTCAATATTAAAATTTTGTCTTCAATCTTTCGGATATGAATATTCTTGCCACAATAAATAGAATTACATGTATAAATATGATAGGTAGCATTTCACATCAAAAATTCTGTTTTTATCATTTACCTACTCGAGGACGAGCAGGAATTAGGCTTGGGGATGCTTGATACGTCTCCAACGTATCTATAATTTTTTATTGTTCCATGCTATTATATTATCAACCTTGGATGTATTATATGCATTTATATGCTATTTTATATAATTTTTGGGATTAACCTATTAACCTAAAGCCCAATGCCAATTTCTGTTTGTTTCCTTGTTTTTGAGTATCACAGAAAAGGAAAATCAAACGGACTCCAATTGACCTGAAAATTCACGGAGATTGTTTTTGGACCATAAGAAGCTCACAAAGTACCGAAGATGGACCAGAGGAGTCCCGAGGCCACCACGAGGGTGGGGGCGCGCTCCCTTATCTCGTGGTCGCCTCGGGGACCCCCTGACTTGTTCCCGACTCCAACACTTCTTATATATACCCAAACTTTCAAAAAGAAACCTAGATCGGGAGTTCCATCACCGCAAGCCTCTATAGCCACCGAAAACCAATCTAGACCCGTTCCGGCACCCTGTCGGAGGGAGGGAATCCCTCTTCGGTGGTCATCTTCATCATCCCGGCGCTCTCCATGACGAGGAGGGAGTAGTTCACCCTCGGGGCTGAGGGTATGTACCAGTAGCTATGTGTTTGATCTCTCTCTCTCTCTCGTGTTCTTGATTCGGCACGATCTTGATGTATCGCGAGCTTTGCTATTATAATTGGATTTTATGATGTTTCTCCCCTCTACTCTCTTATAATGGATTGAGTTTTCCCTTTGAAGTTATCTTATCGGATTGAGTCTTTAAGGATTTGAGAACACTTGACGTATGTCTTGTATGTGCTTATCTATGCTGACAATGGGATATCAGGCGATCCACTTGATGTATATTTTGGTGATTAACTTGCGAGTTCCGTGACCTCGTGAACTTATGCATAGGGGTTGGCACACGTTTTCGTCTTGACTCTCCGGTAGAAACTGTGGGGCACTCTTTGAAGTTCTTTGTGTTGGTTGAATAGATGAATCTGAGATTGTGTGCTGCATATCGTATAATCATACCCACGGATACTTGAGGTGATATTGGAGTATCTAGGTGACATTAGGGTTTTGGTTGATTTGTGTCTTAAGGTGTTATTCTAGTACGAACTCTATGATAGATTGAATGAAAAGAATAGTTTCGTGTTATTTTACTACGAACTCTTGAATAGATCGATCAGAAAGGATAACTTTGAGGTGGTTTCATACCCTACAATAATCTCTTCGTTTGTTCTCTGCTATTAGTGACTTTGGAGTGACTCTTTGTTGCATATTGAGGGATAGTTATATGATACAATTATGTTATTATTGTTGAGAGAACTTGCACTAGTGAAAGTATGAACCCTAGGCCTTGTTTCAACGCACTGCAATACCGTGTTCGCTCACTTTTATCATTAGTTACATTGCTACTTTTATATTTTCGGATTACAAAAACCTTTATCTACCATCCATATTGCACTTGTATTATCATCTGTTCACGGAACTAGTGCACCTATGCAATTTACCATTGTATTGGGTGTGTTGGGGACACAAGAGACTTTGTTATTTGGTTGTAGGGTTGTTTGAGAGAGACCATCTTGATCCTATGCCTCCCATGGATTGATAAACCTTAGGTTAGCCACTTGAGGGAAATTTGCTACTGTCCTACAAACCTCTGCACTTGAAGGCCCAACAACGTCTACAAGAAAAAGGTTGTGTTGTAGACATCAGCTGCCAACACAAAACACGGCGCCGCCGTCAAGAAGACTGGTCCAGGTTGACTACACGTGCCATTATCGTCACCCCTCCATGAGCCAATGACTTCAACTACCACTAATAGAAAAATTCCCATTTGCCCTGGTTCC
>NC_041384.1:128647416-128654680 GCF_002162155.2 Triticum dicoccoides | reverse complement strand
CCGCCCCAGTCCCGGTTCTGTTACGAACTGGGACTAAAGGCCCTCCACGTCGCCGCTAACACCAACCGGGACTAAGGAAATTTTATGATTTTTTTAAGTTTTCCTGATTTTCAAATTTCTGAATTATTTTACAATTTAATCTCTAATCACCCTTCATCACTGCTCAATTTAACCTCTAATCTCTAATCACCCCTCATCATTCCAAATCATCTAACTTCCCGGCTGGTCACCCATCCTCTCACTACTCCAGCTTGAGCATGCTTAACTTCCGGGTTCTATTCCCCCTCGTTTCCAAGTCTGCACTTGTTGTTTTCCTGACAATAGTAAGATGTCAATCCTATTAACCTTCAGGAGTTTAGCTTGAGCATGAAGTCACACGATTCACTGTTTGAGTTTGAAACTATTGTTCTAAAAACAATAATTATTTAGTAACACTAATATTTCTTGAATAAGTAGTTTGACCACAGTTTGACTAGATTTGACCAAAATTCAAAAAAACGAAATAATTATTTAGTAACACTAATATTGTTGAATAATTATTTAGTAACACTAATACTTCTTGAATATGTAGTTTGACCATAGTTTGACCAGATTTAACCAAAATAAAAAAATGAAATTTGAGCATAACTTTTTTCCTAGAATTTGAGCATTCAAAAAATTTGCAAAACGGCCTACAACGGTCAAAATCGGATGCGGATTTTCGTGCTGAATTTTGATATATTACATGTTTTTTCCGACATCATATGCAAAAGTTAGCTATTTTTTTTAAAATAATACTAATTCTTTATTAAATTTTAGAAATATTACACCGTAATGACATATTTTTTTAAATAATACCCAGTCGGCCTACTGCTGCCCGATTGGCCGACTGGATCCAATCAGCCCACTACTGGTCGATTGGCGCCTAGTCTGCTTCCTCTAGGCCGACACGTGCATGCACCCATTTATCTGTTGACTAGGTATTTGGAAAACATTGAAAAATATTTTTAAAATGTTGATCATGCATATAAAAATGTTAATCAAGCATTTGAAAAAAATGTTGAACAAGTATTTGAAAAATGTTAAAAAAATATTTGAAAACTGTTGAATAGGTATTTGAAAAATGTTAAAGAAGTATTTTAAAAAATGGCTGTTTTTTTAAATAATACATTTTTTATTAAATTTCAAAAATATTATGCCATAATAATATTTTTCTAAAATATTACCTACTCGGCCTACTGTTGACTGACTGGATCCTGTCAGCCTACTGCTGGCCGATTGGCCCCCAGTCGGCCCACTATCGGCTGATTGGATCCAGTCAGCCCACTGCTGGCCGATTGGTCCTAGTCAGTCCTCTGCTGACCGATTGGCACCCAGTCTGCTTCCTCTAGGCCGACAGGTGCATGCACCCATTTATCTGTTGAATAGGTATTTGAAAAATGTTGAATAAGTATTTTAAAAAATATTGATCATGTATATAAAAATGTTAATCAAGCATTTGCAAAAAATGTTGAACAAGTATTTGAAAAAAATATTGAAGAAGTATTTGAAAAAACTATTAATCATGTATATAAAAATGTTGAACAAGTATTTGTAAAAATGTCGATCATGTATATAAAAATCTTGAATAAGTATTTGAAATTTTTTGAACAAGTATTTAAATATTTTTGAACAAGTATTTTAAAAAATTGAACGGGTATTTGAAAAAATGTTTAACATCTGGAAGCTGGTGGGGTGGTTAGCTGGGTTGGGGATCGATGCCTGGTCTCCATGGCAATCACCTGCGCAGCTAACCACCCCATCACCTTCCAATTACTGGTTAGAAAAGGGATCGCGGCCAACTAGAGGTGACTGAGCCGGTCTTCTCCATTATTTCTTTCTTTTTTCTTTTCTTTCTATATTATTTTTTCCAAATACTTGTTCAATTTTTTAAATACTTGTTCAATTTTTTTTCAAATACTTGTTCAACATTTTTATATACATTAGCAACATTTTTACAAATACTTGTTCAACATTTTTATATGCATGATTAATATTTTTTTAAATACTTGTTCAACATTTTTGCCAAATACTTGTTCAACATTTTTTACAAATGCTTGATTAACATTTTTATATACATGATCAACATTTTTTAAAATATTTCTTCAACATTTTTTCAAATACTTGTTCAACATTTTTCAAATACTTGTTCAATATTTTTGCCAAATACTTGATTAACATTTTTATATGCATGATCAACAATTTTTAAAATAATTTTTTCAACATTTTTCAAATACCTATTCAACAGATAAATGGGTGCATGCACCTGTCGTCCTAGAGGAAGTAGACTGGCCAGCAGTGGGCCGACTGGGGCCAATCGGCCAGCAGTAGGCTGACTGGATCCAATCGGCCGGCTGTGGGCCGACTGGGGGCCAATCGGCCAACAGTAGGCCGACTGGATCCAATCATTAGTAGGCCGACTGGGTAATATTTAAAAAATAATAATTACGGCGCAATATTTCTGAAATTTAATAAAAAATTGTATTATTTAAAAAAATTAGCCAAAAGTAATAACCGTTTTACTTTTTCATAATATTTTTTTGCAAAACATGTCCAAATTTAAGTTTTTTAATTTTCCTAACTAGTAGGTGTAGTAATATAACTACATCTTGAAGGATTTTATTTTTTTGAAGTTTTTATCATTTTTTTTTCAAAATTGAAATGACGATACAGGGGGGGTTGACTTTGAGACACGAACCCCTTTAGTCCTGGTTTGAGACATGAACCGGGACTAAAGGGCGTCCCGGTTCGTGTCTCAAACCGGTGCCTTTTAGTCTCGGTTCGTGTCAGTCTCGGTTTGAAATACGAACCAAGACTAAAGGGCATCGCACCCTTTAATCCCGGTTCGTGTCTCAAATTGGGACTAAAGATCTCATTTAAACCGGGACTAATGCCTTTAGCTGCTTAAATCAGAACTAATGCTCACATTAGTCCCAGTTCATAATGCAACCGGGACTAATGTGTATATTGAGCTGTGATCAAAACCCTATTTTCTACTAGTGTACACTGTAGACTACCAACGACATAGCTCTTGCCACAACAAACACATAAGCCTATGATGATGCATGCCAAACAATCGACCAACCCACATTAGCGACAAGAGTTCCATAAGCCCATGTCGTGCAGATGCCCGTTGGGATGGGGATCACTAGTTATAATAAAAAATTTGAGCGGAAAATCACTACTCCCTCCATTTCTAAATATAAGTCTTTTTAAAGATTTCCATATAGACTGCATACATATGCACATAGACATACTTTAAAGTGTAGATTCACTTATTTTACCGCGTATATAGTCCATATCATAGAAGTTCTAAAAATACTTAGCCTGTGTTTTGTAGCAAAGTATTATATAAACCAAAGTATCAAAAATTACAGTAATTTTATCTGTAGGTGTGAGATACCATAGTTTTATCAAAACAGAGTATTTTGCAGTATTCACAATACATAGAACCTGTTTGGCTTTTGCCGCATAACACTGTAAATTTTGCTGTTTAGCCGTTGTGTTTAAGCACTCAGCAGCTCTGTTTTTAAAAAAGAGGTTTGGGTTTTTTTTTATGCAGAGAAAAAACCGCAGTTTGCCCAATACTACAATATTAAAAACACAATTGTTAGGGGCAATCAAACAGCTCATTGTAAATAAAACTGTGGCAATTGCAAAAATTATAGTATTTTCAAAATACTTAGAAAATACTTTGCTATCAAATATGGCCTTATATTTGGGAGCGGAGGAAGTGGTTATAATAAAGGGTTGGCTATCGCTATAAGCCTGGATGTGTTGAGCGGGCTTTCGGCCCGGCTCATGGCCCGCTATGGATCGGACTGAACGGTCCAGGCCTTGTAAATAAATCGGCCGGTCCGGGTTGTCGAATTAGGCCCGACCAATGTTGCATTAACAGTAATTTAGTAGTGCTAAAAAAGGTATTTTAGTAGTGTCTTGTCTAAAAAAGTAATTTAGTAGTGTGGATTCTAATGCTTTCTACGGATCTGGTCAAGCTTTAAACAGTTTGATTCAGAGACAGCACTGCATGATCTTGTATTCATGAAAGAAGCGAGTGTGTTGCATCATACTCCTGGCTTGCACACGGCACCGGATCAACGTTCAAACGTTCGAGCAAAGCAAGAGATACACACGCATGCAGGCACGCGTCGCATCAGCCGCGGCAACGGTTGATCTTGCTGCAGCCGCGCGTGTAAGAGTTGGCCACCGCGGAAGGCCGGACGCTGGCGTCGGAGGTGTTGGCGCCGTTCCCGCGCAGGAGAGCACCGTAGCTGATAACGCCGTCGGTCGACGCTGGCCGCGCCCCGTCGGCCTCCTGGGCCGCCAGCACGAGGCTCGCCAGCACCAGGACCACCAGCGCGAGCCGCATGCTCATCACCTTCCCCATGCCTGCTCCTCCCTCCTGTGTTCTTCCAAGCAAAGAACAGAGAACAAAGAAACTTGATACGAGGAGGTGACCTACGACGTTGGCAGATGCAGAGCAAAGGGTCCCTTTCAACTGGGCACGCCGCCTAAAACACGAGCGGACCAGAGAAAACTCAGAGGCCTGTGCCATGTTTAGGTCTTGTTTTTCCAGCGAGCCTGCATCTTTTCCAAACACACGAGCTATCTTGTACTCCCTCCGTCTCATAATATAGGAGTGTTTTTGACACTACATTAATTAAAAAACGCTCTTATATTATCAGACCGAGGGAGTAGCTTTTTAATAATTCTGATAGGAGGTTATGCATATCGCAATTAATTTTCTTTATCTCTTCTGTTTTCTTTTCTCCTTGTACCGCATGCATGTATGCATCTCCAAGGATATGCCTCTGCGTATGTATTTAACACCAAGCCGTCGCCTCTAACGATGTAAGACGTTGCACCCATTTTCCCAAAATCTCCTTCATGTCGTGAACAAACAGAACCAATAAATTAACAATTAACCAATCTGCACAAGGCATGTAGTGTGTTCTGTTCTTTGACCTCCTTTCCTTTCTCTACAGTAGTGACCCACCCATGTGCAGGCGGCAATGGCATGTACGCAAAAACAAGCCTGTGTACTACTACTAGTGCTGCTACTCGAGGTTCCGGTTGCCGACGATGGGCGGGTCGGCGAAGGGCCCGTAGAGCCAGCCCCTGGCGATGTGGCCGTAGGACGCCTCCGTGAGGTGGATGCCGTCCCAGCTCCAGTGGTTGGAGGGGTCGTCGCACGCGTACGCGCCGGGCTCTCCGCACTTGGACGTCAGGTTGAAGTTGTACACCCCCACGCCCGCCGCCCCGCAGCACGCCCTCGGCTTCTGCCTCAGCATCCCTGCAACCAACCAAGGACCAAAAAAATTCACGTCCATCAAAATTATCATCATTGCAGCATCTGTCGCTTGTAGATAAGAATAGATAAATGTCCAGAATGCATTGTCTGATTCCAAGCCGGATTGCCCGGATCGCAACGTGCGTCATACTTCTGGGTCACTCTCCTCTTGTCTTGCCTGCTCTTTCGTGGGAGAGGCTACCAAAATGGACCAGACAAGAGCTAAAAAAATGGACCGGACAAAGGGCATTGCGGAGTAGTACGTCTTCGACCAAGTCACGCTGTTTTCACTTGATTTATTAAAATGGGTCATCACAAGCTCAACGTTGGAAAAAATGAGTGTCGTGAGGAATCAGTGCACAGCGGCACACCAGCTGCCTGCCCAATTTCTTCTTCCATGATAAAGAAAATAATCGGCTTGTTGGACCGGATCTACTCGTAATTAATTATATCGAGCGGTCGTTTTCTCCTTGTAAGAAATTAAGCTGATGTGCACACATATCTGTGATACTATCATGTACTAGAACCAAGACCAAGTTGCGCGAATAATGCTTGCATGATTGTGCCTGATTGTTGTATGATTACTTGATTAGGGGGGCGAAAATGATAGGGGGAGAGCCTTCCAGATGTACAGTGCAGACAAGCTGAATGTGTCAAGTGGATGGCCCCAAATACGGTACAGACAAGCTAAACATGCATGCACACAGCTATATGTGTTGTTTTGCTCTTGTACTTCTGATGATCGTAGTTTGCACTTCCTAGTTTTTCTTTAGCTATAGTTAAACTTCTGCGAAGTGTACACAACTGTAAACTATCATTGGGGCCGGCCGATTCTATGCATTTGATTCGTTTTGCTTTTCGAATGATGACACTTAGGTCCAACAGAGCGCGCCCAACATTCTAATTGCTTCAGTTAAATCCCAAATTGCTAGCTGCCCATGTTATACAACTACCAGTTGATCATGAACAGGTCAATGCTCTACGGATCACATGGACCAGCAATCAAGGTGCCACTAATTAAGACTTCGAAATACAATAACAAAACTAGGTTAATTAAAAAAATGAAACGACCATTTTTTTTTATACAAGTGGTTTCGGCTTAGCCGTCTCCACCATGTGTAACAAAATAAATTAGAAAGAGATACTCATGCCATGACAGTTCCTGTACTAGCAGCAGTGCCAATTTATTTCACAGCCCTGCCACAAACTAAACAATGTGATCGATCAGACTAGCTAACTCACCTGATTTTGTTTCAAAACTTACGCAAATAAACCGAGCACATAAATGGCACTTGAATTTTTCAGGACAAAAGAATGTGGCAGTATGGGGTGGGGTTCCATCGATCGATTGGCTGGCTATGTCATCGGTCGTTTAGTTAGGTGTCGCATCAACATCGTCATGCTACACGTACGTAGGCGTCTACGAAATTAGTACTACCGGGTAGAATCGAGTACCCCTCCACGTTTCTTAATCGGTTGCAATGTTGACGACGCCATCGCCATGCCAGCCATGTACGTAGCTGGACAGCGAAGCTTCTTTTTGTGGGAAATTCATCCTCACCTCCCGTTCGCGAGAAGGGTTCGTGGTCTTTGTGCGTTTGATCACGAAACCTCTCAGAAATGGTAGGAACGTTCGGCCCAACCACCGGTTTGGATTGCCCGCCCGGAAATGCATGCGCGCTCCCGTCACCCCGTTGATTCTTTTGGTTTCTTCTCCCGCCCCTTCCCCAGCTCCCTCCCATGCTTGTGTTCATCAGGGTTCACGCCACCTCGTAACAAATAATTATTCGCGTAGCGTTGCCGATTTGAATTTTTACAAAATTCGAGCTCTGGAATAGAAGTGAAAGTTCTTTATGTCCGATTTAAACCTTTTTTCATTCAAAAAAGGTGACGGGTAACAGGTGGTGGGCCCGGTGTGTCAGCGCCCGTACACGTTGTTGCCGTAACGGACCGAAC
>NC_041384.1:128643229-128647126 GCF_002162155.2 Triticum dicoccoides | reverse complement strand
TCTCGGCGTGGAGGACGAACTGGATGGTGGGCGTGTAGTAGTCGGCGTACATGATGCGCACGTCGGCGTGCTTCTTCCGGAGCTCCACGATCTTGCGCTGCAGCGCCACGTTGTGCACCCACGACAGCGTGTTGAGGTCCTTGATGCACCCGCTCTTGCCGCCGTACATCTCCGGCTGCTTCCGGAAGATGGACAGGTACACCGGGAAGCAGCCGATCGGCAGCACCCCGGGCACCACCAGCTCCACCGCCCCCTCCGCGATCAGCTTCTGCACCATCGATCGTCGAGCGCGCGCGCCAGCCGGCGGTGAGATTTTTATAATTGAACGGCAGGCCGGCGGCCGGGGACTCACGTGGACGCGCGGTTAATTACCTCGATTCCCTCGCCGATGGAGTTGACGACGTCCCCCACGAACTCGTGCACCTCCTCCAGCGGCCGGAACGCGAAGAGCGGCGAGTTGTAGTCGTTGCCGCCGAACTCGCCCACGATGAACAGCGACCGCCGGAACAGGCCCCTGCACTCTGATCAACCCAAGCCGGCGGGCGCGCCCAATGCATGCGCATCAGCTTACACGTTGAGGTAACCAGTAATTGAGATGCATGTATGTATCGATGAGCGACGACCAACCTTCGGGGGAGCTGCAGATTTTGGGCTTCATCTCCTGCAGCCACTTGATCTGGGTGTGCAGGGAGCCGGAGTTCCACACCGTCTTGCCCAGCCCCTTGGCCACGAAGTAGCTGGTGTCCAGCGCCGTGGCGCCGGTGATGGCGAAGTTGGCGCCGTGGTGGAACGTGGCGTTGCGCGCCTTGGACGGCGGCAGCAGCGGCAGCCCCAGCTCCTGCGCTGCTCATGCGCACAACAGACAACCGAGACAACACACTTCAGAAAATGACGGCTGCTAATGCTAGCTGAGCTGAGACTAACCAACCATGACGAGAGAAACCGACGATGATCGTCCAGTTTAAATTTAATCAATCAATTACCGATGAAGTCGACGACGAGGCGGCCGTCGGAGCAGCGGCCGGTGGGGTAGCCGAAGTAGGTCATGCCGTAGGGCAGCTTCGCGGTGGCGAGGTACTCCGGGATGCCGTCCACGACGAGGTTGCCGGCGTCCACCAGGGAGTCCCCGAAGTTGAAGATGGCGGCGTACTTCTTGGCCGCCGCCTGCTGCCCCGCGAGCACGAGCAGGAGGAGGACGCAGGCCGATAACCGGCGCCTCATCGTCATGATCGCACGCGCGCCCGGCGAGGTTGGTGTCACGCACGTACGTACCGGCGGAGACCTGGCCGAGCTTAATGGCTTCGCTCGATCGGCGCGCCCGTTTAAATCCTTGCGCGGAGATGGTCTCCGGTACGGTGGTGGTGGTTAAAGTAATGGAAGGATCTTTTGATCAAAGTGCGACGGTATTGGCTCGTTTAATTGTTTGATCAAGTCTCGGGCTCCGGCGAGAGGGTGGGGCCGAATGATTTAGTCGTGAGCGCGATGGAATACTCCAGCCAGCCAGCCAGCCAGCCAGCAAGGTCAATAGTCTGCAAGACGTTCTTAACGGGTTCGGGCCCCGCTTGTGATTTGCGGGTGATTAAGCGGCGGTTTTACTGAAACGCAGCTGACTGGTTTAAAGTGGCATCATCTTTCTTGGACGCTGGATCGTTCTGAGATTCGTGCTATGGTTTTGATTATTTTTTTAGTTGAAACCGTAGGGGTTCATACCCATGGGAGAATATCAGGAGATACCATCACTTAGATGCTCCCATGATACCCCATGGCTCGATACTCCTGCTTTAATGCACAACCAACAAAATTTTGAAAAAAGAGATCAAATATTGTAGTTTCAAGGAATACCAAGAACTAAGGAGTACAGTTCGCGGTAGGTTGTAAATCAGTGGGGGGCCTAGGAACTATGGACCCGGAGTGCCAAACATCGATACATTGGTTTTGGAGAAATTACACAAAAGTACTATGTTTATCGAGGAATTACACAAAAGAGTACATTTGGGCTTAAACATCATTGTACAATCCTACAAATAGTCTAAAAATAACAATAAGTTATTACAAAAATAATGTTAAGTGTGCCATATACACTATTTTTTTTACTTTTGTAGGGGGTGCCATGGGTGCCTCAATAGATCCGCCCCTGATGTAAATATTAGATCTAATAACGAACAAGCCAATTTATGAAACACACATTGTAGACACCATACAAGTTGTCTCACAAAACTTACAAAAACAGTTGATTAATGTCGCTGGACACTCCATTAGTGCCTTTATGTAGACCTGACGCAGGCTCAGTGTAGCAAATATCAGTGACAATGCAGCAAGAAGTCAGGGCAAAGTTCACTATATTCATGAATTGTATATTTATATGCAAAAGGAAGTGCTTAAAAAAGCACCGTTGACTCTTCATTTACAAATTATTGCAAATATCAATTAAGAGAGTGTTTGAATACTTGGAGTTATTGTGTAATTAGCCTAGGATTTACCTTTTTAACCATAGGTATTCTTTGTGGATCAGCATGGAATAATGAGCGCGTGGGGAGTCCATAATTTTTATTATCGCCATGTGTTGGTTCTCATGATGACATATAAATGGAGATAGATTGTCGCCACATCTCGGCGTGCACCGAGGAGAGGAGAGGAGTGTCATCGTCATGAGAACCTACACACGGGTGACAAATAAGGATTCTGGATTGTTGGAAAATAGAACCAATATTTCCATTCCCGGAAATGTAAGGAATACACACACTAGAATATGGTTATGTCTTAAAGTTACAAATGTTTTGTCTATTAATTTGCAAGTATTTTGATTGCTTGTATTTTACCTATATGAATTTTGTATTTTATATTACCTGCATTTTGATGGTTTTTGTTGCTTGTTATTGTCACCTATAACTTAATTGAGTGGTTTATTAGGCAATGACTCATTATAATTTTTATGGTCTTAGGATGAAAATGTCCAATTGGGTACTTGTAATTTCTAAAGTCCAAATTTGAACTTTTATAAGTATGGTTGTAGAAATGTGCGATTGAGTAGTTTGTACATTGTGAAGCTAAAAATGCATATAATTATTTTGGTGCTCTTTTGAGGAAGAGTTTAAGAATGGAAAATAGTATAATTTGCACATTTTGAATAGAAAATCGCACATAGCTGTTTTTTCATGAAAATGCGCGATTGAGTATTTGCACACAGTTTGATGCCCAAAATGGTATGCAACTATTATTTTTCGCTAGTTTGGATATCATACATGAAGCCAAAAATAGCACATATAGTTTTGAACATTTTAGGTTTGCAGATGGACAGTTAGGTACTTATAACCTTTTAAAGCTTAAAATTACACACCAAGTCCAATTGCATATTTTTTAGAAAAAAATATGTTTTTTTATCTTAGTTGATGTAAGGATTTTATTCAGAATCAAGGATTGCAACGTAGATGTACACACTCGCACCATCACACATACATGCACTCCCACATCGCATGTCGAAGACCAGAGCAGAGTTATGGAGGTCCAGCGTTGACGAAGTCATCACTAACGCCTCGCTATCGACCGATATGTAACAATAATTCGCATGAATGAGACATCAAAGCATCAAATTAGGAGTTTGATCCTTGATGAACTGAGGATACCACCAACCTCCTAACCAGCAAACCGTTGGTTGATCCTAATTGATATAAGGATTTATTAGTTTTGATATATGCATTTATTTATTTGCACACCAGTAAACTCAAAAGGAAACCATCCATTTTCCCCCGAAAAATGAGCAAAGGTGTTACAAGTGGTACCTACCATTAAGCGAACCTAGTTTACATGCAACTATGGATACCAATAAGGACCTTCAAAGGGCATCCACTACTCAACTTCCATATGTTCGTTCCGGCATAAAAACAGCCGCACAACGTT